>NC_141553.1:29542500-29842500 GCF_021556685.1 Rattus norvegicus
TACAGTAAGGCAATCAATACAGGCTTGCTTTAGGGGGAGAGGAGAATGACAGGTTTTCACTATGTAGCCCAGCCCGACTTTGAACTTGCAATCCTTCTGTATACCACACCTGGACCTATAGCACTGTGAATGAATGAATGAATGAATGAATGAATGAATGAATGACAATATTGAGGTCACTTACTGTGTCAGTCACTTATCATGAAGATGCCCAGGGTCTATGGGAAGATTCGTTATTTATTTAGAAGTTCTCGTCATGACTATCATGGCCTTCCTGGTGTTCTCATGACAGAGCATCTGCTTGAGCTGAGCCATGTGTGATAATTGGAGTTATCACTGCCTACTGGGCCAGGGTCAGGAGAGCATAGGTGTGAGGTACACCTGCTGGTTGCCCTTCCTCAGCCAGGACGCCCTTCACAAGCTCGTAAACTAACAGTGGTCACCTTACTGGGGCCAACCGTGCCCACTAATGCAGGAAATGCTAGCCTGGGTAGATGGGGGAGCTATCCTTGTCTGTTGGGATCACTGAGGGTCAACTATGCTGTTCCATTCACACTGTGTCTGGCTCCCTGTGAACCAGGGATCTTAGAGACACAGCCCTGTCTCCTCTGAAGACACTTGGGTGGGGGACCTCTGTGACATCACCACGCATCATGGCTGAAATCAGAACTTCCCTTTTCCTCTGCTTTCAGGGCAAGAAGGATCATGGGTTTCACAAACGCAGTCACCAATATTTCATGAGGAAAATGGGAGCCAACCTAAGTGTCCAGTGAGAGGGGCCTGGTTAAATAAGACACGACCTTCAGTTGGGTCCTCAAAGCTGCCAACGTGGTGCCGAGGCCCCTCATCTCTCACGGGTAGCACTGGTCAGGGCTTCAGTACCGCTGAGCTGCTGTGGGATGCTACGTGCTCCATTCTCCAGACAAGTCACCAAAACTCTGCAAAATGCCCCTCGGGTGGAGTCCCCCTGCTTCGAAACTTTAGAGTCACTCTGACTTGTTTCTGACTTATCTGAATGATAATTTGATGTTAAAAAGGAGTCATTTTGAGTCCTTTTAAAAGGAATCCCACAGTCCTGTCATTAGATGGACACGCTGGCACATACCTTGAATGGAACGAGGGTTCGAACATCAGACTTTGGGAATGGCCCATTTTTCCACAATGCATAGTGTATGTATTTTACGTCCGGGTGAAACACCTGCTGTTGGGTGTGTGCACATCCAGGGCCCATGCTGGTGTCAGAGGAGAGCAGCTCTGAGGTGGACTCCTAGTCACCGTACAATCCAAGTTCCCAATGATGCTAATAGCAGGGACAGCCCCAGCCCCCAGCTTCATCAGTACTGAATGAAGGGGAATAGGTGAGGTCTCTCACTGTCACATGACTCCAGATGATGGGAGGGAAGCAGACCTGGGCCTGCACAGCCCCGCCCCACCCCCGCTGGGCAGAGGGCAGGGTTGGAGAGTCAGGGGTGGACAGGAGGCAGCAGGTAGAAGTTTTGGATGTAGTCTGGCCACTGTCTGATGGCAATGGGTACCAAGATCTGTCCCCAAAGGGGGGTCCAGATGGAGCCAGGAGGACCTGTGAGGGGTGGGGATGGAGGCTAGGGACTGTGACAGAGGAGCAGGAGTGAGGGATAGTGCCTGGCAAGGCTATGGGCGCTGTGCTCATCTTTGTCAGTCGAGTTTTTGTTTGTTTGTTTATTTATGTATGTGAGTGCACTGTCCCTGTCTTCAGACACACCAGAAGAGGGCATCGGATCCCATTACAGATGGCTGTGAGCCACCATGTGGTTGTGGGAATTGAACTCAGGACCTCTGGAAGAGCAGTCAGTGCTCTTAACCACTGGCCCTGTCAGTCACTCCCATGGGGACACTCCCATGGGTGCAGGTCACCATCCTCACTGCCTATTGATAGCCACACTCCGGCATAAGGAGGTCACATAATTTCTTAAAGTCATACTGGGTAAATGGCAGAGTCAGACTCAAAGCCACACTGGGGATGTTTTCAGCCCCTCTCTGAGTGTGCTGTGCTTAGCCTGTGGCAACATGTTCTGTCCCTCTAGTTCCTCTGTCCCTCTAGTTCCTCGAGGATGTTTCCTGATCAGGCTAATGCAGCCGTGCTATCAGATGAAGAAACTGAGGCTCATTCAGGTGAGATGACACCTCATGGTGACAGAGGGACACTTGGGGCTCAGAATCTGGTATCACTGAGTTTAAACAGTTCTGCTGACTGCCAGGTGATGCTTGTCCTGTGAGGAACAGTCCTTTGTGGGACAGTCCTTTGTGGGACAGAGGAGTCAGAAGAAGAAAAGGTGGGGCCTACAGGTCCTCTACACTCCTCCTTGAGCCTGAGTCTGAGCCTGCTACAGGTATGCAGGATACCCCTGCCCCCTCAGCTGGGATCTCTCCTGGGATCATCCTGGAAGTCACTCCCAGAGGCTGTGTGCTCCCTCCCTGCCTCAGGCCCTCATAACTCTCCAGCAGACTGGTGCTCAGGACAGATCTGGCCTTAGGGAGATTTACTGCTCAGATAAAGCCATCTCGAGTCTGGCATAAGTAGCACTTGTTTTTGATGATCTGAAAGGCCTTGCCCAGGAGGGGAGAGGAGGGGGCGGGACCAGGGATGGGAGGAGAGGTAGGAGGCGTGGAAGAAGCAGCCATACTTAAGGAAACAAAGAGGACCCAGGACCATGAATAGATAGATACCCAAGGAGACAGAAGTTTTAAAGGGTCATGCTGTCTGTCAACCCAGCAGTCTGTCCCTAATCTAATGGTGCCTCTCTGAGTAAGTGGGGGTGTGGTGAAGCCATGGTAATAGCCTTGAAGACTGAACTTCTGAGGGAGTGTGGGTGCCATAAACTACCCACCGTGCAATGTGTGTAGGCACAAGTGCAAGGCAGAGACGGCATGGGCAACGTTCTCAGAACACCCATCACGTGATGCAGAAGATCCCCTCTATCCCCCCCCCCCCACACACACACACAAGGACAGGTATAAAGGTCACTGAAGCACTTACAGGGACCATGTGTGAAGGAGCTTGAGGCCTGGTTTCAGGCCTTCCTGCTTGTGGGTCTCTCAGAGTGTTGGTTTCCTCTGTGTGTGTATGTGTGTGTGTGTGTGTGTGTGTGTGTGTGTGTGTGTGTATGTGTGTGTGTGTGTGTGTAAGGCCCGTTCACAGGGTTGTAGGGTGGCCCCATGACAAGGGATCTAAGATGTTTCGCAAACCATGAGGTGCTAAACCCACGTCTGTTGGGTACCAGTCAAAGATGGCAGGCACAGCTTGGTAGTAATGAAGCGTGTCTTTAATCCCAGCACTCCGGAGGCAGAGGCAGGTGTATCTCTGTGAGTTCAAGGCCAGCCTGGTCTATAGAGCAAGTTTTAGGACAGCCAGGACTACACAGAGAAACCCTGTCTCCCCACATTCCCAAATATGGCAGCTGGGGTGAACTTGGGTAGGAGGAGCTGGACAGACTGTGGTCCGTGGGGTGGGGGTGGGGTGGTTCCATTGCCAATCAAGGGGGCACTGGGGCTTGTAGGAGGAGGTGGCTTGCACCCCAGGCTCCTCTTCTTATCTCACTTTCAGAGCCTGTCATTTAGTCTCTTGCCTTTTGCTGTCACGGCCACACCCAGACACCTATGGCATGCAGGGGTGTGGAATCTGTCTCAATACCTCCCCACCTAGCCATGAGCCCCTAGACAAGGGATGCTTTCGTGGGGTCTAAGTTTTCTAACTCGCCCACTGGAGCTGGTACCACATTTGTCTCCAGAGTTGTCTGAGGGTCGAAGCAGGCACAGAGAATGAGGGTCAGAGCAGGCACAGAGAGATGGCTTCCTGCCCCTCATCTAGTCCCCCCACTCTTGCCCCCCCATTCCATTCTCCCCAAAAGAGGGTGCCAGTCCCACTGCCTACACAGTCCTCGCCTCTCCTCTGCAAGTTCTGCAAGTTCTAGAGTGAATGACTTTCAAGTCTGCAGAAGGAGAATCCATCCACACACCTTGAGCTGGGTAATTTATGAATCAAATTGTGCTCCGTCAGGGCCCTGCAGCCCAGAAATAGATGTGGTCAGACGAGGTTCAGGGAGCCAGGCCCAGAAACAGTAATCTTCATAGACACCGGCCACCAGCTGGCAGGGCTGGCCACTAGCTGACCTTGAGAGTCTCTGAGGGGCTGCAGAGTCCCCTCAGGCTCAGCCATGAAGTGGGGACAGAGGCCAGCCCAGGGAACACAGGACAGCTAGTGTTTCTAGGCAAGAAGTCCAGCTTCTCTGCTTCTCTGGGCTTTAGGGTCCTTGCCTAATATTTTGTTTGTTTGTTTGTTTGTTTGTTTGTTTGTTTGTTTGAAACAAATTTTCTCTGTGTAGCCTTGGCTGTCCTGGAACTTGCTTTGTAGACCAGGCTGGCTCAAACTCACAGAGATCCACCTGCCTCTGTTTCCCAAGTGCTGAGATTCAAAGCATGAGCCATCACCTCTCTGCTGTAGACGGCTTTCTTTTGGTGGCACAGTTCACTCAACGAATCTCCCTTTCTCTGTCTCTCTCATGCCCTCTCCCCTCAGACTTTTGTATAGCCCAGGCTATCCCCAGAATCACTATGTGGCAAGGATGACCTTGAATTGATTTTCCTGCTTCCACCTCCAGGGTGCCCGGTTATTGGTGTGTAACATCAGGTTCTCGTGGTGCCGGGGATCGAGGACACATGCTGCTAAGCAAGTACTCTATCAACTGAGCTAGACTCCCCAGCCCCAGGAGGGGTATTCACATGTCTGTTTTAGGAAATCTATCTCAGTAAAGCCCACACTCAGGCACCCAGTAACCAGTCTGTCTTGCTCAGAGCACTAGATGGCTCTCCAGGGCCTTTTCTGGTTCTAACCTGTCACAGTGAGTTCAGACATTCACCAGAGGATCCACAGGACCTGTCTTCATGTTGCCTAGCCCCGCCAGGACCAGGAAACTGATTCAGAGGACATTCACGGGGACCTGGTTATCTACAAAGGGATGATACTGTACCAGCTGGGACCAGGATTCAAATCTCAACATCACTCCTTCCCAGCTGTGTGACTGTGGGTCAGTAACCTACCCTGTCTGGACTTCAGTTTCCCTCACTGTGGAAAAGGAAGGCTAGTCCCCATCTCCCGGAGCTGATAAGGGGGATCAGAGCAGGTAATATAGCTGACCCATGCGGCACAGAATTCAGCATGGAGAATATGATTAATTAGCCGTTGTTTTAGCTTCTTCGGGATAAGAAAGGAAATGACCACCCTGTTGTTGAATCTGCTAGTGAGGGAACTTGCCTGTGTCATATGGTTTGCTGGGGGGGCTGAGATTTGAACCCAGAGCCCTTGCTACAAAAGGGGTCTGCTTTCTCCTATCCCACCCGAAAGGACACAGATCAGGTCTAGCCTGTTTCCTGCTGTGTGTTTTGGGTCTGGTCAGTGACTTGCAGAATAATATCAGAGTGGGTGCTTCTGGTCTGGAAGGACAGTGGGAAAGACAATACACTGAGTGAAGTTCAGGCCCACCCAGCAGCAGAGAAACATCAAAGGTCTTGGCTTCTTCTAACCGAGAATCAGAATCATGCACATAAGAAAAAAATGGACATTGGGGAGGAGTCCCTGTCTGAAAGCAGGAAGGCCCAGGGGTTGCCCAAGACTCTGATGCCGGATGCTGGCAGAACCATCATGCAAAGGCCACAGGGTCAGCTTTAGAGAATGCTGGCTAGCAGTCGTCATGGCGGGACTTCTCAGAGCCTTGAGTGTCTGACAGGCATTGTGATTTGTTAGAGTAAGGCTGTTAAGCCCCATTGTCTTTCCAGATGAACAGGCCAAGAAGTCCCTTTTTCCAAAGGCTAAGCTGCATGTCTGTGAAGGCTTCTGAGGAGGCTGAAGACGGAAGAGGACAGGCCCACAACTCCACTCTAGGTGGGTCTCCCCTGAGCGCCCAAGTCAGCCGTGCCAAGCACAAGAGGAGGAAGCAGATGGGAGCTTAGAGCTCATTAGCTTCCCATTTTTCTTGGGTCAGAGATGGAGAGTTGGCCACAGATCCACGGCAAGGCAGAGGCAGACCTGGGTGTACGTGAGTGGACCTCAGTATGACTCAAGTTTGAGGCAGAGGCCATAGATGGATTACATGTATGATTATATATTTGACTGTACACAGAGAGACACATGGTTTCTAACAGAAACTTCCAAGAATGGAAGGCATAGAGACCAGCGAGGCCCAGTCAGCCAGTTACCGTAGACATTGGCTGGTCTTGCTGATTTTAAAATTATCCCATTGCTATCACTGTTTCATAGTACGATCAGACCAAATCACCGTTCATCTTTATTGCATATCTTTGAGACAGGAACGCAGGTAGCCCACGCTGGCACTGAAATCAATTTGTGGTTGAGCTTCTGCTCCTCCTGTCTCCACCTCTCGTGTCCTGGGATTACAGGTACACAGCACCACACCTGTTTTATATGGTGCTAGAGATCAAACTGCCGAGGACGACTCAAAACGCAAGCAGACACACCAGCATCCCTCCACTCTCTGTGGGTGACGACTCGTGCTCGGAGACACAGTCCGCATTAAATTGGGGTTTATCTTTGGATATGTAATCATCATGGGCTCCCCCCTCGGTCCTCAGAGGCCTCTGAGGACGAGGACAGGAACAAAGCTGACCTTTAACCCCTGCCATGATTGATTGCTTAAGGAACAAAAGAGCAAAGAGGACCCGAAGCCAGTGTGGCACCGTGCACCACATCACCAGTGGTGCATGTGATGGTGTCTCGGGATATTTAACAGCCAATAGTCCCCTGTGAACTTGACCTGCTTGTGGGATGAAGGAGGGCTGGGGGTCCAGGGCTGGGGCTAGATGTGGAGAACAGGCAGCTAGACATCCCTTCTTAACGATCCTGTTCCAAAGCACCCATGCCCCACCTCAGGAGTCATGGCCCCGATGTCACACGATGTTCCCAGCCCCTGGCTCAGTGCCTCAGGCCATGCAGACATTTGGGGAATATTTGAAGAATGATACTCCCATCCCTAGCAGCAGATAGCTTCTGCTGAGCCGGCGGGAACGGGGATGAACCGGGCCATCCTTCTGTTTTTGGCAGGGAAAACCTCAGCAGCTAAAACGAGAGCATCTTCCTAAAGCCTCTGGCCACTCTTGTTGGAGAGGGACCTGGAACAGAATTTAGGACCCAGGGCTTCCAGCTTGCTTCTTTCTCTTGGTGTGGGCTACAGGGCCTGGCCTCTTGGCAGGAGGGTAGTTCTCTGGGCAGCTCCACATTGGGGTTCCAATAGCACCCCACTCTCAGCTCTGTGAACAGATAGATACTCCTGGAGGGGAAAGGACTCAAGGACTCTGCTGTGGCATTCCTGCAGGTTCTTCAGCAGTGATTCTCAACCTTCCTATTGCTGAGACACTTTAATACAGTTCCTAATGCTGTGGTGACCTCCCAACAACAAAATCCTTTCATTGCTACTTTGTAACTGTACTTTTGCTACTGTTATGAACCGTAAAGGAACTATCTGATATGCAGGATATCTGATATGCAATCCCCCAAGGTGGGGGATGTCACAACCCCCCTTACCACAGGTTAGGAACCATTGCTCTAGACCTATTGTGTCCCAGAAAAGGGGAAGTTTGTCCCTGGCTGGTAGAGGAAGCTTTGGCAGAGCTAGGAACCTACAGGACCCCAGAACAGGCTGGAAGGGGAAGCAGCTGGGTTCCCCAACCCCTTTATAGACTTCAGTCTGGATGTGCCCAGTTCAGCCAGCCCTAAGGCGGGCAATGCCATTGGCAGCAGCTCAGTCTGGGGCGGGAGGAAGATGATGTAAGGCTTCAATCACCCGGGACTGGGTATGGCATCAGGAAGAAACCAGCTTTGCCCATGATTGGTGTCTGTGATGGGCCACTAGACGTCTCCCCCTACCCCTCTTTCTCTCTCTCTCTTTCTCGTGTGTGTGTGTGTGTGTGTGTGTGTGTGTGCACAGACACTTGTGACAGTGTGTGTATGAGTGCATGTATATGTGTGCATATGTGTATCTGTCTGTCTGTCTGTCTCTGTGTGTGTGTCTGTATGATATACAGGCAGAAGGAGCAGGGGAGACCATAGAAAGAAAGATAGGAGTTGCTGAAGCAGCTAGAAGGGTCACCCCGATGGATGAAAGCACAGCAGGTACACACGAGGGACATAGGCATACCCCCTCTCGCCATCACTGGAGCCTCTCAGCTGAGCTTTGACTCTCCTTCATCCTGTTCTAGCTCATTCTACTGAGAAGTATTTGTAATATCTTCCCCATGCAAGTGAAACAAAATCCCAACTCTTCCTTGCCTGCCGGCCCCTGCCTCACTGAAGCTCTTCTTCTAATTTGTTTCCTAAGTATATTCAGCTTGTCTCTGCCCCAGGACCTTTGCACATATTGTTGTCCCCCCTACTCTGTGCTGCCTCCTGCTATCAGTCAAACTCCACCTTACCACAGAGGACCCCAAGTGCCCAGGCTAAGTGTTCCAGATCATCGCTCTCTACCGTGTCCCCGTTTTATCTCCCTGTCACTGTCACAGTCTCAAATGATCTCACTGTTAGTCTGCTAAACTGATTCTTGGTCATCCCTTCTAGACTCTAAACATCATCATTGCCCACATGGTTGTGTCTCCAGCTAGAACATGGTGGTGCCTGATGAATACCCACAAACCATCCGCTGATCTAAGGAGATGGAGGCAGGGGTTCACATCTGCCTGTAATCCCATCACCAGTGAGTCTGCAGCAGAGGGATGGATCATCGGTTCTCATCTGTATACATTGAGACTTTGTCTCAAAATACCCAAGGGCTGGGAAATAACCCAGTGTGATCATTTGTTTAGCTTTTGTCCTGGGCTCAATCTCTAGTAATGCACACACACACACACACACACACACACACGCACGCACGCACGCACGCACGCACGCACGCACGCGCACGCATGTACGTATGTACACAAGTCTATGTGTTACAGAGGATAATCACAGTGTCCAATGTGCCTAACGAGCTAGCAGCAGAAACCACAAACCAGAGGCAACCATTCTAATCCTGAGGGCTGTGTCCCCTCTCCCCAGGGCCTGGAGAGCCCTGGCAACCTCCTCTTCCCTACCTTGGTGGAGCTCAGAGACTACACCAAAGAGCAGAGCCCTTCCCTGCCTCTGCCTTTTCTGCCTGTGACTTAAGAGGGCTGGGTATGCGTGCGGCTGGGTACCTCCTTGTCCCTGGCAAAGAGCCAGGGGCGAGGAGGAGCTCAGAGCCTGCTTCTCCCTCCTCTACCCAGCCTGTGATCAATCTCCTCAGCAGAGGGGGACTCCCCTAAATGAGCTCCCATGTCCAGGGCCTGAGCTCTCGCAAGTGACTAGCTTTGCTGGGACATGAAAGATGACTGGCCGTGTTCCCGGGACAGAGGCGATCTCCATAAATCTGCCAGGGTGCTGGGATTACTTTGTGGGATTAATTATCTGTCCTTCAAACAAAGGTCTGACCTCAGCGACCGAATGCCCCCAACCCAGGAGGGAAGAAGTTCTGGGCGGCTCCAGAAACAGGGCTGGGGTGGCAGGGCAGACTGGGCCTCAGACTGGGCCTTTCCTATATGGTCTTCCCTCCTGCCCAGTGTTGTTGGTCAACCTCATTCACATAGCCCTTCTTAGCCGACACAGCCAGGCCTCCTGTTTGTTTAGTGGGCTAACCTAGGACAACACTGGCTTATCTCCTCCCCTGATAACCCTACCACTGCCTGGTTCACAGCCAGTGAGCGGATTTGAGACGGGAAGCCGGCTCAGTGTCTACCACTGTATCAAACAGCTGGCTCGGAGGTGTTTTTGTTTTGTTTTGTGTTTTTGCTATCTGGATTATATCTGTAAGATGGGACTAAAGCAGGCAAGTTCCACACAGGCAGGACTGTCTGACATTCCAATGAGGTGGGAGACCCCAAGAAAGACAAAGAGGCTTGAGACCCTTAGAGACCTAGATTTTGTGCTGTCACCACATGATCTTAAGCCTCAATATCACAGAACCTTTCTGAGCTCAGTCTCCTCATCCGTGCAATGGGGCATTCTGGTTCTCATTGTAAAAATGAGATGGAGGGCCTGTGAGATGGCTCAGTAGATAAAGGGGCTTGCCACATAAGCCCATGACCTAAGTTCAATCCCCAGGATCCCCACAAAGGTGGAGGGAGAGAACGAGCCACACAAAGCCGTCCACTGATATGCTGAGCACACTTGCAGACACACACAACTAAACACCATAGAGGGTCTTTTTCCTGACGTCCTCTGTGGGACCTCCTAACCTAACTATGGCTGAGAGAAGTGGGGTGTTTTCATCCCACAGGGCTTGTACTGTATGAGAATCTAGCCAGGCCAAGGCACTCTCCGCCTCAGTGCCAGGGAAAGTTCACATTTATTTCAGCCACCCAGAGTCGGTGTCACACCAGTGGAATCCAATTAGCAGTCCTGAGTCACCCTGCGTCAGAGAACAGGTGGCTGTGGGGGTCTCTGTTTTCCCTGCCTAAAGAAAGACTCCAAAGTCACCATGGCTTAGAGATGGTTGGGGCAGGGCTGTGGTAGAAAAGCCCCTGGATATAGGAGTAGGTGACTTGGTAGGTGACTCCTGCCTGGACCACACTCAGCCTGGACCACCAAGTTGCTTGAGGCCCCCGTGCCGCCATGAGCCACTAGTGAAGCAGAAAGACAGGCCCTTCACACTGTTGGCTCAAAGGGGCGATTTGGGTAAAGGCCCCTCCTTCCCGGATGCAGAGGCAGTATGTTTGGGATCTCAGCAGTCCATGTCCTAAGAACCAGTGGATTGTAGGTTCCCAGGGGTTCTGTGACCACATGACTGGGAGAAAGATAATGCAGTAACTAGGTGGCCATGACAGAGAGGGCACTGCCCTGGGCTCGGGGGAGGGGGTGGGGGATAGTGGTGACAGATGAGTGAGAGATGGCCACCACACTGGTGAAGTAAGGGACCTGGGTGCTCACGGAAGGCTTCCTGGCAGAGGGGAATGCAAAGAGAAGTCCTTGAGGAGGGAGGGACATAGGCAGGTGGAGAACATGAGCCAGGCAGTGTCAAGGATGGCACAGGCTCCTTCCTGTTCTTCCAACCACCCAACTTTGAAGACTCACAATAAAAATGTCGCCTCTCCTTTAGGTGAGCATGCAGAGCTCGTGAACGGTAATTCACAGAGTGCTTGCAGGCACAAAGCTTTATCATAGCCCCTTTGGGCTGGGCTTCTCAGCTCCTGTTTGCAGAAGCCATTTGTTGAGGTCTCCCAGAAAGAGGACCTCGGAGCCATGGTTTGAAGCTGGACCTGTTTGATCTCAAGTCCTTCCTTGGTGGTTATACCTCTGTGTCCCAGTGCCAGAATCGCTGCTCAGGGAGTGTCCGTCTGTCACTTGGCCTGGGAGTGGCACTCCCATTGCTCAGGTGGGGTCAAGGCAGGGACAGTGTCCATAGATAGGGACACTGTGGGCCATGTGCCCATGCAACAGTCAGAGGTGAGGCTAGATGGAGGATGAGAAAGAAATGCAAGAAACTTCCCACTTTCAAGGAGACAACCCGGGCATAGGGTGCAGGAAGAGTGGGGTTTCCTTTGTCAGGTATCGGGTCTCTTCTCATCTTTAAACCCTTACCCTCTACTGCACAATTATTTATTCTCTCCTTCCCTCCCTCCTTCCCTCCTTCTCTTCTCTCCCTCTCTTTCTCTGCGTACTCGTGTGCATGTGCATTTGTGCATACTTGCTTGTGTGTATGTGTCTGTGCTTGCATGTACATGTACATGTTTGCATGTGCATGTGGAGACCCAAGGTCGATGCTAGAAATCATCCTCACTACTTCATTCACCTTATTCTCCGAATCAGGATCTCTCAGTCAAATCCAGAGCTCTCTAGTCTTTCTACCCAGCTTGGTCCCCTGCCTTCACCTTCCAAGGCTAGAATTACTGATGGCCTACCACACCTACCTGACATTTGCATAAGTTGGGGAGGGGCTCTAAACTCTGGTCCTCATGCTTGTGCAGCAAAAGCTTTAAGTGCTGAGCCCCCACCCCAGCTCCTCACTAGCCCGCATCTAAATCCTCATTCTGACATCTATATACAGGGGGGCCTCGGGCAAGTTACTTAGACACACTGAACTTGGTTATCCCATCTGTAAAGTGGGTTCAGTGATGGCGTCTCCTTCCTCCAGCTGCTGAGGAATGAGTGCACCCCCATGAGCTACCTGGAGCTGGGCAGGTGCAAGGTCAAATTCTGGGAAAAGTCACCACTGGGGGTTTCCCTTTTCAGCCCCGTCCCTGCTCCTTTCTCCATAACAAATGCCTGTTTGACTATGAGCTGCTCTGAGCGCACACGGGCTCTTGCTAAATGCGGTCACTTCTGATTTCCCTCTGGTTTTTTTTTTTTTCCCTATCTTAGAGGAATGAGCTATTTCATCCCTTCCCATTTCTTTTATGACTTAACACTTGGTTTTAAATATTTATCTATTTTGCTGTAGGTACACCTATTAAGTTAAACCGTAAGGCAGAGCTGACATCCGACCATTTCTGACCTACAAAAGCAGTGACTGTAATGTGCTTCCACCTAATAGGATGTGGTTCCTCACTAATTTGGAATATTCTTTGGTGCAGGACTTGGAAAACCATCTCTGTGAAATGCCACCGGAAATCCCTTAGCCTTCGCGGGCCAAGAGGCAAAAGTCAAGGACATTACGTTAGTCACTCGTTAACAAGAAAGGGGAGCAATTTCTACAAAAACATCCACCGAGTGTGAAATCTAGTAAGTGGGCAGTGTCTTCTACTGCAGGCCCACTGAGGAGAGGGATGGGATTTGGGGGGTCAGGGGAGCCATCTTCCTTAACTGATTCCGGAACGGAATCTTCATGACCCTACAGATCAACTGCAAACACACTCTCGTGTTTAAAGTGCTCTCTCGGCCTATCTGTAGAGACTGTACAAGACCCACAGACAGAAGACACCCACCACCAGTCACTGTGGAACTGAGGTCGGCATGAGAGCCTCCATTTGCATATTGCTAATTTCCAATAATTTCAGATTCTCTAGAGCTGCCCACCAGTCCTGGGGATTCCCCAACCAGGACTATCATTTGCTTGTTTTCCTAAGGGGCTCCCCATGTTAGCCTTGGTGGTTTACAGTAGTGGTTCTCAACCTGTGCATTGCGATCCCTCTGGGGTTGAATAACCTCCTCTCGGGGGTCGCCTAAGACCATTAGAAAACACAGATGTTTACATTATGATCCGTCACCTTAGCAAAGTTGCCGTTATGAAGTAGTAATGAAAATCGTTTTATGGTCAGGGGTCAGCACAACACGAGGGACTGGATTAAAGGGTCACAGCATTAGGAAAGTTGAGAACCGCTGGCTTACAGAGATTCATCGTGTATTCCATCACGAGTCCTGGTTGGCTTTAATTGAAATCATCATGTCACCTGCTGTTGCCTTGGCTCATGCATTCCTATGGAGTTGACTGTCTCAGAAGTTCATGTGTTTTCCTTCTGGGGCCTGTGCTGTGTGCGTGCTAACGAGTCCTTCCCTACAACGAGGTCATGAAGACCCTTCCTCCCTGTTATGAGTTTTGTGTTTTTCCTTTCACACTGAGGTCTTTAATCAATCCAAAGTCCACCTTGGGACATGGTGTATGCTGGGGGATCTGGCTTTATTTTATTTTATTTTATTTTTCCAGTTAGAAAACTAGTTTCCCCAACACCAGCCACTAAACAAGTCACCCTTTCCCTGCTGATTTGCGACACCACCGATGCCATTTATCAAGTGCCTGTGCTTACACCTGAGTCAGCTCAGCTCTTCTCTGTCTCACGGGCCCAGGCATTTAAAGATGCCCTATGTTGACTGGGCTGGGTAGCACATGCCTATAATCCTAGCACTTGGAGGCTGAGGCAGGAGGACAACTTTAAGTGCAAGGCTAGCTTGGGTTCCATAGGGAATCTCTGTCTGGGAAAATTATCACCAACAATAATGAGTTTTGGAGCTGGACTGCCCTAGGTCAGCTACTGAGAGTGACATCATGCCATGCTGCCAGACCCTGACACCTCATGGACACTGATTGTGATACTCAACTAGCCCATCTTTCCTCTCTTGAGATAGCTGATACCCACGGTACAGATGACACCTTGGAGTCATGGTGAACTGGATGACGATGAGGGAGCTAGTAGAAATGACTGGGAAGAGGGAGGTAGGATGCATGTCAGTCACCAAGGCAGCCCTGTCCTGATGACTGCTGAGTGTCACGGGGCACTGTTAGAGGAGGACCTCAACGTGGGAAATTATTGTGGTTTCCTGGTACGTCCTACGTATGATCACAAGGTTCCCTCTAAGAGGGAGTAGAGGACACAGTGACCCTAGAGAGATGGCTGTGAGTGGGCAGGAGGGGTTGGGTGAGCCAGCAAGGGCAGCAATTACAGGCTGGGAGAGATGGGAGGCAGGGGTTGTCTCCTGTACCCTGAGAGGGAACTGCTTGACAGCGCCTGGATTTCAGCCAGTAAGACCTCCCTTCTCCAGAGCTGCAGGAAGACACCTCTTCGGTTGTTGAGAAGCAATAGTAAGTGGACACAGACACAGAGAGAATGTGAGAAGCCTAGATCCCTGTAAATGGATGGCTGGACAGACAAACAGATAGATGAAGGAAAGGTGGTATGTGTGCACAATGGAGCTTTATTAGCTGAAGAGAAGAAGGAATTGTCATTTTTAGGAAAAAGGGTGGAGCTGGAGACTATGACGTTAAGTGAAATAAGCCAGACTCAGAAAGATAAATGCCTAGAAATGACTTTTTAAAAACAATGTATATGTATATAGATATGAAAGTAGAGAGGGGACCACAGAGCAGGAGGAAGTGTCTAAGAGGAGGGAGGAGGGGGGAGAGGGATACACAAAGACAGAAGAGAAACTGTCTGGGGAAGGGAGGGGTCTGGCAAGAGGGGTGGGCGTGAGGAGGGCAGTGAGCCTAAGATCTAAGTATATTATGTCTGACAACAAACCCACTTCTTGGGGTTGGGGATTTGGCTCAGTGGTAGAGCGCTTGCCTAGGAAGCACAAGGCCCTGGGTTCGGTCCCCAGCTCCGAAAAAAAGAACCAAAAAAAAAAAAAAAAAAAAAACAAACAAAAAAAAAACACCCCACTTCTTTCTATGTCAACTGCTTTTTAAAAAGGAAGACAGATAGAAGGGTCACAAAGACGGCTCTGTTGGTTAAGGACACGCTGCTCAAGCAAGGGCCTTAGACCTACCAGCCTGGTGTGATGGCACTGGACTGTAACCTAAGTACCAGAGGGACAGAGACAGGCAGGTTCCTAGAGCTTACTGGTCAGCCACTTCAGTTGAGTTGGTGAGTTCCGGGGTCACTGAACGAACTCAAAGCATAAAGTGGAAGCCAGGCACCATGGCGAACACCTTTAATCCCAGCCATCAGGAGGCAGAGGCAAGCAGATCTCTGCGAGTTCCAGGACAACCTGGTCTACACAGTGAGATCCCATCTCAGGAGGGTGGGCGATAAGGTATCGAGTGACTGAGGAAGACACCTGAGGTCAGCCTTGGGCCTCCACACACATATGCAGATGGAGAGGGGAAGAAGAACCACTTGGTATCCCCATTCCTGACCCCAGGAGATATAACTATAAAGACAGGATGCTGTAGGTGCCACTGAGGCCCTGATGCCTCTCTGCAAGTGCTCCACCAGCTCTCTAAGCATCCCAATTTTCTTCTGGTCCCATCCAAAGAAGGGACAATCCCAACTCCTTGTCTACCAGGTGCTTCACCTCATCATCTTCTCTCCTCATCTGCCCAGTTAGCCTATCTCTCCCTAAGTCATCCCTCATTTATCTTGGCTCCTTCCTGGGACAGCCTTGCTACTTAAGCTTCTGTCCCTCAGTCCCATCAGGGATTGCCAGTATTCCATGTTCCAATAGTGGCTCCTGGACAATGATCCTGTCCATGTGAGGCATCCCAGAACACTGGCTCTGTGCCAGGCACCGTCCTAAGCACTTTATACATAAAGATGTGGCCCTCGAGGCTTCCCATGAGTCCTTTCTAGTGTTCAGATCACAAAGGACTTGAAGATTAAGGCTCTGCTTCAGTGTTGGTTTCCCAAGCCCCGGTCTTTTGAGTGCTCTCCCAGCTTCAGTCCTGTGTATGTGCAACCTACATAACTCAATGCTTCCCTTTCAAGAATCACTTTAAAGGGGACTAGGTAAGAAAGTGTCCCAAAGAGCCAGCTGGTCAACCCTGCCAGAGGTGACTAGAAGACATGGGGCCCACATAACACGGCCCATGGGGCATGTGTTATCTCCTAAGGCCCAGCCGGCTCTGCTCTCTTAGCTCTAGAGCGATCTGAACCAAGGCTGAGAGGTGTTACAGACTTGAGCGACCAAGCAGACCTTCTCCTGAGTAGAACTGACAGAGATAGAAAGCGAAGGAAATCAAGAAGAGAATAAACAGCTTACCACACGTCAGATTCCTTTCACCCTCGTGTGTCTGCAAGCTCTGCCACTGGCCATCAGCTCTTGGGAGTGTGTATGTCACGGTTGGGGAGTCAGTACTGGGTGCCACCAGAGTTCTTCCTAGGGCTACTTGCACCCTGAACCTCCTCTGTGCCAGGGAGGATTTCCTGTGGTCGTACTGGAGACCCAGTATCTGGCAGCTCTCTGAGGCCTCTATGCATCACTGAGGCACAACCAGGCAACCCTGTCCCTGAAGACTTCAGAAACAGCAAATGACTTCAAACCGTCACTGCCAGATGTCCTTCAAACCGTCCCTGTGCTTCTCAACTACATGGCCCTTGCTGACATGTAAGAATCAACCATCACCACGGGACAAGTCACCAGGCCTTTTAAAACAACACTTGACCACCAGCAGTATTTTTACCAAGAGTACTTCTAGCTCAAGCGTCTGGGCTCCGGAGAGCATGTCACCATGTGTGTCACCAGTCTAGAGTGCTGCGGTATGACATCTCTGTGTCCTTCTAGAAGGAAGGGTGGCAGGAGCAGGAAGCTGGGCCACAGAGTCATTGGATCCCACTTGTCTGTTTCCCTCGACAAACGCAGCCCCCTCAGGGGCCCTAGGGTGGTACACAGCCAGCAGAATGTGGCTGTTCCAGGAGAAATTCATTCTGTGCAGGCGTTTGCTCATGTCAATCAATGTCTGCAGGTATCTGCTTGGGAATCTCTGTCTCCAGATATTGGTCAAATATTTGAATGGGGAGCAGCGAGTTAATTGGCTTAGGGAGAGCACTTCACAGCGAGGGAGATAGAGGAGGGCAACGAAGCCAGGCAGGAAGTCTGGGAGTGGAGCCCAGACTCCCACAAGTGGATAAGGGAAGGGCACAGGAAGGGCATGTTTGAAGAAGAGCTGTTCAGGGTAGGGAGCTGGGGACAGTGCCCAGAGCCACCTGCTGCTTTCAAAGCCAGCTCTACTCCTTGCCCTGTGCAATCTGGACTCAGTGTCTCCATTGGAAAATGGGAACAATAATCACCACCACCACCCCTGTACCCCACGGGATCTGGGAGGACTCAAGGGTGAGGCAGGTGAACTTCAGTACCCAGGAGGCATAAGCTCTTGTCCCCATGTTGCTACCCTTACTTAGTTCACTCAAAGTTTTCCTAATGTGAGTCCTAGCCTGTAAGAGGCGACTAAGGCTGAGGAATGCGCCTCCCCAAAATGTGTCTGTACCCTACCCTCTGGCTGGCAGCACCTTCTCCCATCAGTCTATCTAGCAGAATGTTCTGGAAGGACTGCCTTTCCTCAAATTCAGAAATACCCCTCACAGAAGCCATGCAGTAGGCTTCTGTACAGGGTGATTTGTCTGTGTGGTGTGTCCTCCCTGGGTCTGCCCTGGATCATCTGAAGGAGAGATGTTTTCTTCTTCCCTTGGTCTCTCTTTCTTTTCTAATGTCTCCAAAGAGCAGGCTTATAGGAATGATGGAACAGGGCCAACAGCGTTGGTGGCCTTGTCTGGTTCTACAGAGGGGAAGGCTTTGGGTTGGGGGTATAAACGCTGCTTACACGGGGTCATAGCTCCCAGGGCTCTAAGCTGTGACTATGTGGGCCAAGCTCCAAGTGCAGAGTGTGGGAAGACATCACCCCTTTTTGGCTCATGATTCACTGTGGCTTCAGAGTCGTGTGGAGGCCAGAAATATGAGGCCATTCCAGTAGCTTGACAGTAGGGGCAATGAGTCACACTCTTTGTTGAGGGCTGCCCCCCTAGCATAGCTGTAGCCATTTTGTTCCATGCCCGCCAGCTATTTCATATTGTTGCTATAATATGCCTGCTAATTACTGAGACAAAAAATAACTTGATTCAGAGCAGGGTCATGCTGACCACATACCCTGTTCTATTCTGTATGAGGGTTGTTAATTTTAAGAAATCCCACAACTATAAGCTTCCCATAGGACCCATCAAGTTAAAGGTCAATATAGACAATCATTTCTAAAATGGCTTGAGTCTGGACTGACCACGGGGTAGCACTTCCTGCACATGTGTATGAACTCGTTGTGGTTTTTGCAGTTTTAGTCTTCATGAGCTGGCCCTAGAAATGTCCAATGCACAGCTTTGAGCTGTTGCCCTGGTCGATCAGTCTTGGGGTGTGCATTCAATAAACCACCCCTGTTTGACTGAGGTTGGTATTTGTGTGGTTTGTGGGGTAACTCTGGGACCTCAACGCTCCTCAAGAAGGGGGTGATCTGCCAGGGGAGGGTGGGGAAAATAACCCATAGAATATACATACCTATCCACAGGTACTTCTAAAACTTTATGTAAAGATTTATAGAGAGCCAGTGATTTTTTTTTTTTGAGACAAGGCGTGGTGGTTTGGGGAGTGTCACTATTAGGAGGAGTGGCCTTGTAGAAGGAAATGTGTCACTGGGGGTGGGCTTTGAAGTTTCAAATGCTCAAGCCAGGTCCAATGACACTCTCTCTTCCTGTGCCTTCAGATAAAAATGTAGAACTCTAGACTCCTCCAGCACCACATCTGCTGCACACTGCCACATTTCCCACCATGATGGCAATGGACTGAACCTCTGAAACTGTAAGCCAGCCCCAATGAAATGTTTGCCTTTATAAGAGTTACCATGGTCATGGTGTCTCTTCACAGCAATAAAACCCTAACTAAGATGTAAGAACTCACAATTTATACCAGGCTGGCCTTGAACTCATAGGGATACACTTACCTCTGCCTCCTGAGTGCAGGGATTAAAGGCATGCACCCCCACTCCCAGCTGTTGCTGCTTCAGGGGTCTCATGTTTCCCAGGCTAGCCTGGGACTTATGATGTAGTTGGGAATTGACCATGACCTTCTGATCCTCCTGCCTCCATCCCCTAGGGAGCAGCATGGTTGCCAGGATTCCCAGTGTGTCTCACCATGCCCGGTTTATCTGGTGCTGGGGAAGGTTCTCGGGGCTTCATGAATGCTAGACAAGCACTCCGTTTGAGCCACAGCTCCCGTCTCTTCCCTCTATCCCGAGGGGACTGTTTCTCATAGGTGTTCACCAGCTAGACTGCCACTCTCTGATGCCAACGCTTGAGAGCACTTCATGAAGGCCCACTATGCATCAGACACACACTGTGCATGTTTTGGGAATCGTTCCTACATCAACTCCTTTAGCCCCGAAAATATTCTCATCCTGGCTGTCAGTCTACTGAGCTGGAGATACCGAGAGCAGGCGTACCCGATCAAGGGTATGGAGTATGGAGCCTAGGCTAGCTGGGGGTACATCTGTGGCTGTGGAATCCTCTCTCCCCAGGGGCTTGGCCCCACAGTAGGCTCCTGATCAATACTGATGACATAAACAGGTGCAGGTGTCAACTCCTTTGGTTCCCTAGGGAAGCCATGAATCACAGATGTGCTGGGTAGGAGGCAGCTGACTGGCTGAAGGACTGAAACTCCATCTGGTAGCTCACTCTCACTGCAGGGTACCCCAGGGATTCCTCTCCTGTAGCCCCATTCGTTCGCATCCCCCTCCGTTTCAGCCAAGCTGAGCCTGAAACTCAAGAACAGCGATGGGGGGGGGTCTGTGGGTTACTGGGGGCTTAATATCTTTGTAACCATATTGCAAAAGGGCAGGCCTAAGCGGGAGCCTTAACGCTTAATCTTCCTCTTTTATTGCTTTCTCTCTTGTATGCTTTAACCTTGCACCAGGTATCAAGCTAGATAAATAAAAACTTTTATTTCAGATTAGCCCCAGCTGGGGGCTGCCTTGAAGGCTGAGCAGTCGTCCAAGGCATCTGACGAGAAGCGAGTTGAGAGCTGGGCTGTCTAGTGAGGCTCATCCCAAGTTCAAAGGGCCCTAGGGATATCGGATCGGAGACTGTTTTCTGAGATGGGTGCAGAAGGCACCTGATTAGTGCCTATGGCCGAGAAGTGGGGAGGCAAATTGCCAGGAAACAGGCTCCCTGCATGTCTGTGTGCCTGTTACCCGCCACCCAGAATGCTTTTCACTCAGAGCGCCTCACCTACTGGGCCACACTGCCATGTCCTTCACTAAATGGTGAGCTCACAAGGACAGTGAAGTCAACTCTCGATTCCAAGTTGGTCTCAGGGGCTGAGCACGGGGCCAGTGCTTGAATGAATGGATGGATGGATTCCTAACTTCTAACCCTGCACATAGACCCCAGACTGGCATGACTTGCTTGGTATCTAGAGTAAAAGGATGGGGGTTTTGGAAGCAAGAACCTATAGGTTGGATCCTGAGCTACTGAACGTGTGTTTAAACAGGCTTCACCCACCTTGCTCGTCTTAATGTCTGTGTCTCCAGAAGGGCTCTCGCTAGCCACATTCTGCATGGTTGAGAGATGAAGCCATAGCCAAGGCAATGTGTCCCACATGTGCTGAGAGAGCCGGACACGGTAGCCAAAGTAGTGTGGTTTAGAACAGCAAACCCCAGAAGTCTGCACGGATGGAGTAATACACAGTAGTGAAGAGGGGCGAGTAACTGAGGTCACACCAGCAAATGTGAGGCCTCTGACTGGAGAGGAAGATGCACAGAACCCAAGACTCTAATCAAGTTCAAAGACAACTAAATCTGAATAGTGTGTGAGGTGCCCAGATGTGGTATTTCCCCAAATCAAGGGGACAACAAAGGGAGGTTTGGAAGGTGTGGCCCAGCTGATCTGGAGGAGGGAAAGTGGCGGCTGACGTGAGGCACCATGCAGGCAGAGGTGGGGTGCGAGTGCTGGTCTTGCTCTCACCGAGCTGGTGGGCTCTTGGGTGCCCACCATACCAATAAAGGGAAGAATGAACTGGACGGTGGTGGCCCACACCTTCAGCCCTAGCACTCGGGAGGCAGAGTCAGGTGGATCTCTGGGAGTTTGAAGCCAGCCTGGTCTACAGAGTGAGATCTAAGGGTGTGTCCACAGGGGAGCAGGCACCTGAGAGGTCACTGCCCCACCCCCCAGGTGAGGGCTCTTCCTGCCTGAGATGAGAGGCATGAGGAAGATGGGGTGCAGAAAGGAGAGTCTCAGGCTGTCTTTGCCATGAAACCTCTGTAAAATCCCTCGACTTGTGCAGTGCACAGGAAAGAAGCAAATGGCCTGGGATTCCTGGACCCCATGTAAGGGCAAGGAAGAATGTGCCTACGCAGGTGGCAGAAAAGTGGAGCCACTGCAGTGATGCCCAGAGTTGTCAGCAGAAGGGGCTCCTGGCAGGAAGGTGGTCCTGAGACAGGACGGGGAAGGCTCAGGGGAAGCAGCATGCAGACTTCTGGGGTTCACCTGAAGGAATGAACTACAGCGTAACGTGATGTCATCATTTGGTACTGGGGCGGCAGAAAACTGTAACACTCAGGAGCTGTGTTCCTAAATCCCGTCTAGGAAAGAGAGCCAGGGAATGCAGCTAGGCTGAGCCTTGGACAGCACGCAGCAGCGCATTCCCTGCACCTGGGCCTAGAGAGACACAGAGCCTCTTGATAGATAGCAGCTGGCAGAGGGCAAGGCAGAAAAGCCCCAGATGCCTATCGTGGCACTGGGCTCAGCTGGTGATGTCTGCCTTGGTGAGGGATGGGGTGTTCCAGTGCAGGTGCTGATGTGGGTCTAGGGTGGGCACTCATAGAGACCAGCAGATCTGCTAACGTTAAGGCTTTCAGCTTAGGCCTCCACCAGGACTCAGAAACCTAGCTCAGTGGTTAGGGGTGTGTGTGTGTGTGTGTGTGTGTGTGTGTGTGTGTGTGTGTGTGTGTGTGTGTGTGTGTGTTTGATCCATATGACAAACCATCTTGTGAGCCCCTAGACTCACCAGACAGCCATGATGCAGGCATTGGTTTTCCTTCAGGCCCTCAACCAACAGCCCTGTTTCCTGTATCTGATCTGCCCTCCATGTCTCCTTGGTCAAGTCTCCATAGGTCAGCTACATGCTAGGCCTGAAGTATGGGGCTTCCGGGTACCCACAGCGCTATTACACAAGTCAGAGGCTGGGTCTATCATACTGATTCCCAAGGTAATTCTACTGCTGAGCTTTCTCTTCCTAGAGGGAGGGAAATCCACAGCAGATGAATCACAAGGGCTTTGATGTGTGTTGCTGGGTGGTCTCCCATGATGGCTGACCCAGTGGGCCATGGTCAGGGGCCTGATGCAGTTGCTGTTGTATGCGTGTGTGAGTTCACACAAGTATGACTATAAATACTAATCCCTGTGTGTAGGCATACACACTTGTGCATGGGCACCAGATTTCCCTCTTAAATGAGATATTTTCAAAAAGTCTCATCTGATGGCAAATCCGGGAAGGAGCCTGGTACCTAACTGCCTTCCATCATTGTGCCTGTCCTGTCCCCTTTGTGGCCTTGCATATGAGGCTGATGTGCTGTAAGGTGAGGAGTGATGGGCTGGAGTCAGTCCATTTCTTTTTTCTTATTTAGCCTTTTTTCTAGACTAGCACTTCCTAAGCAAATGTCTTGTCTCAACATTCCCCACCCTGCTGGGCTCCACCCCATGAGTTCCTGGAGACCCTTGTTCCTAATCACCTCCCTGAGGTGCAACTTCAACATCACACAAACATATATGTGATTCACTCGTAAAAAGAGTTAAGACACCTTTCGTCCTCCCACACAGGAAGTGTCACACCCTTAGCGGGAGCCGTCACCTGTACACAAAGCACACAGAGCCTCGAATGGTGATGTGCAGCACCACAGTGTCGCCTGCCCCAAGTGAGGCCCTGGGTTTTTGCATTCCCAGCGATTTCTTGGATGACATCAATGTTGGTGGTCTGGGGATCTTTGTTGTTACAGAAGTTGGGTGTTCTCTGGAGCCCAGTTCAATGCCTGCTCTGTCACTTGGTAGCTGTGTGAGGTGGGCACACTTCATGTCTTTCTTTGTCTAGACATGAGGAAATGTCCTTCATTAACTCTTAGGAAGGAGAACTCATGGACAAGCTAGGCCAGGCCTAGCACATGAACTTGAGGCCCCATCCCATCTCCTTAGTCTTGGGTGTGTGTGCACAGACATCAGATGCTAAGAGATTCAGCCTCTTCCTAGAGAGAACCAAGGAGAGGCCTGGATGTATCAGCAATGGGAAGCTCTAGAGTGGGCTCGCTAACCACACCTATATACCTTAAATGGCCACAGGTCTGCTGCTGCTGCTGCTGCTGCTGCTGCTGCTTTTGCTGCTGCTGCTGCTGCTGCTGCTGCTGCTGCAGGGAGACGCTCCAAGAAGGACCGTCTCAGTCAGGTACTTATCAGTAATGGATGCTCTGCCCAAGGAGACCAAAGGATCCACATGGCCTCATTCTCAGAGATCCAGAGGGCTGGGACCTACTCCTATAGTGCCTGGAGCAGCAGGCACAGGATGGGGACCTGGTCAGCTCCATGTCTAGCAGGCTCCCTGGTGATGCTGGTCTAAGGACCTTAGTTTCAAAGCTTCCCCAGATGACTCCCTACCTGAGGAGTGATCAATAGGAGGGTAGAAATCTGGCCCTTGCAGGGAGAGGCTGTCAGGATAGAATCCAGGTGGTAGACTGTCCTCGTTAGAGTTACTATTGCTGTGATGAAACACCATGGCAAATGTAAGATGGGGAGGGAAGGACTAATCTGGCTTACACTTCCACATCCCTGTTCATCATCAAAGGAAGTCAGGACAGGAACTCAAGCAGGGCAAGAACCTGGAGGCAGGAGTTGATGCAGAGGCCATGGAAGGGTGCACTGCTTACTGGTTTGCTCAGCTCGCTCGCTCTCTTTCTCTCTCTCTCTCCCTCCCTCCCTCCCTCCCTTCTTTCTTTCTTTCTTTCTTTGATTTTATCTATTTTATACGAGTACATTGTCACTGTCTTCGGACACACCAGAAGAGGGCATCAGATCCCATTACAGATGGTTGTGAGCCACCATGTGGTTGCTGGGAATTGAACTCATGACCTCTGGGAGAGCAGTCAGTGCTCTGAACCCCTGAGCCATCTCTCCAACCCTCAGCCTGCTTTCTTATAGAACCCAGGACTGACAGCCTAGGGATTAGCACCACTCACAATGGGCTGGGCCCTCTCACATCAATCACCAATTAGGAAAATGCCCTAGTGGCTCACCTGTAGTCCTACCTTAATTGAGGAAATGCATCTATAAGGTTGATTTTCCTCAACTAAGGCTTCCTCCTTTCAGATGACTCCAGACAAAACTAGGCAGCACAGTGGACCTTAAGAGTTTATTGAAATAAGGCCTTCACCAGCATCTGGTTGTAAGGGCAACAGAGGCCATTCTAGGGGTAGAACTTGTGACAGAAAGATGCATCTCCTTGGGCAGAGGAATAGAGGAACAGCTGGTGTGGGGTGAGGGCCAACTATCGATCGCAGTCACTTTACATAACGGTCGAACCAGTTTTGCTCAACTTTGCAGAGGTTTGATGGACAAATCAAAGTTTCGTATGGTCAAGGTGTGAGCGACAAGGTGCTTTGGCAGATGCATGTGAGCCCCGCTGTCTGTGAGCCCCGCAGAGAGGTGACAGCTACACACACTACCTCACCCTGCTCTAATCTGGGACTATGGTGCAGTGACCTTAGCTCGCTCCTCCGCAGGTCCCAGCACGCATCATGTTAGCATCAGGTCGCAGCGGGCAGTCCTCGGGACTTATTCTGATGAATGGCTCTCTTGACAGGATCTTCCGGTCCCCCCAACCCCAGCACCTCCACCTCACCACCTCGGGGAACAGCCTTCTCCTCTGTGTCACTATGAGTTCTTTAATCAGGATTCTACACATAAGGCACATCATGTGGAGTTTGTCTTTTGGGATCCGACTTATTGCTGCTAGCATGGTATACACGATGCTATTACTTTGATTTTCACAGCTCTGAGGAAGCGACTCGATTGTCACCTGGCCAGAGGAGAAAGGTGTGTCTCTTGGGTGCAAGAAACATCTGGCATTGAATTGGGAAGTTCCTCTGCCCGGGTCCTAAACGTTTGTTTCTGGCTAAGGTTAGGAGTATGGCTTTAGTGGTAGAGCACCTGCCTAGCATGTGCAAGGCCCTGGGTCCCACCCCCATCATTGAAAAGAGAGGAAAACACAAAGGATTGTAGAGCAGTGCCAGACTCCTCCCTGGCTGATGCTGCCTGGGTCCTGGGAGCTTCCTGGCCCTCCTCTTTTTCTCAGCTGGCTAGGGCTGCCACCATCCCTAGGTGGGACATTATAGCATCCTTCCTGACAGTCTGCTCGCTTCAGGCTGCTCTTTCCCAACCCACTTGCCCCACTCTCTTGACCTCCTGAGCACCCCAAGCTCACGCACAGCTTTGTCCTTCTCCTGTTGAAGCCATGCTATCTCCAGTGGTCTGCCTCCTCACAACCCTGGGTGCTCTCTGCTCTGTAAGTGACAGATGTGCCAGACTCCCCTGACTCCGCCCATCGTGCGAGTCTCCTTTCATGATCCCCATTCAGGATCTCCATTCATGATCCATGATGCAAGCTGGCTTTGATGGCCAAGCCTTACAAGGGTCCCACTCCGAATGGTTCAGTGTGCAGAACTCTCCCAGTGTTCTCTTATTTCTTCTTACACGGGCAAGTCGAGGGCGTCCCCCGGGGGAGCCCCAGCTCATGCTGATATGCAGCCCCACATGTACAGATGCACCTCAGCTCTTCCTTCTCCCTCACTGCCCCTGCATCCTGTTTAGTTACCCTGGGCATCTTTGCAGTCTCTGTGCAGCTATAGGTCTGCAGCTCCTCAGATGGAGACAGTACCTGGTCCCCACCC
This sequence comes from Rattus norvegicus, assembly GCF_021556685.1. Classification (NCBI taxonomy): domain Eukaryota; kingdom Metazoa; phylum Chordata; class Mammalia; order Rodentia; family Muridae; genus Rattus; species Rattus norvegicus. The sequence goes on from NC_141553.1 coordinate 29,568,672, forward strand.
TCCCAGGACTTCATTCCGACCAAGACAGCCCTCGGCCACCTGGGGTGGGTGAGGACAGAATGCTTCCCATCTCCGTGAGCACCTGCTGGTGGAATCCACGCTCCACTGAACGACTGCCGGTTTGCTTGGTTTGCTGGTCCTTGCAGTACCCTGCCAGACATGGCCACATCTGGGGCTAAGTCCAGGGAAGGCTCAAACCGGAACAGAGGCTTCTGTAGCAATCTGAGCACAGCTGCAACTTAAATCTAAAACTGGAGGCTGAGTTTGAGCTAGACTGTAGGCAAGCCAGAAGGGAAATGCTACCATCTCAGCCCACTGCCAATGGGACACGGATACTGCTTCCTGGCTGTGCCCAGATAGAACCTGGAGCCTCAGACATACTAAGCCTGTGGGCTCTTACTGAGCCATGCCCCCAGCCGTATATGCCACATGGACTGTACTTCTCCATTGAGAAAGGCCAGGGGACAAGTGCTCAGTAGCCTTGGGGGCTGCAGTACTGGCCAGCCTGCCTGGAGGCGCTGGAAGGATGGTGGCTTTTGCTCAATGCTTTTCCATACCTTGAGGAAATAAATCAGCTTCAAGGATCCTTCTCTGACAATTACAGTCAATCTCTAGTGTTTTATGGTCATTCCAGAGCCATCAGTACACACAGGGATTCTCCTCTTCTTTTCTAAATTTTATATATTTGTATTATCCTCCCTCCCTCCATCTTTTAAAAAATTTTATTATTTTATTTTTTTGCAACAGGGTCTTGTGTGGCCCAGACAAACCTCGAACTCATCTATTGATGATGTCAACCTTTCTGATCCTTCTTCCTCCACTAGCAAAGTGCTGGTCTTACAGGCGGGCACCTCCACGGACAGTTTTACGTAGCACCGGAATGCTAAGCAAGCATTCGGCCAACTGAATTAGATCTCCAGCCCTGGGATTTTTAACCTGGTCTTATAGGTAGGTAAGCACTGTCAAACATCCTTTTGAAATATCCCTGTCAGGGAGCAAAGCGTGCCCTCACGACAGAGAGTTCCTTGAAGGAGGACTGTTTGTGTTAAGTGGAGGAGGAGGCTAGGGAGTGTCCATTCAGATGTTAGACTCGGAAGGAGCCTATAAGGGTCCTCATAGCCTGGTGTGAAGAGGGCGAGATGCTACCGGTCCCTGGGGTGGCGGGCACAGGGGAAGATGGGACCAGTGCCAAGCCCTCTGTGGGAAAGAACCTTGTCATTCACCAGGCTCGGTGCGGCCGTGCGGGGCTGAGAACAAATTGATGGAAATGGAGCCATAACTTACCACTGAAGGCCTCTTTGCTCTTGGCAAAACAGAAGGATCATTAGTAGTGGGGTGAGCTCTCGTGGGCAGATATAAATCCCCTCGCTTGTGGCTGATAAACAGCCCAGAAGGGACAGGGCCTCAGATCCCGACAGGTTAACTGCATGTGCCTGGTCTTAGCTTGGGCCTCGGTGCCCCTGGTTGGGGCACGTGGGCCTTGCCGCATAAAGACAGAGTCCCTACCACCAGCCCAGACTGCCTAGGTGCCCGAGGCTCAGGACACCACACCAGGGTCCCCCAAACCCCAGGACCTGAGAACAATCATTCAATGAGTGTACATCAAAGTCTACTCTGGGCTGGACCTATGGTAGAAGCATCTGAGGGATTCAGGGGTCCAAGTAGCAATTCCTACAGATGGTCAAAAGGCTGTATCTGCTCTGCCCTGGGGCTTTCTGGGTTTGACGTATAATAAGAGTCTTGTAAGTAACTGTAGGTTGCCTGAGGCCAGCAACATTCCTGGCTGCCTGTGAACCTAGAGCTGTGAGGGGCTCTCCCAACTGCTACAAATACCGTCCTGTCAGCTGCTGATAGTATTATCAAGAACAGATGCTTACAAAGTGCTCTCCATGCATTAGCCCTTCACATGAGTAAGTCACGTGATCCATAAACCACCTTGACGTAAATATTCTTCCTGTTCCCAATCCAAGAGTGGCAAAGCGAGAGACCTATCCAACACCGCCGGCTCAGGAGACCCTCCCTTCTCCTTTGACATCTATGCCTTTCTCCCCTTTTAGGAAACACCCTGACCAATATCGCTCTCTTTTCTTGGGGTATGGGATGGGGTGGCCTGACTTCCTCTTCCTCATCTGTCTGGCTTGCCCTGGATACACCAGGGGGAGAGGTGCTATGAGCGGGTGTGTGTGGTGCAGGAGAAGAGCCAGCGTTCCTAAGTAAGGGCAGTTTAGCCCCCAGACAGCCCCTCGGAGCTGCTGTGGGTCGATGTATGGGTGAGGCACGAGCTGGGCCTCTCCTCACTTGTCAACACCTATTCATTCAGTCACGTTCTGCATGGCCAAGGGATCTATTTTTGGGGAGGGGGCCAAGGTGCCTCCTGTGGTGATATCCCGGTGCTACTTGACCAGCTATCAGCTGGAAGTGTGACTAGAACATGAAATCAGACAGCAGCAGCACTATTTGTTCCAAAGTGATGTAAAAATTGCCACCTTTTCAGCAAATAAGAACAGAAACCCTGGAGTGCTGCAGGGAGTTAGGGAAGGGTCACTGCATTTCAGGGGGGGAGCCCCAGAAGGCCCACAGCTTCAGACCTTAGACACACATTCCTGTTCCCAGGGCCCCCAAACACCATGGCCTTTTAACCCAGTCCCTTCCTTTTAGATCCATTTGTCCCCTTCCTTAGCAAGGACTGTCCCTGAGGGCAGGTTTCAAATGCCATTCCAAGTAGTCCACAGCCCCTTGAGCCAGAGCCGCCAGCAGCAGCTCTCTCAGGGTGTTCATCAAACAAGGCAGACATTGGCTTACCTGAGACAATAGTGTAGCCAATCCCCCGGGGCCGTCCCTTATCCTGATCCACAGCAGTGATCACCCGCACAGTCGTGCCCTGGTTTGGAGAGAGAAGGTATTTTTCAGTCACCTACATCCCAGGCAGCTATGTTCCTTTGTGGGTGTCCTCACACCCCCAGTTTCCCTCCCTAGCCTAACTCCTAACTGCAAGGCTTGCCGAGGAATTATGTGCCACGTGGCATTGCTCCTGACTCCAGCGGCCTTGCCCTTGGCACTTGCCATTGTCCCACAACACTGAGAGTCAAGCATGGATATGACACAGACAGCAGCTGTACACATCTGGGGCAGATGAGGTGGAGACGTGAACAGGATAGAGTAGGTATCCATTCAGCCCACCTGAAGAAGCCAAGAAAGGGGCATCCGGATGGCACCGTTTAGCACGGATTATGAGGAATCAGTGCGAGTGCCCCAGAGAGAGAATTCAACACAGGGCAGGGCTCGGCTGTGTGAGCTTCTAGGAAGGGATGGATGCTGGTAAGTAACCATCAAATGATGGCAGTTTGTTGAATGAATAAGCAAACATATGTATGTGGAAGAAATTGGCATCACCATCGGGATCACCGCTTCCTGAGATGTCCTTTGCCAGGAGCGATTTCTGCCTACCCCAGGCTACATCACATCACACCACTGCATATGTCAGCTGTCCCTGCTCGCCTTACTCCTGAGGTTCAGGTCCTAGTACAGTGGTTCTCAAACTGTGGGTCTTGACCCTTTTTGGGGAGGGGGGTCACATGATCCTTTCAGAGGGGTCTCCTAGACCATTGGAGGACACAGATATTTACATTATGGTTCATAACAGTGGCAAAATTAGTTATGAAGTAGCAATGAAAACAACTTGATGATTTGGGTGTCACCGCCACACAAGGAAGTGTATTAAAAGGTTGCAGCATTAGGAAGGTTGAAGACTACTGCCCTAGTAGTTTTCCCTGGGTGAAGGACAGCAGATAGACCCTGTCCCCATCTTTAGTGGGGGTGGGGAGCTTGTCCTCCTAGCACTCACGAGCCTAAAAAGGGTTTCTGTGGTCTTGTCTGCTTCTTATATACCTTAGGACTGTCCTCTGCCTCACGGCCAAGGACGTCTCTCCAAGTCCTCCCAGTCTGGACACAGAGCAGGGGCCACAGATTCCTTTCCCAGACTGCACTGTTCATCCCAGAAGCCCTTTCACCCTGCCTTAGCCTAGATGCAGAAGATGGAATGCCCCACCGCTCTCTGAGGGAACATGGGAATATCTCAGGATATATGGTAAGCAGGCCCAGCCTCTTGTCCTCTCCTCTAGGAGTCCTGGTTGGATCCTCTGAACTTGTTAAGAAGCTGGATAAATAGGCTATGTAAGGACCAACTGACCACACTGCAAAGCACATCTTTCCTGGCACAGATGGTTGCTGAAATGCTGACCCAATATTCTCACATGCCCTGGTCTCCCAATGTCCTAAGACATAGTCCCTTCCTGCAGATAAAGACACAGAGGCAGAAGGCTGAGAGACTCCTGGAGGTCACAAAACAGAGAGTGAGGGAACAGGAAGCCAGGAGCACATTTAAATGCTAAAGGTCTGATGTTCCTGTCTACCAGGTGCTGGGGCCACTGCAGGGTCCCGCTATAATAATGCAAATGTCACTTCCCAATGTCACTGCTCTGTGGCAGGAACTATTCTAAGCACTGGTTCCTGTGCAATTTGGAAATGCCTACTTGCCAGATATCCCTGGAGATGCCATGTGTTCTAGACTGATCAGGGGCCAAGGGCAGTCACATAGAAGACCAGTCACCTTGCCCTCTCAAGCTTCCTCTCAGGGAGCATGGAGAGCCCCGGACTCAGGTCCATGGAAGCCACTTGGAAGCACAACTGTGGACTTCAGGGGCCTGGACATCTTTTTCCCATCACCACACTGGAGGCTCTTTTGGGGGAGCTGCTCATCTAGGAGTTCACTATTGATCAGGGAAGGCCTGATCTGTCCCCAGCAGGAGGTCCCGGGGGTATACAACTACTCCAAGGTTTCCGCTTCCGGAACAGGCTTTCTAGACACAGGGGCAGCTCCATTTTCTGCCTGGGTGCCTACGTGTGCCCTGCAAGAGGGTTCCTTGTTGCCCTGGGGCTGCTGGAGCACAGACTCACTGACCAGGATGACTAAGCACAGAGGAGACGAGAGCTCCAGGACTGAGTTACTGAACAACACACTTAAGGGACACATGTATGCCTGGCCACACCTCAGGTAGCTTATGCTGGGCTCAAGGGGACAGGCTAAGGCAGCTGCTATGCTGGGCTGTCCAGAGAAGTCTGTCACCTAAGAGTCCTCGGAGCCCTATGGACCCCATCCCCGTGCATCCACAGCTGAGGTAGGGATCAGAGTACCTCTGGATGGATTGGGGAACTCAGCAGATGCTAGTTGGCTCCATGGGACACAAGGATAAGGGGCCTCCCTCTCCCAGCCAAAGTTGGAGCCGAGCCTCTGCCTAGCAAGCTCTGCCAGGCTCCCAATCAGGTTTGGGGTTTCATCTCTTTTTGGGTAAATAAATCCACTTTTAATAAAACTCTGAGCTTTTAATACAAGTGCAGACAGAAGGCCTGCAAACGTTATGAGAAGGAATTAACAAGGAGAGATGGGGGCTCTTGGGAGCCCCCGGCTCTTGTTTCAGAGTCTCAGTGATTATATTTTCAATATACTGCAACTTATTTCCAGAGACGGGGAATGAGGAGGAAGTGGAGCCTGCCAGCACAGAGCTGGGCCTCCAAAGATGAGTCCACGCTTGCAGCCTGCGGCTCTGTGGGAAGGGAGGCTCCCAGGGCATGACTGGGAGAGGGAGACCCTGCTCCAGCTAGAGGGCTGAAGACAGGCCTCTGCTGAGGGAGTCTTGCCTTCTCCAGGCACTCATGTTGTGGGAAGTAGGTGACCTTTTGGGAAACAAAGCTCTACTCAGAGAGGTGACAGGTGCACAGGCCTGCAGGGACCTGACTCCTTGTGACAGGAAGAGAAGCAGAGAGGCAGTTAGGGGTTTGATTCCTGTAAGTCTGAACCTCTCACTTGTTTTTCTATCTGTAAAATGGGTATAACAGGCTCTACTGTCCAGCAATTGATACATACACCCATGCATATGATCATACACTCATACACTCCTTCTCCCTCTCCCTCCCTTCCTTCCTCTCCTCTCTCTCTCTCTCTCTCTCTCTCTCTCTCTCTCTCTCTCTCTCTCACACACACACACACACACACACACACACCACACACTCACGTCCTCTTCCCCCATCATGTACACAGGGAATATAACTGACACTAAAGCTGGGTCCTACAGTTGCTGCATGTATCTTGTGAAGCTTTACTACTTTGGGACTACGTATACATTTTTCTTTTTCTTTTTTTTTTTAAAGATTTATTTATTGTATGCTTCTGAGTACACTGTTGCTCTCTTCAGACACACCAGAAGAAGGCATCGGATCCCATTACAGATGGTTGTGAGCCACCATGTGGGTGCTGGGAACTGAACTCAGGACCTCTGGAAGAGCAGTCAGCGTTCTTAACCACTGAGCCATCTCTCCAGTCCCCTATGCATACATTTCTAAACTATTTCAGCTAGTTTGGACCTCAGCATCCCACTCTGATAGGTTCCACTCCTGAGCTAAGGAGCTTGCTCTACACTTGAATAGCTGGGACCCTATGGGGAAGAGCCAATTAAGGGAGCATCCCCTGGGTGCCAACCATGTGCGGGGCATGATGGGTATGCAGAGATCCTCCTAACTCCTCCCCCTGCAGGGAGGACACATTCTTGGAGCTCTCAGGAGTCTGCTGAAGCTCACAAGATATGGTGTGTAAGCAGGGTGTTTGTCACTGGGGAATGGAAGGTTGAGCCTGGCATAAGTCTGCCATTGTAACAGAGACTAAAGGGCCAGGCCTGTCTCTGCCTGGTGGGCAGGAAGTGGGGCACAACCCGGGACTTCACTAGAAGGAACCATATCTCTGGCCGCAGCAGGGACCAGACCGGACTATCCCAGACCTCAGGGACTACTCCCCACTGCATTCTCTGTAAGCTCGGTTGGGACACCCCAGCCCCCATTTTCCTGCCGAGATTAAGGACTTGAAAGGTGACAGGTGACATGCAGTTTGCTTTGGAGGTGTGAGGGGGGAGCATGGCTGGGGGGGGCTGGCTGGGGGGGGCAGCTACCGGGGACTTCCAACGAGAGCTGCCACAGCAGATTCTGAGGCAGAAAATCCTATTTCTCAGTCCTTAATTCCAGTCAATTCCAGTCAAAGGGCTGATAGGCATCGCCGGCAGTAATTTGTGCAGCCTGTCCTCTCCTTTCACCTTCTGTCGGCCCCTCGCTGACGGGCAGGCCGACATGCTGCTGTTCGAGTGAGGAAATTAAAATTTGATGCAATAATCCCAAATAAGAAGGATTTTATTAGGTAATATATACACTTTAGATGAAGGTTGCTAGCCTGATACACTGATAGAGGAAGGCATACATGCTGGGAGCCACAGATAAAAGGGGGGGAGCCAGGAGGGCGGGACAGGGTCTTGACAGGGCCCTGGGAGCTGCCGAGACAGGGCTGGGCAAGAGGGATGCCTGGGTCCTCCCATCCTGGGCTACCGAACCATCCTGGGCTACCGGATGCTGCATCTCAGCCTTGGCCCAGCTAAGGAACGAGAGGAGCATGTGAAATCATCGCGTCACACTGAAGGGACACAGAGATCCAGATCAAGGCGAGGAAACTGATTAGCAGCCTGGAGCCATGGGGCCTGGAGCATGTGGGAATTGGCTTGGAGGGGGGCGGCTGTAGGGGATGGGAAGGCAGGGGTTCCTTTTCCAGTGGGGAGCTAGGGAAGTAGATATACGGCTATGGGGCTGGTCAGTGCCTGGACCCCCAACTCACTGCTTGGTCTGTCTTCCTCAGCTGGCCTGCACCCCTTGTGAAAAAGCTTGCCCTGCCCTGAGAGCATGGGTGCAGTAACTCCTCAGGAACTCGCCAGACAATGGGGAACATGAATACACAACAAAACGCTAAGGTCTCGGAGTTAAGGGAAGACAGTCATACAGAATGCAGCCAAGGAGCCATGAGATGACCGAGTGTGAAGGAAGACACACAAATGGTCTGCTCCATGGACTCCTCTAGAAAAGAAGGGTGTAGCATACTTAGTCCAGGACAGCATATACAGGGCACCTAATAACTATCTAGGAGATGGGCAGGAGACTCTAACACTTGATGTGACCGTCTGTGCAAGCTACGAAGGCATCGCCATGGAGACTCAGACTCAAATACATGGTCTTGTGACTATCCTATGAAGCAGGGCTGAAAACCTCACCCCATAGCTAATGGAGCCACCGAGTCACTGGCTACTAAAGTCTGTGGGAATGGATTCTTTCTGGAACCCCCTACCCAGCCCTATTTCCCAGGGAAGGTGTAGGTAGCACTGTAGGGGCTTTTCAGAGTTCCTCTGGTGACCCAACCTACATGATGCCGGTGCATGACAATCAAGGTGGCCTTAAGCGTCTTCTCTACACTCTTGGACATGGTGTGCTGGGAGACCCGAGAGGATCCTGAGACGATCTAGAGATGGGGCATCGGAGTTACTCAGGGGTTCAGAGCAGTCTATGTTCCGATGTGAACATTCCATGAGACCGGGATTGACCGGTTAAGTTGTTTAGTTTAGAGGTCAGATGTACTACAGCAGGGATGGGTGGCTAACTCTGAGACTAGTCGGGGATGAGCTAGGGTCTAAGAGCTGGAACAGGTGGTCTCTGGGTTGGTGACCAGAGCAAGGACAAAGATGACGTGAATGGCAGAGCCACAGAAGGGCTGATATGACCAGAGCCTGTGGTCATTCATTCATTCATTCATTCATTCCACAGAAACTCTCACACACCATAGCATGTGCATCGAAGATTGTCTGCTGAACCATGATCCCAGGCAAGCACAATACCAGCAGATGCTAGTCAAGTCCCTGTGAGCACTGAGCGCTCAGAAGGAGAAGCCAAGGCCTGGAGACAGGTGGCAGGCCTGAAATTGTCTGAAAATGGCAGTCGGGTCTGGATTGAGGCTGAGACACAGGCCTGGCATGGCTGGGCTTGGCAGCAGAAAGGTAGGGAAAGTCCCTGGATACGGGTGAGTTGAGACGTGCAGCCTGGACTTCCAAAGCAGGGAACCAGATATGCCTAGCATACTGAGAAAGAGAAAGCTGGGAGCAGTGGGCCTAAGATAGCTGTCTGCTCTCCACGAAGCTTCAGACTCCTGCAGAAGTAGGAAAACTGCATCTTGCTTGTGAGATCTTCATTCCGTACCTGGCCCTCAAAGCAAGCACCAGATCCACAGCTTTAGTGCTGGGACATCTGTAGTATCCAAACAGGACTAGGCTCTCCCACCGTGAGCTGGCTTAGGAACTCTGTCCACACCCACTTCTTCCCATGTTTTGGGCTTTGAGTAGTGCAAGGAGGTAGGGTGAGGCTCTGAACATGTCTAGTCTGCAGGGGTCTCCCACTTCCCCTCAGAGGGCTTCCTTTCTCTTCACAAACACCATTGCACGTTTAAGCTTCTGTCTGTTTGGGGATGCCCTCCGTTCTCCTTCATCAGGTCATAGCAGGCATTCCACCACAGTCTGTACAAAGTGAGGCAGTTGCCAAGCCAGTGACACCCACTCATAGTTTAGCCAGGGTCTTGTGGGGTCGACCATGACCTATTTTGTCCTGTGAGACCTTCCCCCTATCACAGCTCATTTGACCAGGTGCAGCTGTGGTTCTCAACCTGTAGGTTGTGACCTCTTTGGGGATCCAAAGATCCTTTCACAGGGTTGCATATCAGACATTTACAAGTCCTAAGGGAAGCAAGATTAGTTATGAAGTAGCAATGAAAATAATCTTATGGTTGGGGGTCAGCACAACATGAGGAACTGTATTAAAGGCTTGTAGCATTAGGAAGGTTGAGAACTACTACTCTAAAGAAATCGAAAGATAAATCAATGACCTGTGAAGTAAGTACAAAATCAGGCAGCTCTCTTGAAACCTGAACTTGAGAGCCTCCCTCGCCCCCAAGGAGTCATCAGAGAGGACAGACAGTTCCATGAGCCCCAGGAATAGCTTGGGCCTGAGAGAGAAAGCTGTCACTGTGTGTGGCACACATGGCCCACAGAGGCAGCAGGTCTGCGGAGAGCATGACTAAGCAACATGGATGTTTGGCTGAGCTGAGGTCCATATCCATCCCCACACAGGCTAGAATACACGTGGGCATCTGTATTTCTGCTCAAGAATCTTTCTAAATCAGTTTCCCTAAAATACCTGGGGTTTGTTTCCACTGTGCCTCACAGTGACTCCAGACGGGCAAGGGCCACCATCAGGGCTGGGGGCAGGGCTTACCGGGGGAGAGTGCTCATAGATGTTGGTACTGTAGGGCAGATTGATGAAGATGGGGTCCATGTCTTGTACGTCCGTGATGATGATGGCCAGGTTGGCTAATGTAGACAGAGGTCTGGTCTTGTCTTGATCCTTGGAAGACACACAGAGAGAAGAGCATTGAGTTAGAAGGCTATTGTGAACATACACACATACATGCACAGGGCTGTGGCGTGTGACCTCTGTCTCCACAAAGACACACATAAACCCTTACACTCCGCAGGGAGGCCCAAGAGCACTAAGGCTCTTCGGTGTTCTTGAGATGTTTAAGAAAATGGAAACAGGGAAGGCTTGTGGTGTGACAATAGAGGCTTGGGCTGAGGCGGATCTGTAGTCCCAGGGCCACACGGACCAGGACTTGCTGTTCTGAATGTGGGGGCAGGGGACAGTAGGGTCACTATCTTGGGTTGGAAAAGAGCTGTTTGAGAACAGCTCATTTTTTTGTGTTATTCTAGGGCCACTGTCCCCTATCCCAGGACAGGAGCCCCTGGCCTGCAGGAGAGGTTCATTCCTCTGTGACTGTGCTCTGCATTTGCTAGACAGTAATTTCCAATCAAACCAGCAGGGGGAGCTCCAAGGCCTGTGCCATCTGAGGGCCCCCAGGAAGTAGTGTGTGCCCTTGAGACAGGCCAGGCAATATAGAGCCATTATACTCAGAAACCTGGTCCTAGAAAGCCCACTAGGAAAGGAACGCCAAAGCCTGTGGTCTAAGACCCTAAAAGCTCAGTAGACTGAGGTCTGTATAACAGCTCAGTGCAACCAGATAGTAACAGCCAATGATAATGAGATCCTACCCCACTCATTGTTGTCACAAGCTAGGCTTTTAGGTGGTTTAACAGAGACAGGAACAGAGTGAGATATACACAGACAGACAGACAGACAGACAGACAGACAGACGGACGGACGGACGGACGGACGGACAGACGGACAGATGGACGGGTGGCTTAACAGAGACAGGAACAGAGTGAGATATATACAGACGGACAGACGGACAGACAGACGGACAGACAGACAGCTTAACAGAGACAGGAACAGAGTGAGATATACACAGACAGACAGGTGGTTTAACAAAGACAGGAACAGAGTAAGATATAGACAGACAGACAGACAGACAGACAGACAGACAGACAGACAGACAGACAGAGATTATCTATAGTCACGCTGCTCTGGAAGAAGCCAGAACCCAAGCATGGGTCATTTCACATAGAACATCTGCCTCGTTTTTGGGGCCTCGCATCAGGCAGTCTCCATCTTGCAAGACAAACTCTCAAAGCCCTTTGTATGAAATAAAAGGCTCCAGGAAGTGGCCCGATGACCCCTGGCTTACAAATTCTGCTGGGACTTAGGAGTAACTGTGTCTATCCAGGTTAACGTGGCCTTGGTTCCACTGGGGCATCCCCCCATTGTATGACGAAGCCTGGCACTGGCCTCTGGCCTCCATAGATGGTGCTATGGTGCCTATGGGAAGAGAGATGTCCTCCTGGCTTTCCTTCAAAGACCTCAGGGACAGTTGGGGACGGCATAGGAGGACTGTCAGAGATGGGAGGGAAGAGAGATGTATATACGTGGGCACAGGAAGGAAGGTCGGCAGCACCAGGAACAGGGTGTACAATATCTGGCCAGCAGCCTGAAAGACCACAAGGTATGCAGGGAGGCCCCAGGAGGTTGGGTCTCTTGAGTAAGAGATGCTGGTAGTTTTGGCTTCTACTGACAGACTTTTACCAGGTACCAAGTAGCCAGTCAGGTGTCTGATAGCCATCCTGGGGCTGCAATCCCGTTCTTTCTGTACTTGTAGCATACAGACCATGCTGAAAAGGAAGAGATGAGGGAAATAGGTACTTCTAGCTGTCAGGCCAATGCATGGCTCCCAGGAACCGCCCTGCAATCTGTGGCTCTCTTCTCTTTTGCTGGGACACCTACAGAACCAGCATGTCGGGGACGTGCACAGTAGCCAACACTCACCAGCCCAGGAACTCCTGGTAGCAGCTTGTTCAGGGGTAAGTGGGAGGCTGTTTTCTGGGAAGTCTCCGTCCTTCCCTCCCTCCCCTCTTCCCTCCCTCCCTCCCGGTGGATCTCCCCGAGGTCCCGCAGGACCTACTGTTGGTAGATTACCAGCAATCTCATTCTATTCATTACTTCAGCAGAAGCCTCTGGATGGATGTAGCCACCCATATTCCCACTTGCCCAGCTCTGGTCTAGTCCTACCTCCCAAAGTCGGGTAGAGACCATCCCATAGGACAGCTTCACTGAGAATGGAAGCAGTCACGTGCATGCTTCTGGGCCCGGGTGAGGTGAAGGGGGGAGAGGGGGCACAAAAGTTGAAAGTAGGTGTGCCCCAAAATGAGAACCCCAGACTTTCGAGTCCCCTCCACTCCCTGTCAGTTTTTAAAAGATTTTCTTCTGTAGGACTCTTCCCAGGGAATTAATACACAGCTAGAAGGAAACATAAGACGCCTCAGTAGGGACCTCCCAGAGAGTCAGGCGAGAAGTTTGCTTTTTCCTGGCTCTGGCTCTGGGGGCTTCTCCAGGTTTTGGGCAAGCCTGAGAGGAAAAGCTCCACTTTTCAACACTCAACCCAGGCTAGATCTAGGAATCCAACATGTCCGCTGCCACATGGGGTCTGGGGTATGCTGTTACCTCTGCTGCTACACCAAAGCCAAATGCTTTCTCTGCAGACGCAGAAGGCCAGGGCAGGTTGCTGCGGGCCAGGCCAGTGGAGCAGAGAGGGAGAAAGGACCCCGGGACTTCATTTGATCTTAGCCTGAGCAAACAAATGTGAAGGACAAGGGAGTGTGGGGTCACTGCAGGCCACTGAAGATGCAGCTGAGTTCCTAGGTGTCAGCTGGGATGAGGGTACACAGGGTTAGGACCTTGTTTAAGATATGGCTGCCTAACCTTTGGTTCCTCGCAAACAGCTATCGTCAAAGGCCTAGCTGCATGCTGGAGACCTATAGATTCCTGGCCACGGGGCATGACTGGGAGTCAGGCAGCCTGGCTTTGGATCCTTACTTCTCCACTATTAATCAACTGTGGGAGTCTCAATGTTGACATCCATCTTCCCCCGACTCATCTTGCAATTCCCTGGAATTGGGCAGGAGGCTTAGCATAGTGGACACTCCTTGGTGGGAAAGCATCACCACACTATGGGGGTTTGGTCAGGAGGTTTGGACTGCTTGGTCCCTGCTTGCTGGATGGTATCAGGACACAGCTGCGTTAATAACCCTGGTCTGTGTCCCAGAGGCACCTGTACCAACTCTCCTAAAAAGGTTGCCGGAGTGAACTCTGTAGCTGGGCTCAGGAGTGACTTAGGCAATCCACTGAATTGCCCTTATGCCTCAGTCTTCTGGTAGGTATCTGTAAAATGAGCATCTCAACAATACTGTAAAGGTGGGGCTTTTTGAAGGTTAATAGAAAGTCCATCTGAGTGCTAAGAACAATGTCAGAGACATAATGACACCGCCTGTCACTATATTAAGATGACCAGATTCTTGATCATAAATCATGAGGGCTATGGAGCTAAATCAAGTCTCCTTGGAATACCACTTCCTTCCGGATGAGTGGAGGCAGGTGGTGGGCACTGGAGGTCTAGGACAGTGACTCACCGTGGCATTGACTGTGAGCTGGTACGCCTGCGTGACCTCATAGTCCAGCTCCCGGATCACGGTGACTATGCCTCGGGCACTGTCGATGGCGAAGAACTGAGAGGGGGGCTGGAAGGAGTAGAGGACACTGCCCCCTGCGCCCAGGTCAGGATCAGTGGCGTTGACGATGAAGATGGGTGTCCCCACTGGTGTGTTCTGGGTGGGAGCAAAGTAAACCAGAGGATGAGTCTCACTTCACCTGAAGCAGCTGCCTCCACAGAGGCATTCCCCTGCCCCACAAAGGCCATTAACCGCGCCCCTGCAGCCAACCGACCAACCAACCGAAGAAGCAGCCTGTCATTTCCATTCTAAGCGGGTTTGGAGGAATGTAAAATGCATGATTTCCTTTTTCCCCTTTTTGATGGCCTCCTGGTGGCTGTAAGAGCACTGGCTCTGAGGACGGCCTGCTTATCCCAGAGTCCTGGAAGAGGGGCCTTTTGGTCCCCAAGCCCATTTCTTAGTGGATTCGCTTCCTTTGTCCAGTGCCCCCTTGACTGCCCAAGCTGCAGTGGATTGCCCTAGAGGGTGGCTAGGAGCTGCCTATGGGGACTGGTCAAGGGCAAGAGGTGTGTACCTGGGTTCAGGCAGGGACCTTGGCGGCTCCAAGGGGAGGGGTACCTCACACCACCTCTGGGTCTTGGCAGCACGACAGAGCAGTGTCACCTGCCTCCACCTCCTAGAAGCCTTCCGGGACAACTCTTCTGTTCTGTCATGCATGTCACCCTGTCCCCTTCTGGCTCTGGGTGGCTGGTTAAGGCCACTTCCTCAAGAGGCTGGGATGGGGCGACCACACTCCTCAAGAAGGCTGCCAACTGTCACTGTTAATGAGCCACTTTCTGCAACTCACCCTGTTCTCACTCTTCCCTCGCAGCCTGTAGTACCATAGCTCCTGTGTGCCTTGCCTTGGATGGTGCCTGGCACACAGGTGAGTCGGTTAGCAGCTGTGGGCACACGGGCACATCTCGGCAGCACTAAGCACTATTTTCCGAATGTCTACCTGTACCACCCACCCGCCCATCCTTATCTCTGCAGTGCCAGCTCATCATTGGCTGTGTGGATTTCTCTGCATGGCAGAAAGGTCTGGACATGTTGGAGGAAAGACACTCAGATGAGGCTCTTTGTAGAGAGGGGAAAGTAAAAACTATGGGGCACAGGGATGGTGGCAGCTGGTCCAAAGCCATACAGCAAGGAGGTGGGTGAGCAAGGCCTTGGGATCAAATACTGCTGCCTCTAGGCACACAGTTCCAACAGTTACCTCAAAGGCTTCCCTACAACCCCGGCATTGGCTTTGTCATGCCAACCAGGGCTCTCAGAGAGCACAGCCACTGAGTTGCTATGGTCCTACCTGAGCTGGTCATTTCTCTGTTGGCCTCCAAGTATGGGGCTGCTGGGATATCCCCCAGTAATCTGCTGATGGGAACAGGAGACAGGCAACAGGTAGCCCCTCTCCTGTTCACCATTTATGGCTCCCCAGTGCCCCTGGCATAGAACATCCCATGAGGACCAGTCCTGGATTACCTATCATGCATTTCCTAGTCGCATGGAGCCATTTGTACTGCTCCAACCCAGCAGTTCCCGCACACCTCTCTCTCCACCCTACCTCCTTGGGAAACATGTTTTTTCCCTTCAAAGAGAAGCAAGTCTATTGGGGACCAAAGTGGACAAGTGCCAGCATTCAGGCATAGCCAGAACATCCGTTGGGATCTCAGCTTTGCTGTGTGTTTTTGGGTTAGTTACTGAAGCTCTCTGTTCTTTCATCCCCGTTCTATGTGCTGAAGGTAATAGTATCCCACTGAGACCTACAGCTTCACTAACGTAAACTTTCCAGCATGTAAGTGCCCAGAAGGAAGAAGCTATGATTGTTCTGTCAGATCACCTGCTAGAACTGTACAGGCAGGGCCACCTAAGGGTGGGGCAGGGAGGTCTCAAGAAACACGGTAAGCATTACAGGAACATGCTGGGCACTCCCTGTCTGCCCCAACTCCCCACCCCTCTCCCACTTCATTCCCCACCCACCCTGGTTTAGCCTGCTCTGCCTCTGTACCTTAGGATAGCCTGCTCTGTCTAGGGGTTTCTGACCCCAGGAGCACCCACCCAGTAGCCCCGCCCCCAGGAGGGCCCACCCTGTAGCGGGAGGTCTCTGAAGCACACTTCCTCCTCTCCCCACAGAGCCCTTGCTGTAGGAGGTGTATCCCTCCGTGACCTGCCCCTGGTGCTTCAACGGCCTTATTTTTTTCCACCCACTGGATTTTCCATGTACATCCCTCAAAGATCTTGTGTTGAAGGCTTGCTCCATAGCCAGAGGTGCTACTGGGAGGCAGCACAGCCTCTAGGATGTGGGGCCTAGGAGGAAGTTAGGTACTGTTCCCTCTCCCTCCCTCCCTTCTTCCCTCCCTCCCAACATCTTTCCCTTCCTCCCTTCCCCTCCTTCTCTCCCTGGTTCTTGACTACCATGAAGTGAGTATGAGCTCAAATCCCATGATTCCTGCCATGATGCTCTAAGTCACCACAGGCAGAAATCTCTTATTGGGCTGTGAACTCAAAAAAACCTTCCCTCCCTTTAAGTCAGTCTATTCCTTCACTGTCTTTCCACACACATATGTCTACCTATGTGGTCATGTTTGGGTGTGGTGTCTGAGTCTGTGTGTGTACCTATGTGTGCACATGGGAGGGCAGAGGTGTTTTCCTCAGTCACTATTTTTTTTTTTTTTTTGGAGCTGGGGACCGAACCCAGGGCCTTGCGCTTGCTAGGCAAGCGCTCTACCACTGAGCCAAATCCCCAACCCAGTCACTATTTTTTAAGACTGGATCTCTCACTGAACCTGGAGCTGATTGATACTTTGAGGTAGATTGGCTGACCTGTGAATCCTGGATCATCCTGGATCCTCCTGCTTCTGCCTCTCCAGCCTCAGGATCAGAGCCTCGTGTGACCACAGCTTGTTGTTTGGTTTTATAATTTTCATTGTTGTTGCTGCTTGGGAGCAAACTCAGGCTTTCATGCATATGTAAGAAGCCTCCTCGTCCTCCTCCTCCTAGTTTATGACATATGCAGTATTGTGCCTATATGCCAGAAGAGGGCACCAGATCTCATTATAGATGGTTAGGAACCACCATGTGGTTGCTGGGAATTGAACTCAGGACCTCTGGAAGAACAGCCAGTGCTCTTAACCTCTGACCCATCTCTCCAGTCCTCTCTAGCCTTCTTAAGACAATTTCTTTGGGTGTTCTGTCATAGCCCCAGAAATTGACTAATACAATAACCTCTTGAAGTGGGCACTTCACAGCCATACTTTTGTTAGTGCTACCTAAGATCTCTTCCTGTGGAGCCCTGATGATCACAGTTACAAGCAAATCTACAGCTGCAAGACAGAGCTCCCCTGGTGTAGGGCCCAGTGAAGCCAGACTCCCCCACTCCCCTCTGAAGCACGCAGTGTCCAGACATACTTTAGAGACATCAGCCTCATACGGCACACAGCTCAGCTCAGCAATATGGACCCATCGGACGCCAGCTCCTGAGGCCTTGTGTCAGAGAGATGACATTTCACCTGTCCGTGCCTCATGGTCTAGGACAAAGGCTCTCAGGCTCTCTGAACATCAGAGCTGGGGAGTTGGGGGTGAGGCCCAGCAAACACTGGAGAAGGGGAAGAGAATGCGGAAAAGCCCCATCCTTAACTGACCTTGGGTTGTCTCATACAGTGAAAAGCCATTTAATTTCTGCATAACTTAGGATAGGTTTTAAATGACCCTGGCAAAAAGCCACTCATAAACGTAGAATGGACAGGCATTGGAGAGAAAGGAATGCTGACTTCCTGCATCTCAGGCCCTGGGCACCCACTCCACCAGGATCAGCACACACACTGGAGCTTGTCCAGCGCCAGCTGCTGCTCCATGGGGTGCACAGACGGGTACGCAGACCTGCAGGCTCAGCACGAGCAGATTCTCGGGAACTGGGTGCATCTGGTCCCTGTAGACAGCGAACCCTGGAGGCTCAGAGCATGAACTTTGAGTCAGAACCCCACATTCTGAATCCAGCTCTTTCCACTGGGAGACTGCAGGTATGGCTTCCATATCCTCTTGTGTAAAGCGGAACTGTTAATGTCATGGCCTCTCAAGGGTGACGTGAGAAAGAATTACCCTGAGCTAAGATGTGAATAAAAGGCCGTGCTTCTTACTGGACCAGGCGTGTGGCAGCATGTGGCGGTGACACTCAACAAATGGCCACTGCCTAACTCCACTATTCTATCAATGAAATTGCACCACAGGCTGGGAGTGATGACCGACCCTCCCATACTTAAAGGGGGAAAAGCCTATAAATGAATCCCATCATGAACTTGGACAGGAATCTTGGGGATGGAGAGGTGGCTCAGAGGGTAAAGACACTTGCTGACATACATGGTGACTTAAGTTTGATTCCTGGGACTTTCATAATAGAAGGAGAAAGTCAGCTCCCACAAGTGGTCCTCTGCATGTGTATATGTGTGTGCGTGTGTGCACGCGGCTAATAAATGTAACAATTCTTTTTAATTCAAGTAGGATACCTGCCCATATATTGGTTCCTGCAAAAAAAATATGTGTCTGGGAAAGAACCCAAGGAGAGCCTGCAGGGGCGCGGAGCCTGTCAGAGGAGGAGAAAAATGGGATGTCTAAGATTCGGGGTTGTCTGAGGCCAACCTGAAGTCCCTAATCCAAAAGGCCAGTTCTCACTTTGGATCATTCTGGATATAGGGCCTTCAAGGAAGCTTCGGGATGATCTGGGCCAGTCCCCTTATTGACGGATGAGAAAAGTGAGCCAGAGAGGTATTAGGTTCTGCTCCAGGTCTCACCATGGCTCCTGATAGGTGACAGCAGACCAGCACTTTGGCACTCATACGGGCTTCTCTCAACTTCGCACAGAAGCCAAAGTGTCTCCTCATCCACCCCAACGCAGCTCTGCTCAAGAGATGAAGCGAGGCCACACTTCAAGCGCTTCAGACACAGGATGCATTTGATTGGCGCAGGAGTAACCACCTGACTTACACAGGCCAATCAGATGGGGCCTCAGAAATAAAATCGATTCACTAAGGTGATTTCAATGGAAAGACCTTTGCCATCCACTTAGGGTTAGAAGGGCATGGGCATGTGAGGAAAACGTCCATCTAAGTGAGGAAGGAGACGAGGATCTCTGAGTCCTTCCCATACTGGCCCACATACACGCCTCCGTGTGAGACCCGCCTTCTCAGGAGTTTGTGGCAGACGCCTTCTTGTTCTTTGGGTCTTAGCTCTTTTCTCCCATCTGGTAGCCCTAGAACATGCCTCAGACATGTGCTCCTTATTTTCAGACACTGCCACAGGTTCCCTACCTCTCCTGCTGGGATTCTTCCCATTTAGTGCCTACAGAGAGTCAAGCACCAGGCCACGGCTTCGGGGCGGACTGCAACTCAGAGGCACCGAGTGGATAATAAATGGTCTAGTAAACACTGGCTGTATCATCTTGTTAACTATCCCTGGACATCCCTTTGAACATGCAGATCTACACAGATCACTGCGGGGATTCACTCGACTGTGGGAGGTGACAGAGTGAACGAGCATCGCGCACTTGTCACAGTCCACCTGGAGAGATGGCTAGAGAGCCCTCATCCCCTTCAGACCTCAGGCTGTCCCTTTGAGCAAATGGCCCATACCACATAGGTCACAGGCAGGGCAGGCCTCTGCCTCCTCCAGTCCCCATTTAAGCGCCACATCACTTGTGATGGGCCGGCTGTA
Organism: Rattus norvegicus; assembly: GCF_021556685.1. Classification (NCBI taxonomy): domain Eukaryota; kingdom Metazoa; phylum Chordata; class Mammalia; order Rodentia; family Muridae; genus Rattus; species Rattus norvegicus. Next base: position 29,588,273 of record NC_141553.1, read on the forward strand.
AATGGGCCACCCTGTGCAATTCTGAGACAAATAAATCTTGTTGCTACTCCTCGGGGTGACAAGGGAATAGACTCTGGGAAAGTTCTGCCGCGCTTGGGATCTTGTTCGTTAATAATAATGATGAATGGCTCGCTTCTCCCATGCAGGGTGAGCTACATTCCACTCCGGGCTTCTCTGGAGGTGGCTTAGGGTGCTCACTGGAACAGAGTAATGGCGGTGGGCAGGGGAGGGAGAGGCGGGGGAGGGGGGTTACGCTGCCAGGAGAGAGGGGAGGGGGAGGGAAGACAATGGGTGGAAGGTTGGAGAGGAAAAAAAAGAGAGAAGAGAAAGATGAGGAAGAAGAACAGACAGACAAAAAAAAAAAGAGTGGATTGGGGACAAGGAAATAGACAGAGTTGGCGCCCAAAGGGAAAAGAGAACCAGAAGGGAAGATTGTATTGGAGGAGCCAGGGACACAGTTGTTGGGCCAGAAACCAAGAGGATAAAGAGACACTATGGAGGGAAAGTCGTACACAAAGGAAATGAAGTAAGAAACCTGGCACAGGATGTAGCTCAGTGAGCAGGGTGTCTGCCTAGCATGCGCAGAGATCTGAGTTCTTACCCCCAACACAGCATAAATCCAGATGTGGTAGTATACATCTGTAATCTAGGCACTGAGGAGGTCAAGGAAGGAGGACCAGAGGTTCAAGACCAGCCTGGGCTACATGAGACCCTATCTCAAAAACAAACAAACAAACAAACAAACAAACAGGAAACTTTAAAAGGGTGGAAAGACAGGTAGGAAAGAGAAAGAAAAGAAGGCTCTCATACCTCTCATGATCATGGGGAACCATTCCCAGCAAGATGAATTCTGCACCCTTGACCAAATCCAGCCAAACCCGCTACCCTCTCGATTTAGGTGCCATCTCTAAAGGCATTATTAATATTTATACAGTGCTTGCTAGATGCTGCTACAGTCTTTAATATCTTATTATAGAGCCTGTTAGAAAATGCATTGGTAATAAATTCCAGACAGATGGAGTTCTGACAAGGTGCAGGTGGCTTGGTGGATCTGAGTTGGGAAAAGACCCTTCTGGAGCATGTGAGGTAGTAAGAGGCTGGGAGCCATACCTCGGGTAACATGGGAGAGTCAGGGAGAGGTTATAGACAGGGACGAGGCCTGGAGGAAGGCTGGCCTAGGTTAGAGGAGACCAGACAGACGAACGAACACTTTAACCCTGAAGGAATTCCAGACCCAACAGGGCTCCTTGAATGCCCAGCACTTTCTCAGGCAATGAGAGTGTTTCTGGTTCTACAGGAAAGATGACAGCTAGACTCTCAGGGTCAGAAAAGCATCTGTGTTTTTGTATTCCATGGATTACCTTGGTGGTGTGTCACCTCCAGGGGTCATCATGGGATGTATTGTCACCTATTGTGACCTTGGGTGGGGGAGGGAGAAATAAGGTCTACAGGAGACGTGACTGGTCCATATAGATCAGAAGTGATCCTGTTATGGTAGAGATGGGGCACTGACCTACATGTGTACATCTGTGGTCCATTTCTATGGAGGAACCTAGGAGAATTCATGGCATGACATCTCTTATCCTGACTACTGTCTGCTCCCTCTCCCTCCCCCCCACCCCCTCTCTCATGTGTACATGTGTACAACTTGATGCAGCTGGAAGACTCCTCCCTAGACAGGCATCCTAAATGGTCAGATCTTCCCTAGAAGATTTATACAACTCTGAACCTTCTATGCAACATGGAATGTCTTCGCAGGAAGCTGTACAGACATTAACAAACATACTTCCTGAACAGCCACCTGGCTTCTGATTGTGACCTGCTGGAGTGGCCCTGGACTTCCACCCCTATCCCTTTCTGCTATTTGCCTTGGCCCCCTTTCTGGTTTTAAGCCGCCTCTTGTCTGTAGAAGTCATGCAACAAACATTGTTAAAGAATCAGGGGCTCCCCAGCAAACGAGGCAGATGAACACATTCATTTCTTTCTGTTTTTGGTCTCAGCCCCTCTCCAAGATGACAATAAGCCAATTAAAAATGCATAAATCCACAAGGGCAAACAGAACAGGAGAGGAGACCACAGCCGACTCGAGATGCCAATGTAGCTCTGGAAACTGGAAACAGATGGATGTCTTAGGAGGCAGAAAGGCAGTGCTTGGAAAACCCAGGAGCTGTGGATGCCACATCATGCTGCATGGGAGGGGATGCGTAAGGACTGAGGATAGAAAGAGAGGTACCAGGTCGTATGGGTCCAAGTGAGGTTGGGTCTCCAATCCTTGCAGCAGCAGACTGAGGGTTCCTCTCTGGAGGGCTTCGTTAGGGAAGTGTGGACTCCAAGGCTCAGATCTGGGGCAAGGGCTTGAGTGATTCTCATCTTCCTACTTCTCTCATTGACACCAGCTCTGCTAATCAGCCTTCAGAAGATGGGTATCCAGGTAGGGTGCAGAATACCAGCCCAAGAAAAAACTCAAGGAGCAGCATGTCAGGGCTTCCGGAAAGCAACAGTGGAAGTCTTGTTCAACTAGTAAACAAGCCCCCACCTCCACATACCCTAAGCACCCATGGTGAGTGGGTAGGAAATGAAACAGTCTCATACATGAAGAGAAAACTGGGTGGTAGTGCACATCTGGGATTTCAGCACTTGGGAGGCTGAGGTAGGACTTGCTGCCAGTTTGAGGCCAGCCTGGACTACATAGCAGAAGTCTGTTTCAAAATCCAGGGAGAAAGGGACGGAGGGAAGGAGAAATGGATGAAGTGGGTAGAGGGAGACAAGAAGCAACCTGTGTCTCCAAAGTCCAGAGTCAGGACAGAGCCTCTTTGAAATAGGAAATTCCAGGATGAAGAAGAATCCAGCAGAAAGTAAAAGTCAGCTCAGAGGGCTGAGGCAGGAAGATCAAAGGTTCAAGGCCTGCCTGGACACCTTAATGAGATTCCAGCTCAAAATGAGAGGCTGAGAGTGTAACTAAGTCATAAGAAACTTGTTCAGTCTGTGTGGAGTCTTGATCCCCAGTATGACAGACAACGAATGGACAAAGAAAGAAATTCAACAGATGAGTTGGAAATAAAGAAGAATTTCCAAAACACAGTAACTCAAAGATAAATGTGCCAGGGGTTGGGGGAAGGGCAGTAAAAACATCAGAGGAACAGCTTAGACTCAACCCAAAGCCCAACTAACAGGACTTCACAGAGAGGTGGCATCAGGAAGCTTGTCATACAGAGTAGCAGGGAAACCTTCCAGACCCAATAGACACAAACCCTTCAGGGAGAGACCTGTGCAATAGCATAGAACCAAGATGTTTCAAAGTATGAATATGGGGGGGGGGAACCCCAGAGACTTTAGGGAGAAAACAAAAGCCCACACAGAGGAGATCATAAGTCAAGTTGCCATCCAGAGTTTTGACATTATAGGCCAAACAGGTACACAACAGGAAAGGAGTTCACAGAATGAGGAAAACTGATTCTATACCCAGCCAAACTATCAATGAACAAAAATGAAAACTAAACACAATTTCCAGATAAGCTTAAAAAACAATTTTCCCATAAATCCCTTTTCCTGAAAATAACTGAAGAATGTATTCTATCAAAATGATGATAGAAACCAAGAAAGAATAAAAACAACATCCATGAAAAAGCCCAACCAGATCCAATATAGAAGAAAGGGAAAAGGACAGGGGTTCAATTATGCTAGAATATTTAGGGGCAGATAAGTGATAGGCTCTTGGGACACAAAAGAGTAAATAAGAGAAGTGAATAAATTCTAAGACCTACAAGAGTCAGCATAGCACATGATGTGGCTCACCTATAAGTAACATCTACAGTATCGCTACATTGAACATACTAAATGCTCTTTTAGCTTACAGGAAGGCAGTCATGCTTTAAGGAACGGTGAGAATGTCAGTGGCGTGTGTTGGTGCTTGTGTATGTGTTTATGTGCACATGTGTAGTTGTACACATGTTCTGGTGTTTGGGGTGACAAAGAGTAGGTGGTAGTAGATAGATGCCAAATTGTCTCTTCAGCAGTTAAAATTCACTAGCCAATATTTAAAAGTGAACAATTTAAAAAGATACTACCTAGAACTGAGAAGGTAAATTCCAGAGATTATAGAAGGGTGAAGTGGAGGAAAATGGAACGGGACCCTGCTGTTTTTATTAGAAGCCACATTGTACTAGAAGACATTTAAGCTCATCTTTATGTGAGTTTGATTAAATTAATATAAAAAAATTAAAAGAAAAATCTCACCAAAGCTAGACCTCTGAAGGTCCCTCTCCTTTTCAGCTCTTTCCCCTGTAGAAAATGCCGGTGAGTTTTCAGTCCCACAATGCTCTCCTATCTTCTTCTCCATTTCTCCTCAGACACCATTCCTGGCTCTTCTGTTATCTCCAATGCCAAGGCTCCAGACCCTGAATGCCACCATCATGACCAAGCATCCTGCCTCCAAGCTTGTCTTTCACTGCTAGCCTGCGAGACTCCTGCTTTGCTCAGCTCTTAGCTCTACCAGGTCTCTAGCTCTCACATCCAGGATTGGCTGGAGACTTCTTCCTCTGTCATGTACATTTGGCCCTGACTACCCCACAAATGCCGAGCATTATGGCTAGTCAGCAATGGCATTGGTGTATGGGAGCTTGGGTCTGAGCCAGGTGTGAAATGGCCCCAGCTCCCACCTTTTCCCATGAAGGCAATCTGAGGCAGCTTCCTCACTCCATGTCAACAAGTGACTTTCATGAGGAATGAATGGCAGAGTCCTTCCCACAAGTGCTCATGTCCTAGGGCTTGTCTATATGGCCAGCAGGTGTACAGGGAGACACGTGGCAGTCAGGGTCCCATGGAACAGGCAGTAGGAAGCTGGCAGGTTTGCCTGACATCTGCCTGAAGCCCACATGTAAAGAAAAGAAAGGACCTGGACACTCATGTAGCTCCAGTGTCCACAAGACTCAGTCTCACAATACCAGACAATATGGCCGCCTGGCTGAGAATTGGCCTTATCTTGTCTTCTTTAGGGCTGGAGACAAGGAATGGAGACTGGTGGCAGGATCTGCAGGATCTGCCTCTACTCTTCTACCCTGTGATCCTAGCCTGAGGTGTTAGTGGAATTGAGTGCTGGATGATCCCCCTGCCTCATCTCAGCTAGGTTCTGGTTTCCAAGGGAATATAGGGATCCATCTGTGGACCATCACAGCCAGGATGGAAATAATAAGGTCTGTGCTGCCTTCAGTCGAAGGAGTGGAGATGGAAAGGGTTAAAATGGCCACAAAGCCTATGCTTTCTGGGTATCAGCAGACTGCTCACAATATCTCTGGGTTTCAAAGATCCACATTGGGAGTGTTCAATGGGCCAAGCCCACGCAGACACACTCAAACCTGAAAGACATCAGGAACGCTCCTGGTTGTAGGAAGTTCAGGTTAGGGATGCCTATTGTGTGGTGAATGATGGGTCCAGGAATCAAGATTTCCTGGGGTTTAGCTTGGTGCCGGGGACCCTGACCATCACAAGCGAGGTCTGGGGCTCTCTGTAACCCTGTACCATGAACAAGCACATCAAATGTGACCAAAGGCCCCTATCAAAATCTTCATACCCTCCTACCAAGCCAGAAAATTCTAAGAGAAGAATCCAGGGGGGAGGTCTATGACCTCGGAAGTCTTGCTAACAAATGGCTTCAAGTCCAGGGATTGGACCAGAGGCCAGAGATGCAGTGGTCCAGAGATTCTGGGTGCATGGAGTCTCCTAGAAAGGTTCCCCCCGCCTATGCCTTCGTGGATCTGGGGTAAATGCCTCCATCTGTTGGGGATTTCCTGTATATGTCATCTCAGTCACATAGCAGCCAGTGTTACTCCTCCCTCCTTCGGATCCCAGCCCCATGTGACAGTGCTCACACCCCAGCAAGCCACAGCCTAAGCTTTTAATCATCCCAGGACACCATCCCCAGTACCCAGGAGCATGGTGTGATGGACAAGGGGACCTTGGGCATGATTTGGCCATTCTAAAGCCCCAGATCCCTAAGTGACAGGTGACAGTGTTCTTTGGGGAAGTATCTGGAGCAGATGAAGACGTCACTAGGATCAACCAGACTCATCCATCCATGGGTCCTGGACATGTTTGGAGAACGTGGGGCAAGACTGCCTTGACCACACACAGTTCCCATCTCTCCAACTTAGAGAGGGAGAGAGAGAGAGGGAGAGAGAGATCATTAAAAATTTCCTTGGAAAGAATACAGAAAGTGGGGCTATGAGGGAGCTTGTGCTTGGAGACCCAGCTGCACACCTGATGCATTCTGGGGAAGCTGGACAGGCTCACTGGTCCAGTTTCCTAATAGTGAGATGCACACAATTAGGAGATCTGTCCCCTGCAGGAAAGAGCATGCAGAGGGCTCAGTGTACACTATGAGTTTAAGGAAGATTAGGCTCCGACCTCCTGGGGCAGGCACAGAGCTGAAGAGTGGCCATCTGTGCAGACAAAGGTCAATGAGCTATATAAAGTGTTTTTGCAAACGTCACTTCTAGTAGGGAGGCTCTGAACCAAAGAGGATGATGCTTAAGGTTGTGGTCCCCACCTTGACCTCAATCCCATTCCTCCTACAATCCAAAGGGGCTCCATCCCCCAGCCCCAAGGCTCCTGTCTTCCCTTGAGGAGGAGTTGTGGTAAACAAATGAATATGCAAATTTCCTTAGGGCAGGCCTTACAGCTCAGGAAGCTATTGCTAATGAGTGGATGTGAATAAGGAGACAGCTCAAGCAATGGAACTCAGTCTCCCCCCTCCCTCTCCAGTGCTCCACATCCTGACCTTGCAGAGAAGAAGCAGCAGAGGTGAGCAGGGCAAGGGAGGCATGGGGTGCTGTGGCTTGTTCTCCTCCCACTCTTGTAGCTACAGCTACCAGCCCTTCAGGTGGTGTGAGCCTGTCACTTATACCTGAGGAGGGTCTGGATGGACAGGGTCAGAGGTGGGAGGGGTGTGGGGGACAGCAAGGAGAAAGAAGGCTTCACGCTGGCTGCAGGGTTGCTGAGGGATTGTCACTGGACCTGAGACAGGCAGGGAAAAAGAGTGACCAAGGAGTTCACTGGATTCTGGGGAATTATGGCAAGGTGGTTTAAGACTCAATAGGTGGAGAGAAATCGGAAACCAGGCATCAGAAGTCTCAGCACTCAGGAAGATTGGCAGTTCAAGGGAATCTTTTGCTACATAGCAAGTTCTAGGCCAGCCTGGACTATATGAGGGGGAAAACAAACAAACAAACAAACAAACAAACAAAAAGCCCAAAACCAAATCAAAATCACTTGAGATGTGCATACCCAGTGCTGGTTGGTACTAGCTAGGGATCTCTGAGGTCCCAGTGTCAAAGCACCCACAGCCTCAGTCCCGTATATTTTTAGAAGAATCCAGTTGTGGTACCATGGCAAAGAAGCAGAACCTGGCTCAACAGCCCATGCCAAGGCTGGGAAAGCCAAGACCCAGGGAAGAAGGGGGTCATGTCTGTCATCACTCAAATGGTCACCAAAGAGCCTATCCCTTGGCCTTCCCTATCCTGTCCTAACAAGGACTGAAGGTGGCTTGCCCAACCACTCATTATTCTTAGCTTCTTGGGGAGCAGTGTGGCCTTTGACCCTGATACCTGAAGAGCTGCAGCTTCATGGTCCCGGCGTAGTCCTGGATAAGTTACAGCTACATCTTTCCTACTGTAGGAGGTCCTGACTAGAGTTTTTCCTGACACCAGTTGCAGGCACCCTTGCTGAAAACCCAGGTCCTTTCCCTGTGCCCATCTTCAGAACACATAAGGGCTGCAGGTTGGGAAGGGAAAAGCCACAAAGCCATCTCCTTCTTCATCCTTTTTAAGGAGCCTCCTTTTCTACAGGCATATACAGCACTCTCAGGGATGGGACAAAACATACATTCTGAAGTCCCACCCTGCCAAAGAGGCTCACCTTGCACTGTACCTACAGAGCGCAATCCCACCATGGCCACCCATAAAGGAAGAACTCAGAAATTAAAGAGCATCACAGTCCAAGACAGAAGAAAACATGGTGCCCTGTGATTCAGCCTCCTTAGCTCTCTGACGGCTGTTGCAACCCCTAGGGATGGGTCCTACAGATACAAGAATTCTGTCACCTAGCTTAGCCTGGTCCATGTCTAGCAGCCAACTTTACCACTGCCAAGGATTGACAGACTCAGGTTCTCTGACTTGCCTGAAGGTAGCCAGGAGACCCACTCATATCAAGAACTTACTTTGGAAGGAGAGAACGCCCCACAGGGCTAGCCTTGGGAACTGTCTCAAGATACATTGTAAAGGCTGAGATGGCAGAGTCTCTGTCCCTGATGTTCTGGGCAAGTGGAGGCCTGTAAAAACCCTAGTGCTGCGGTTGGCTCTTGTTAACACGACGTTCTGGACTCTATGGCTTCAGGCTCTTCTGGAGGCCCTGTCCCATGCAAACCACAAGATGGCAGATGCCCCCAAAAGATGGAGGCCCAGAAACCCTACATGCACCTCTTTGATGAGTCCAGTTGGTGGTCAACCAGGGAAGAAAGTTCCAAGGCATCTCTGACCCTACCTGGAGTTAATGGATACAGAGGTATTTCTAGGAGAACACCCTCCCATCTTTCCTCCCTCTCTCACCATGGCCAGTTCCCAGCAGTTCGCAGACTGGCTCACCCAGCGCCATAGGGAGTGGGAGAGCTTGGGATAGAAACTGCTGCCTCTCATTAAATGGAGTGCTAACACCATGAATTTCAAATGAAACCCAGATGAAGAGGACCCTGGCAGCCTCACCTCCGTTTGATATTAATTGGGCGACACTTTGTTTTAATGGTACATTAATTAATGCGGAATCTGCGTGGAAGTCCGCGCGACACTCGCATTAATACAAATGAATTCATTACCATCGGTGTTATTACAAGAAATGACAAATAAATCTGTAACAGTGGGACCCTTCAAATAATAATCACGAATCATTAGGCTTGTGTGCTCTGCTCGGTTCCTTGATACTGGCTTGCAGATGTGTGTGTGTGTGTGTGTGTGTGTGTGTGTGTGTGTGTGTGTGTGGTGTACGCTCTGCACTTCTGTGTTTAGAACTTGCAGGAAGGGTGCTGAAGAGTTGGCTCATGGCAATCCCTTCCCCCACCTATGGGGTCTTTCTTCTCTCTAAGAAGCCTACCCCAGATATGGAGTCCCTCCCATGTCAGGAAAGAAATGTAGGTTGGCCCCACAAAACTCGGCTCATCCAATGTGTACACTCTGCCCTGAGACTGGAGAAGTTAGGAAGGAGTAACACATAGATGTCCTCAGTTGCAGCTGGGTTATTGGATTTCCCACAGTGAGACTGGTCTTAATGTTGCACCCCAAAACTTCAAAACTCTTAGGGAGGAGAATTCTGGGAAGCACAGTGTTGAAGTTTAAACCCTCTTTGGACCTCGGTGCACTTCTCCCTACCCATTGGAAAAGAGAAACATGCAGGGGGATCGAGGGACTTATGCCCCTCTCTGCAGGGTTGAAGCCATGCTTGGGATACAGCTCTGCCTTAGCACACAGCTTCCAAGGCTCTAGATCTTTGTTAGAGAAGCTCCTCGCTGCCCAGGAAGGACTAGGACCCTGGGCACAGCGGGGATCGATGGGTACACCTGGCAGTTCCGTCTATCTCTCCACATTCTTGCTTGTTGCTTCATTGGGGACCCCAGAAGCTGGGACTAATGCTCTCCTCTTGGTGTCCTCTCACACCCTCCGAATGCCCTGAAGTCACAGTCAAAGCCACTGTCTGTTGCTCTGGGGGATAATAAGCAAGGTCCCAGGAAAACACAATAAGCAAGGTCCTAAGGGACCAACTTAGAAGACAGTGGAGGACTGGCCTGAATGACTCAAATGGAGTTGACATTCTGAATGGCTGTCACCCAGTGTACTGGTTAGCTGGAGTTGTCACAGAGAAAGGAGCCTCCCTTGAGGAAATGCCTCCATGAGATCCAGCTGCAAGGCATTTTCTCAATTAGTGATCAAGGGGGTTGGGGGGAGGGCCCAGCCCATTGTGGGTGTTGTCCTCTCTGGGCTGGTGGTCCTGGGTTCTATAAGGAAGCAGGGTGAGCAAGCCGTGGGGAGCAGGCCAGTGAGCAGCATCCCTCCATGGCCTCTGCATCAGCCTCTGCCTCCAGTTCCTACCCTGTTTGAGTTCGGGTCCTGACTTCCTTTGTTGATGAACAGCAGTGCGGAAGGGTAAGCTGAATAAACCCATTCTTCCCCAACTTGTCTCTTGGGCATGGTGTCCCCGTTGCAGCAATAGAAACCCTGACTAAGACACCTGGGTTGCCTCTCTTCCACTTTGTACTCCAGAAAGGCCGTTACCAATCAGGGAGTCACAGCACCAGACTTCAGGATCCCAACTAAGCACACCAAGCTGCTGTTATCAATGGCGTGGCATGGGCAAGTGATTTCAAAGCTGCCTGGTGCCCCATCTTCCGAATGCCCTTCCAAAGAGGCCTTTGAACTGAGATCCAGTACCCTTAACAGGGATGCCCAAGAGCACTTTGGCTCAGTGGATAAGGGACTGTCATTCAGTGACCTCCCTTAGAGGCCAGTAAGCCTGAAGTTCGGAATTCTCTGACACAACTGAATCGTTCCTGTCCTGTTAGAATCCACTTCCCATAGCATGCTGACCTTTAACTAATGGTCAAAGCAACATGGAGACCACACCCAGTCTTCCCACTCTCAAGTCTTTTCAGATACATCCTATCCATGGACCCTGACTAATGACCAGCCATCGGCCTTCATCCTAAGACACTGCCTACTACAGGTGAGATCCTAGCTGTTTGGTATTTGGGAGGGGAGGAGGGGCTCTCGCTTCCTCTCCCATGCAGGGGCTCCTCCATTCACACTGGCACCAAATGGACCAATTAATCACCTCACATTGTTAACTGTACTAATTACACTCATTCTAGAACCTTGTGGAACAATTATTTACTGCCTCTGCCTCCTGAGCTATCAATTATGGTGATTGCAGGAAGCCTGTCACTCTCAGACAAGACAGCAGTGGCCCCCTCTAACCTCAGAGCTGGCTTCTCAAGAACTCCTGGAGGGCTTTGCCTGGGCTCTGGGTACAGCAGGCAGGTGACTTTTTCAAGGAGACAGGCATGGCGATTTAAAGCTGGGTGAGTACAACGCCACTGCTGAGTGACGACTATTATACCACAGTGCCCAGAAGACGAAGCTCGGGCACCACTCTGGAAACTGTATAGTTCATCTCTTTTCCTGTGTCCCTGTGGGTGGGTACAGTGCCTTTCCTGGCCTGGTTCAGTATCATACCCCAAAGATCTATTTGATTTTCCCTGGATCCCCAATGTGATGACAATGCCCGGTGTGTGTGTGTGTGTGTGTGTGTGTGTGTGTGTGTGTGTGTGTGTGTGTGTGTGTGTGTAGGGGCTCTGTCTTCCATCCAGCCCGGTGTGTGTGTGTGTGTGTGTGTGTGTGTGTGTGTGTGTGTGTGTGTGTAGGGGCTCTGTCTTCCATCCAGCCTGCTGTAACACAGGTCTCACATTCTGTTCCTTGGAACTTGTGGATTGGAGGAAAGTATCTGACCAGACAATACTGTTGGTACATGAAGCAGACAATGGAGTCATGTGCTTTCCAATGCCATTGGCCTCTGAGAACTGACCCACAGGCCATCTCTAACCAACTGGCAAGGATTCTCTGTCCCTGCAAACTGCCCGGTGACAGGCCTGTGATGTGAGGCACAGGGCTGTGGCACTTATTCAGGCACAAAGCAGGTTCCTGAGAGATGAGAACCCTGTCCCCTGGGTTCCCTCCCCCATCCCAGCCCTCCCACTGCCCCTGGTGCCAAACGTCAGGGCTGAAAGCACTTAGAGCCAACTGCTGGGACCGAATCTATTGCTGTGCAGAGAAATGCACTCCATCAGCGTGCGTTTGACAGGCTCCAGGCGGGCTGGAGGAGTGGCAAAGACTTCCTAGGACCCCTGCACACTCTTCTGTGGGTAGGAGGCAGGCTGAAGGGCTCCTTACCCCTGACCACAGCAGTTTAGGGAACTCCGCTTCTATGGAGGCCCCTGGGTCCCAAACAAACCACCTTGACACCAACCTGAGCGTCTCAAGGTCGCTTCAGACGTGCCTAAGAAATAGGTACAAATCTGCCCTGAGATAATTGTACCATACGCAGCTGTTGGGCCAGAAACCAGAGGCCAAATCCCGTGTTCTCTGATTTGCTCTCCCTCCCACCCCCTCTCTCCCCCCACCTTCGACTCTTTTCAAGGCCATACCAACGACTTTGTTACCAGCGTCTTCCTGTGTTTAATCTGGTTTCTGTTGCTATAACAAAACACCTGTGTCTGTATACTTGCTAAAGAAAAGAAGTCCATCTAACTCATAGTGTCAAATCTTCCCACTGTGTGTCTCCAGGGCCCAGGGTGTTAAAGTGCTATTGCGCCCCCTCTGTCGTGTGTGAGACATGTGTGTTTGTGCATCTGGAGGCCAGAAGTCAGTGGCCATTGACAGCTGTCTTCCGGGGTGGCTTTCCACCTTATTTTTTGAGGCAAAGTCTCTCGTCACTCACTGGAGATTTTTGGCTAGACTGGATGGCCCATGAGGCCTCTTTCTTTATCGACCCCCCACACACATCTGGTTGGACTGTCACGCACAATGTTTTGCCACGTGCTGAGGATCGAACTCCGTGTTCCATGATTTTCCCACTGAGCCATCCTCCCCACCCCATCTCCTGCAAAACGACATTTCTGAATGCCCGGCAACCCCAGTGCCTGCTTTTGACTCTCAAGTTTCTTCCCTTATCATTCCCATAAATACTGACTGAGCAGTGGCTCCCCTGGACCAACTCTCATGGAGCAGGCCAAGCCACAACTGTGCAGGCCCCAGTCCCTCCGGTCTTAAGGTCTGACCTGAAAGAAGCTAGACCTGAATGGTAGCTCCCAGCTGCTCAGCCACTGGGGTCTGACACCTGCCACTCTTTGCTTAAGCTGTCCTCTGCCTGGAGTGGTCTTCCTGGTGTATTTATTCAGTCACAGAATTGGTGAACACCTCATATATGTCAGGTGACGTTCGAGGACAGGGACACAAGGACCATGCCTGTCACCTTTCACTTTCCACTGGCGACTACTTCCAGAGAGCTGGACTCCCTTGACTCCCTGAGCCAGGCTGGGAAGCTCTTGTGGGCTTGAGAGGCCCGCCACCCTGCACTGTGGCCACTCCGAATGCCTTACTCTTCTTTATGGATCAAGGTTCAGCAAGCCATGTTAACATTCCCCAGCTGCCTCAAACACCACAGCACCTGGGACTACGACAGCCCCGTGTCTGGCATGTAGCAGCTGTGACGAGTGCATTCTTGGCACGAGGCAATGACGCTTGCTTCCACTGTGGCTGCAAAGGTGGGGAGAGCAAGACACCTGAGACAGAGGGACCGGCAACTGACATGAACTCAGAGAAGAGACATCTGTCGGAAAGCCATGGTCTCAGTAGCAAGGGTCTTTGGGATCAGACACGGAGAGGGGTTACAACAGGGAGATGCGGGGTCTACGTACCCTGAATGTGAAGACACTATGGTCACCGGGTCACAGCACTAGATGTCCTTGAGCATGAAAAGGCATGTCGTCACCTTGATCTGATCACCACATGTGGTGTGTGTGAAATATCACTCTGTAACCCAGAAATGTATAAACGTCTCAAGGAAAACCATACTGGCAAGGGTTGGAGAAAAGGCTCGGTGGTTAAGGGCACTTACTGCTATTAACAGAGGAGCTGAACTCCGTGCCCTGCAACTACATCAGGTGTCTCACGGCCACATGTAATTACAGCTTCAAGAGATCTAATGCCCACTTCTGGTCTCTTGGATAGCTGTACACACATGTACACAGGCGTATATACATAAATATATATAAATAAAACACACACATACACGTACCCGTGCATGTGTGAGTGTGTTGCATATGTTTGGGTCAAGTTGTGTTTGAAGACAGAAGAGGCTTAGTCCTTGTACCAATAAGGTTTTAATCAACGTGATACAATCTAGAATCATTTGGGGAAAGCAAAACTTCAGTTGGTGAATGTCCTCTGTAAGACTGGCGTCTAGAAGTCTCTGGGACCTTTTTTTGATTAATGACTGATATCTTAGGAGGCCCAGTCCACTATGACTGATGCTATCCCTAGGCAGGTGGTCTTGAGAAGTTTTCAAAACAAGGCTGAGTGAGCCTCAGAGAGCGAGCCAGTAAGCAGCATCCCCCTGTGGTCTCAGTTTCCATTCCTGCTGCCACGTTCCTGCCTGGCCTTCCCTCAGTGAGGGATGTAGGCTACAAAAGATTGCTTTTGGTCATGGGTGTTTATCGCACAGACATCAAAGTAACTAGGACTGCCAAGGACTTCTCTTGGGTCCATACCACCCGATGTCCTTTCTGATGTTGCCTCTAACTCCATGGGGCTCCAAGTGACCTTCGTAGTAACTGGCCTGGGCCTAGACAGCCCACAATAGTGTGCTCAGGGAAGCCTTTCTGTCTGCCATGTTGGTATCCGTTGTTCACCCAGCGTGGTTTAACCTCCCTCTCCTGCTTAGGGACCCTAGCTATGGTCCACATCTCTCCTTCAGCAGCCCACAGGGTGCTGGTGGATTTTCCCTCCCACTGTCATAGCCAGAGGGACAGCCCTGGCTGTGGCTCCAGGCCTAGTCCATTGTGAATGCATAATGAGACCCAATCCCTGAGCCACCCCTAGCTCTAAACCATAAAGCAGTCATCTGACTGTGAAGAAACTGGAGTAGCCACTTGATGGGGGTCCTATCTGGCTGTGAAAGCAAAAGGTGTTAGGTTCCTTTGAAGGAAGAGGGTGGGGACAGGCCTGTATCTTCACCCCAGGCACCTTCAGCCAACTTTCTTTGGCCTTTCCTTAGTAGGTGGCCCTACTTCACACCTGATTGTGGGAAGGAGGGCTAGCGATGCAGAGTAGGGTGAGCCTGCCACTCCTCTTCCCTGTCCTTGTCTCTAATGGGTTAACGTCCCTGTAGTGTCCTCACTCCCTCAGCTGAAGGAAGAGAGGAGGGAGTGGGCAGGCTCTGCCCGGGCCTGATTGCCTCCTGCCCAGCCTGCTCTCATCTCTCAGCCTCCGGCTCTCCGCCTGCCCCTGCCAGCCTAGGAGTGATTGGGACCCCTCCAGCTCCAGTTGATTAGGCCTCCTTTCAGCGGCCCGCTCCCACTTCTGTCTGCAACCTTCCTCTGTTATTAAGGTTGTTTGCCGTCCACTCTCCTGGTCCACTGGATGAGGTGAGCTTATTCGATTGAATTTCTCCCACTTTTCTCTTTCCCTCAACTCCTGGCCACCTTGCTTGTGTCTCCAGTGAGTCATAGGACCCAGAGTTCAGTTAAAAACTAGGAAAATTCACTTAAAAACCTCAGAGTAAAAATAACTGTAATAAGGCCAGGGGACTAATAAAAGCTCCGTCGAATGTAGCTTTGATTAAATGCCGATTCCTCCGCCTTCATCCCACCCTAACCAGAAAAGGCAAGCCTGGCCCTTTAAAACAGCAGCTGCTGAGGGACGGGAAGTAGGCCCCTCCCCCTCTTCCTCCTCCAACTTACTTTTTCTCAGGCTTTTTCCCCAGGCAGAGGCCTTCCAAGATGCCTAAAAGCTCACCTTACATTCATTCCACTCTCCAGCACCTGGTACTTTTCGGGGACCACATGACCAGGAAGCAGTGGCTCTAAGCATCCCCTCCCCCTCCCCCAATTCGAAGTCATGGTTGTCAATAGGACGCTGATGACCAACTTCACCCTGGGCCCTAAACTGTACCTTGGGGCTGAAGTGTCCACGCCAGCTTCTATTGTCCCTTTTGTGGGATGAGCAAAGAACCTTTTACCTTGCCAGTTGTGGCCTGGACAGTGAAGAACTGTCAGTCCAAGTCAGGCTACTGATGAAAGGCAAGGTGCTTCGCCCTTGTTTTGAAGCCAAGTCACTGACAGGAGTCTGCACCCCAGTCACACACACACACACAGATGCACACACACACACACACACACACACACACACACACACACACACACACGAGTGAATCTCAACCTAGTTCAGCTACCATCAAGAGAGGAAACTGGTAATATGTGGACCTAGCAAGTCTGCAGCTGGCCAGGGCCCTTGGCACTCACACCAGAGATGTTGGACTCAGAGCGGACTGGGTACGCCAGCCATCCTTAAGTCTGTGACAACATATTTCTTACAGGCTCTCTGAGGAATCGAGTTTTGGAGTGGGTCAAGCTATGGCTCCTGCTGGGCCAAATGTACCCCGTTCCAGGAACTGGGTCCAAGGGTGCCTTGCTTCTTTGCAGACCAGATCAGATCCTTAGCTCCCAGGCCTCAATACCCTTTTCTGGCAGGGCCTGAGGAGATTCTTCTGACTCAGGCTGGGTTGGCTCTCCACCCCCCCCACCCCCATGTGCTGTAACAAGCCTGGGGCTGCATGGCAACATTGGCCCTGAGTGGCAGCATCTGCAGACTGCCATGCATCTCCCTAACCCTCAGCAGGCCTCCTGGGCAAAGTGTACCCTGCCCAGAGCCGCCGGCATCCCTAAAGAGGCTGAGTTCGCAAACTGGACTCTGCCTTTGCCTCCCCTCAGAGGGGCGAGGGGTACTGAAGTGTGGAGGCCTGGAGTCTGGCCCGGCTGCTCCATTTCAGTCACCGTTCCCAGCTACGTTGTCTCACTGGAGGCGCCGGGCTGTGGAGGGAGAAGTCGAGTGCTTTTCAATTTCACGCCAGGTATCAGTGGCCAAGCCTTGGCTGGTCTTATCTCCCTGGCTTCCTGCCCAGGTGGGGGTCCGCTGAGCTCAGCTTTGCTGTAAAGCCCACAGCGAGGCTACTTCTAGAGCAGGACTTGTGGTCAAGGGGGAACTCTGGAGCGTGCTGGCATCGACAGGCTGGTGGGATGTGAGGCCAGAGTCCTGCTATATAGGATTGTGGCCTTGGGGCTGACAATCTCTAAACATGTTATGACACGTGCTAGTCAGGGTCATGGTGAGCTGTGACTTGTGGGGGTGGAAGATTCCTAGCAGTGATCTTCTTTTTCTTTATTTCCCACTCGGATGCCCCAGACCTGGATCCAGCTCCAGCTGTGGGGACAAGATCCCAAGATGTCCCTCAATAATCAAAGTCAACTGTGTACATAAAACACTCCAGAATGGCCTCACCTGCTGAGAGACCCTAGCTATCAGCATCCTTCCCTGTTGCAGGGAGGCAAGATGCTTCTCTCCTACAGCCTCGGTTTTCTTATCTGGAGAATGGAAGCAGGAAGCGTAGAACTAACATCCTTACAATCCTTCAGAGATCAAATCAGGTGTCAGGGGTGAGCTGGCTCATCTGAGGAGCTGGAGAGATGGCTCAGTGGTTAAGAGCACTGACTGCTCTTCCAGGTCCTGAGTTCAATTCCCAGCAGCCTCATGGTGGCTCACAACCATCTGGGATCTGATGTCCTCTTCTGGTGTGTCTTGACAGCTACAGTGGACTTATATATAATAAATAAATCTTTTATGCAATAAAAAATAATAAAAAGAGAGAAAAACACGCGCGCACACACACATACCACACAAACATCACACACACACACACACACACACACACACACACACACACACACAGATTAGATAGATAAAATCCAAGGATCAGGGGCGAGCAATCTATGATGGAGGCTGAACTTGGTCCCCACAGCCTGTTTGTGCAAGCCACCAACTAAGAATAGTGCCTACGTGTGTCAGTGTGTTGTGGGGGAATCTGGAGACAGTATTTCATAGCTCATGGAAATTGCATAAGCCCCAAGCTGAGCATCTGTGGCCTAGACGCTCATGCATCTTTCAGGTGAGCCCACCCCTGTGATGCTGAGATCTGTCATCTCCAAACATCCTCAAAGTTCATGTTCGAGACCCACGCAGTCTAACTGCCAAAAATAAATAATTAATTAATAAAAATTAGCGTCGTGTTTTAGTAAGCTTACAGTTGCAGTTGCACATTGGGCCACATTTGGTTGTTATCCTTGGTCACATGGCTGCATCCAGCGTGTGAGACCCAGGCTGGACTTAGCTGTATTATATACCATTTATAAGTGTTTTCATGTGGCCAGGAAGCCTAATGGTTTTCATGTGGCCAGGAAGCCTAATAGTTGCAACAGAGACCCTAGGAGAATCCTAACTACTTACTAGGTGGCGCTTTGTAGAAGCTGAGTCCAGGTTCCAGGCCCCAACAGGGAACACAATGAAAACAAAAACAAAAAAACACAAAACAGCTGCTGGATGACTCCTTTACATGTGTATAAAAGACCCAGGAAAAGATGCGGGGTCCCACCTACATTCCCACGGGGGTGCCTCAATATCTGTAGAACAGACTTCCTCCCAACACCTCCCCACTGTGTCCAGCTCAGAGCTGGGGATCTAAGCTTGCCTTGCCAACATGTCTGCTCCTACAGGTCTGCCGGCTCCCTGCCCAGCTGGCTGGGGCTCGAGCGTGTTGTCGATAAGCGGGTGTCTGCGTGGCTGGAGGAGAGGAATCAGAGCGGGTAATTGCCGCGTGAAGATGACAGCGCAGCGATTTATCCACCCCAAACCAGGCTCCCGCATACCAAGAGGCAACCTGCAGCTGAGAATCGATACCACCCCAGAGGAGGGATTATTAGGGACAGAAGGGGGCTGGAAGGATCCATATGAACCTGATGACTGTCTATTTCTAAAGAGGCTGCAAACTGCATGAGAAGCATGTTCAGGAGCGTTTGCTCCGTGCCCGGGAAAGCCGGGCTGGCGGAAGCTGTGGGGCCCTCTCTGAACCCACTTCCTGAAACCCGAGGGCTGGAGAGGAAACTAAGGTCCCAAGAGTCAGGCTCTGGGACAGAAACGGCAATGGGAACCTGGGAGGGAGTCAGCTTTCTAAGGCCCAACATAGAACCTTGTTGGAATCCCAGGTCCATCTCAGTTCTCTGGAGGATGGGAAGTTACTGTGCAATGTGAGGTCAATAGCCCCGGGGAATGCTGGGAAATCCTGGGTTAGGGCCAGAGCCAGCACTGGCTGGAGAGGATAGTAGGGACTTTCAATTCTTAAAGTGGTTCCTGCCCCATTTGGGGCATTTGTCATTGTCCAAAGTGGTTTGGGAAAGGTTGAAATGGGGAAATCACTGCCCTGGAATTTTCTGGGGTGACAAGTGTAGAGCTTCTCGGGATAGTGGGGGCCAGATAGGCTCATCCACAAGAGTCTATGTGTGGGTATATGTGGGGGACCCTAGCTGCTGTCACTCTCCAAGGACTCGGATGCTGGGATAGAGTGCACATTCTGTGACCGTGACCTAGAAAACACATACCCATTTTGTACCATGAGGTGAAGAAAAGAGCTTCTGTCTGCTCTCCTCTGGCTTGGTGGGTTCTCCTAGTGCAGCCCCAGGGGCCCAGAGGCCTAGAAAAATATGGACTCTGGTCTTTGAGAGAGTCTCAGGCCTTGTACCTTACCCCAACACCTGGAGGCAGACGCCATCCCCCTATCACTTGAATCTGAGGCTGTAAATGCTCCCCAGAGCTCAATAAGTAGCCAATCCCAGGCTCTCAAGACCCCCAGATTCCTGGTTCGAACTAGGCCCAGGGTTCCGACTAGGATCCTGGGAGAAAGAGTGTGAAGAAGCCAAGGACACCTGCTCTTCTCATGTGCATCCTGCCCTCCGGGAGTAGAGAAGGAAGAAGAATGGGGTGGGCAGAGATAGAGAAAGAGAAAGGGCTAGAGGAAGAGAGACAGGAGGGGTCAGAGAACAGGGTAAATGGAGAGGAGAGAGAGAGAGAGAGAGAGAGAGAGAGAGAGAGAGAGAGAGAGAGAGAGAGAGAGAGAGGGAGGGAGAGGGAGAGGGAGAGGGAGAGGGAGAGGAGGAGGAGGAGGAAGAAGAGGAGGAGGAGGAGGAGGAGGGACAGAGGGAGGGACAGAGGGAGGGAGGGTTCAGCACCATTTACTTACTCGGGCTTGGTGTGTGTCCATCGGTTGCCACAAGGGCAGGGGGGATGGGTGCTGAGCCATATAGAGCATGACTCGCTTGGCTTAGAAGTGACAGCCTGGGTTTTAGGAGGGTTGCTTCCCTGCTTGGGGAGACTTGGGTTCCAAGTTGCCAGCAGGCTGGGTATGCAAGCATCCAGTGCTGCCCTAGATGCCCCATATACCAGTGTGTTTACTCTGAGAGCCCAGCACAGATGTCATGGAGAGGACCAGACTGGAGTCTGCCATCTGTAGGTCAAGGCCATTCTTTTGCCCACTAGCTGGAAAGAGAGTCACAGTGTCAAGCAGGCAGGGAGACAACATGGGGAGAGACCTCACCACCTACTCGGGGCTTAGGTCCAGACTAGTGGTGTCAGGTACTGGGATCTCCCTAGATCACCCAGAGACAAGCAACCCATCTCTCTCGGGGTTACACAGCCCAGGGCTTTTGAGCTTCGATCGCAATGTGTTGCTCGGTTCTCATTCTGCTCTGACAAACGGGAGCCTCAGCAGGTCTCCTCCTCTGGTCCGGCTACAAGAGCCTGTGTCCCGCCAGCCTCCTCATGCTTCGGCGAGGCTTTGGAATAGCAGGACAGCCACAGTATGTTGGTGCACTTCAGGAACACAAATGTACTTTTGCAAAGAAAAGCAAACACAAACTGAGATGACTGATTGCCAACTCCCGGGAGCTTCCGTGGCTCAGCCCCACCGAGCAGGGAGTTCCTGTAGCTGCCTGTCATTTGCTAGAAAGCGTTCACCTTGTCATCACACCACCCCGATGCCCTCACCTAGTACTCTGCTGCTAACATCAGATTAATTCAAGATTCAAAAAGAAACAGGCACCCAAGGTAGGGAAAACAGCTTCGGAGTCAGTGCCTTGCCAATCATGCATGCGTTCCCTGAATGTCAACCGTCCCCCGTCTAGGCCTCAGTTTCCCTAGATGATATATGCACGATGAGTGAGGGCATTAGGGCTCAAAGTGCTGGGATTCTCTGGGAATGGTTATGATCTAAGCAGAGATGGTTCCTGGCATCATTGCCTTCCCTGTCAGCCCTCGGGAAGACTGGTAACAAGCCATTGGAACCTTCTAGAAGACCAGGGGCAAGTCATTGGAACCTTCTGGAAGACTGGTGACAAGCCATTGGAACCTTCTGGAAAACCAGGGGCAAGCCATTGGAACCTTCTGGAAGATCAGGGTCAAGTCATTGGAACCTTCTGGAAGACCAGGGGCAAGCTATTAGAACCTTCTGGAGGGTACGGCAAGTTTGTAGTTTGTAGTTCACATTCTATGCATTTAGGAAGGGCACCCTCATCACTTCCTCCCTGAGCAACACATCCTGTGGTAACCTCATAGGGTGAGCAGCGAGTGAGTGATATAGTTGGGCCATTTTCTTTCCTGAGCTGTGCAACAGTGAGCTTGACTATGGGCCTTCGTTGCTCCTATTTGAAAATAGGCCCAGGGACAGGGACAAAGCTGGGTGCTTCACTACACTTAAGGGAATCTGGGAAAAATGGACTCACACATTTCTCGAACACCTGCTTTGTATGGGGCTCCCATAACTACCCCTAGGCTTGAATTCCAGCTCTGCTATAGACCAGGGGATTTTCTAGTTTGCATGTGTGTGCACAGAAAGTCTAGGTCAGTGGTAGGTGTCTCCCTTAATCACTCTTCTATCTAAGTTTTTGAGGCAGGGATCCTTCATTGGACTGGCTAGCGGCTAGTGCATCCTAAGATTCCTGTCTCTATCATCCCAGTGCTGAACCTGGCTCTTTCGTGGGCACTGGGGATTAAACTCAGGTCCTCAAGCTTGTCTGACAAGCACCCAATAAGCTATCTTCCCAGCCTGAGAAGTGGCTAACTGAAATGCTTCTTGGCCTCAGTCTCCTCGTTTTTATATGCCATAGTAAGACCCCCTCCATCTCCAGCATTGGAACATGAGAGAGAAGTCAGCACGGGGCGGTCACAGCACGGCCCTCTGAGGACCTTGATACAGCTTGTGTGGGATTTTGAGGAGAATCCGATGCACAACAAAAATACCTTCATCTGATCTCTTCAGGACCCAGCTGGGGAGTCCAAAAACTTGTTGGGGCAAAGCTTGAGCCTCGGAGAACCCCACGGGCCCACTCGTTAGCGGGCTCTTCAGAGACTCTGCCCATGGGCTCTGATTGAAGAGCAACAGGAAAGGACAATTTCCTGATGACACTCGGTTTGTAAGGCAGTATGAAGAGGCACTTGGCAGAGGCAAAGCCATTACCAGCTCTATCGGCCCCAGCCTTGGTCACCAGGAGGGGACAAATCCCTTAGTTTAATGAGCTTTCTTGCTCTGTGACTTGGGGGGGGGCACGTCGGTGACATTCTGCTAGCTGACTAAAATTCGAATGGGATGGCCATCCCTCCCCGCTGTGTCGTCCATCAGAGCCTAGACAGATCATGTCTCTGGCTCTCTACAGTGTTTATTACTACTAATGACTTTCTCGTTATGACTTGGCTCTGAAACGTAACGGATGGTTCTGAGAGAACTCCTATTATTCCCGCACATTATTCAATTAGAGAGTCGAGCAGCTCTTTGGGGGTGGCATCAGGGTGGTGGCCTGCAATGTGGGGGAACCCTTGCCCCTCGTTCCCACCCCAGGCCCTCAGCCAAGAATGCCACGGAAGCTGGAAAGGTGGGGTGGGGAGTGGTCCACCGTCTCTTTTCAGGGAAGGGTCTCATAAGGCTTCTAGAAGCATTGATACAAATACACAGCCAAACTGACTGGACTTGTTCCGAAGGTTCTGGAAACTTCTGAGCCTGCATATGGCCTCTAAGACTCAAGATATAGCCAGGGTGCTATATTTTCAGTGGTCACTCCAACCCAGGCTGTCACCCACTTTAGCTGCACTCTAAAGAGCCCCTCCCACCACCACCACCCATATGCTGCTAGTCCCTCTGCCTCCTTCACCTCCAAATCTCCTTCCCATCACACATACACACACACACACACACACACACACACACACACACACACACACACACACACTCCTTCCTATCTCACTGGCGCTTTAGGCAGAAGGGTTGATTGGATATTGGCAATGGATCTGTTTCTGTCTTCAGTCCCACCCTTCTCCAATGGGAGTCTGCACCCCATTCCAAACTAGCTGCATGACAGAGTCCTGCAATGTCACCTGCTTGTATACTCTCCGTCACCCATATTGCCGGTCCCATGTAGAGGTCAAGGACTTTGACCAAAGGCATGTGTTCATTCATTGTGACTTCCTAAACTACCTCAGGCTGACAGTGTCTGCCCATTAACCAGCATGTCAGTCTCCTGACCCAACAGCACCCCGAGAGAGCTATCTCCTTAGCACTTCTGGGCAATGCCAGTGCAGACATGGTATCACTCGATTGGCACATAGAAGAAGGGCCTGGCACTACCCTGTGTGAGGGAGGTCATAGCAGGAATCTAACTTCTCCAGCTCCAGGCTCAGACCAGATAAGATAGCAAGGTGCCTGGGAATTATTCACCACCAACTCCTGGGTAGACCACAGGCCAGGTCTCCGGCAGAGCCGTGAGTAGTGAGAACCCGTTAGCATGGGTGTCTGTCCATTCCCTTCACTCTCTGAGGAGGCTGCAGATGTCCCGTATCAGCCTCCACAGGAGCCAGTGCCTGACCTGTACTCTGTGGGCTGCTTACCCCTGGGACAAGCTCCCCAGTGTGGTAAGCCCCAAGCTCTCCATGCTCCCAGCAGAAGACAAAGAAGGCAATCTGATCAGGGATGCAAAGTGGGCATGAAGGAAGGGACGTGGGCCATAATTTGCATAGTGTCTTTGGGCCCGATCAGAGGTTATAAGTGCCATCTACCCGCCCCCCTCTGGCCTGCCCTTCCTTCAGTCTCACGCTGTCTTTCTCCCGCTTCATAAATTCTCAGCTTCGAGCCATAAAAAGTGCAATGAGCAGTCTGGATGGAGGAGACTGGCCATGGAGCAGGCAGCCAGCCACACTTCCCCCGGAGAGCTCCAGTGGAAGAGGGCCAGATCGAAGGGAGCTGGTCTCCGAGGTCCTTCTCTTGTGAGCCTGCACAGCAAAGGGGACACGGAGCTCTTCTCACATCTGACCAGGTGGCACTACAAGCTTCTCTGATTAGAAGAGCCTCTCCTCTGTGTGGCCAAGCTGAGCAGGCCCTTGGGCCCCTAGAGTTTACAGAAAACAAATTCAAAAGGTACCTGAGCCTAGTCATTCACTTGGTCCATGCATGCCTTTGGGACTGCCGCTGTGTCCACACCCGCCCCTCAGCCTCGGTGTCCAGGTGTTACCAACAGAGCAGCCGAATAAGCCTTAAACGGCCTCTGGGGTCTGACGTTCGCAATCAGAAGTTCCTGT
Organism: Rattus norvegicus; assembly: GCF_021556685.1. Taxonomy (NCBI): domain Eukaryota; kingdom Metazoa; phylum Chordata; class Mammalia; order Rodentia; family Muridae; genus Rattus; species Rattus norvegicus. Next base: position 29,612,590 of record NC_141553.1, read on the forward strand.
CTGCTCTTAGTTCCCAATCAGAAGTTCCTGTCTGCTCTTAGTCGCTCAACTCTGGGGGCTCACACGGCTGAAGGTGGGGGTCGAATTTGCACAGAAATAGAGATGTGCCTGTCAGACCTTCTTCTGAACCTGAGGAATAAAGGGAAAGCAAGGAAAAGCCAGCACCTTTGGGTGGCACACAGCTCTAACCCTGATGATGCTAAGGAGGCTGAGGCAGGAGGATCGCAAGTTCCTGGCCAACATGGGCTTACATCGCGAGGCTTTGTCTCCAGTGCATGCATATGTGTTGGTGAAGCAGGCTCAGAGAGGTTTACATGCAATCATTTCCTTTCCACCCAAATAATAGCGACCTGGATCAGGTCAGGACACGACTCTAGAGTAGTAGAGTTTTCATCCATGACAGGTGACAGTTGTGTGGTTGCTAGCGGCAGCTGAGATCCTACCTGAGATAGAGACAGGAAGTGAAGACGCCCAGCTGGGCTTCAGGACCTGCTCCCTGGGTAGTTCAGCAGCCAGCGTGACCTAGATTCAGTCTGAGATGATGGACACTTGCCCCCAAATGTTTATGGATCTGGGGTAGACTAGAAATGTGGCAGCCACCTGAAAGGAACCAGTGGGAGGCGGGAAAAGTCATGCAGCTGGGGTGGGGATGAGATTGGGCATCTTGGAGTGGAGGGACGCACAGTGCCTCGAGGGACAGCCTGACATACTTAGGAAAGGCATTGGAAACACCGGGCTGTTTATCATAAAAATCGGTAAAGAAAATAGAGTGGTTAAAATTCAGACCCTGGCTGGGAATAGGGGTGGGGGCAGTGAGCCTCAAAGGAGATGCTTCTGAAAACCTCAGGGGGGAAAAAGTGCAGGGAGCAGGAAGTGGGACACAGGGTCCTTTCCAAAACAAGGAGATACAGATTTAGCCCTCTAACGAGGAGTGGGCTCAGGGCAGAGAGCATTCACGGTAGCTTGCCTACCTCTGACTATGGGGCTAGGTCCTGGGAACCCTAACTGGACAGGTGAGGAGATACTTGGAACCAGAGAGATGGCCAACTCTCTGTATGCTTCCATGTATGTACCTATATTCAGTTCATAAACTAGGCAAAGCAAGAAATGAACAGAGAACGAATCCAACAGAACAACCGGTGTCTTGGATAAAACAAGGGTCACTTGGTCAGGCCCAGCCCCTTGGCAGGACAGAAAGGTGGTGCACAGAGGGTGGCTCTGCTGTGTGGAGGTGAGTCACTTCCTGGCTTATGACTCTGTCACATGCCTCAGAACAGGACTTCATCCGAGGTTTAGATGCTTTTGTTTTTTATCGTTTTCCATGGGGTAGTTTGGGCTGTGAAAGCTTCCTGTGGGTAAGACGCGATTTGTGTGTCTGCATCCTTCCTTCTGCCGTCTCTTTCGTCTCTTCCATCCCATGCTGCTTTGCATGAGAACTTTCTGGAACTGGGCTTTCCACTAGCTGACAAGACCAAGTCCCACCCCTACACTGGGACACTGGCTCCTCAGTCTCAGTTCTCCACATCGGTGACCTGACCAAGCACCTCCTGCCTTTGCAGCCCAGTCTGTATTGTACAAGATGGCTCTGGTGGCCTTGCCTTCAGTTATGTGAACTTCTACCTATCTTGGGAAAGATTCCTGGGGAGGGCGGTGGGGGCTGTGATTTGTGTCATAATAAATGTGGTAGTTTAAATAAGAAGGATTCTCCCCTCCCATGCACCACCTCCACTCCCTCAAGGCTCATATATTTGAATACTTGGTCCCTAATTAGTGGAATTGTTTGGGAAGGATCAGGAGGTGTGGCCCTGTTGGAGGAGGTGTGTCACACATAGGGGAGGTGTAGGGGTCTTTGAGGCTTCAGAACCCTATGCCTATGCATCCTTTCTGCATCATGATTGTAGATTAGAATGTAAGCTCTCAGTTACTGTTCCAGTTCCTGCCAGTCTGCTGCCAGGTTCCCTGAATGAGAGTCGTGGACTGAGTCTACGGAAATGTAACCCCCATTAAATGCTTTCTACTATAAGTTGTCTTGGCCATGGTATCTTAGTACAGCAATAAAAAAGTCACTAAGTCTGTAAGTATCTGCTGGTTTTATTGTCCATGACATGCAATTGGCTAGGTGTAGACTGGTGGATCTGGACCTAGGAGTGGTTCACTGTAGGGGTGCGGGGGGTTGGGGAGCGCTCATGTCCTCCCAGAGCATAAGAGGAAGGTAGAGCCAAGTGTGGGAGTGGCTCTCAGCCACTCATCTGCCATCTCAGCATTCGGGAGGCTAGGCAGGAGGTTTGCTGTGAGTTTGGGACTGGCCTGGGTTCCATAGTTTGAGACCACCCTGAGCTCACCTTGTCTCAAAAGGAGAGTAGAGAGGTCAGTGAGATAGACCAGTGGGGAAAGCTACTTGCTCACCCGACTTCAATCCTGCCCACCTGAGTTCAATCCCTGGAATCTGCACAGAGGAAGGAGAGAATCAGTTCCCACAAATTGCCCTTTGACCTCCTCATGGGTGCCTGTAGCCACCCATGAACCCACTCGAAGTTAAATAAATAATAAGTGGGGAAAAGTGTTTCGAAAGCAGGGGGTGTGGGAGTCTATGCTGAATGATCTTTAGTGTTCCGTGACTGGCAGCAGGGAACTGACCAAGTTCAGAAGGTGTGTGGACCTGGAACACACACAACATGCCCTCTATGAGTCAGGCAGTACCAGGTGTCTGTACACCAAGATGTGCTCTCACCAGAAAAGGTGGCATATGCTGAGGAGAACAGCATGAGTGACAGACAGTGAGGCAGCACACAGGGGTAACAGGAAGTACTTGCTGGCCTCCAAAGTTAGCCCTTCTGGTCTGAGCGCTCCAGTCCTTAGAGTAAGAAGACCTCAAGGCTAAGGACTCAAAATCACATCCACTGGGTTTCCATCTAGGACCCAGGAGCCACAGTGGCCTCAGGACTCTGTCAGTGCAACAGCCAGACTCTGCCCTCAAGAATTAGAAACCTTAGGGTCAACTTTCGGTTAAACTCATCTCACAGAGTGCCACCTATTCCCCACCACCCCTGGTCTGACATCCAGTTTCCCCCAAAGAAGGGCTTGTCATTGCCCCGGTTGGACTCCTCTCTGTGGTAATTACGATCCCTGGACTCAGCTGCTTGGTGGCAGGCGGTGTCTGTCCTCTGCAGCCACCATGGTGGGAGTTGGCAGGAGAGTTTCCTTGAGAGGCAGATGGGCTGTGAGGAACTGAAGACCTGTGTCAGCTACTGGGAACAAGCTCATCAATTAGGGCCCTCTTGCCCAAGGGCTTCTGGGAACGGATGCTGCTGTGAGGGAGGGAGCCTGACTAGCTTACCTTTTCTGCCTCCCCAGAGCAACCCCAGGACTCCTTCCTGCCTTCCTGGTGGCTTTTGTCTTTGGCTGTGGGTGTGTCCACTCTCTGAAGGAGACCCTCTTTCTGAGAGTGGCTTATTTGAAGTCTCCCTAGGAATAGGGAATGTTTGGGAATCAAATTTATGGATGGGTGGGAAAGTGAATACTCTTCCCCCTCATTGCCACTGGACTGCACACTCAGAGGCGGGGACATGCAGGAAATCTTGGTCCAAAGGGGACTGGCCTTGAAGTACCAAGCTGATGTGGAATCAGACCAAGTACAGGGGAAAAAAGCAAGGATTTCCTACCTGCACACGAAGTGTTAATTTGAGTATAATGGGTCAGGTGGAGGACTAGGGCATTGGGTGGTATACAGAGGCTCCTCTATCCTCATCTCTCTGTCTCTACTCATCCTAGCTTTGCCTCTCAGAAGGGAAGGTGATCCCTGTCCACTGTCCCCAGGGGCAGAGTTAACAGACCCAGATGGATTACTTTAAGTGGATCAAGTGGGCCAGGATGTATGGCATTGACCATGAGTAACTCTGAATTTAAAAAAAAAAAATCTTCCATTTACATTTAGTGTGTGTGTGTGTGTGTGTGTGTGTGTGTGTGTGTGTGTGTGTGTACACATACACGTGCACACATGTGGAGGTCAGAGATAACTTGTAAGCATTAACTTTTTCCTTCTGCCATGAGGGTCTTGGTGGAAAGCCCCAGTATCTGCTAAGCCATTTTGTTACATCAAGATAACTCTTTTTTTTTTTTTTGCCTGTGTTTTGTGACAAAGGGTAAATGGGTATTTAGAATGTAAGAAATCACAGAAATTTTGGAGACGCACTGGTGTTGGTGAGTGGGGAATGTGGAAGCCCCTAACAAGAGGTTCAGAATCCTGAATAGAAGATGCTGAGGTTAGGACCCCAAAAGAGGAGGACCGGGGGCTTGCTTAGCAAAAAAGATGAAGGTGAAGGACAAGGGTCCCTATGGCAGGGCTCCCAGGGCCTTTTTGTTCTTTATAAGCTAGTCCCAAGAGAGCTGCTGACACACGTGTGCTGTGTACTAATGGACCCAAGGGGAAATTCTACCCGATGATGCCCCTGCAGGCTGTTGACAGACAGCCTTGCCGGCCAGTGGTATCACAAGGGAAGGAACACATACTCCCTCCTTCCTCACCTCAAACTCATGCAGCTCCTGCCACAGTTTGCATCATAGCTGGGATTATAGGCACAGATCACCATGCCCAAGCTAGGAAGAATTACCTCAGAATGGGGAGATGTCTGAGTGGGTCTGGTGACCTCAGTGGATCGAGATGAGGTACTATTTTGTCATGTACAGTTCGGGGTGTGCTAGTTTGCCGTGTGGTCCTAGGCAGTCCCACATCATCTCTGGGTCTCTGCTTCTATGCATGATCTGGAAATGGACACATCTTTCTCCAAGGGTGTCAAGGAATGAACGGTACTAGAGAGTGCTGGGCTCAGCCCCAGACCCACGGTTATGTTAGGTAAACAGCAATTATATGCGTTACTCTGTTCTCTGGGGCAGAAAGAAAGGGATGATGAACTATTGGGACAGAAGGGGGAAGATAAAAAGTGGCTGGGGCCCTCTACACTGCTGTCATCAATAAGCAGGAACCATCCCTTCTGCCCCTGTCAGAGTGGCTTGAGGGAAAGAAGGACTTGGGCTAGGTCAGCGGTGTGACATGAACTCAAAGCCCGCCCTGCACCGGGGCAACGGCTCTGCCTGTTGAGAGGTCCTGCCAACCCTGCGGCTCCAGTGGAGAAGGGCGCCCAAGCTCAGCTGGGACACTCAGTACAGTGAGAAGAGCTGGGCCTCTCCATCCTCACCGGGCCTGGCCGTGTGCCAGGCGAGTTCTGTTCACAGAAGCCTGGTCGGCAGAGATAAGCACAGAGTCCCTGCCTCGGCGGCTCCTTGCTTCCGCGGGAGCTCATATTAATGGGCGCCCCTCACTTCAGCCTCCTGACAATTAATATCCCAGCAGGCAGACATTCCAAGTGTATATGCGGCTGTGTGGCGGAGGGATGTGGCTGGATAGGTGGAGGGTGTTGCTTGTTAAGGATCTTCCCTCCTGGCAATACAAGTTTGCGGCCCTCCTGTCCTTGTGCCTGCAGCTCAGCTCTACAAGCTAGCCGCAGACAAAGGGCAGGAGAGCGCTGAATGGTGGGGCTGCCATGGCTGGCTTCAGACTCTGTAGACAATGGCGTTGTTGACTTTCCGGTCTTCCTGCCTCCACCTCTCCCAGACGCTGAGATTACTTGAGTGTGCCACCATGCCAGGTTTGTGTGGTGCTGAAGTTACTGAACTGAATTCATGCTAGTCAACTACCTCACCAAGTGAGCCCCACCCTGGCCCAGAAACATTTCAGGTAGAGAAACACAAAGCACTTTGGTCTCTTCCTCGAACTTCCCCACTCAGGGGGTAGATGAGGCTGCCTTTGTGCTCAGCCTCAGTTTACCCAGTGAGTCCCAGGAGGCAGAGTTTCGAGCCAAGTATCAGACTATACATCACTAGCACACACCTCCTTGTTCAGCGTGCTACCTTCTCGACCACACGGGGACATCCTGCTCAGGAGCGTGCTCCTGTCACACTGAGTGGCTCCCTCACGGCTGGGCCCTATGCTGAGTAGTTAGGTCACTCTTACTCAGCCCCTGGCCCCAGTGGCTTCTTAAACTCTTAGTGCTCAAAGTGAGATGGGAAGGGCAGAAGCATTGGCATCCCAGAGCGCTTGGAAGCCACACAGAACCATGGACCCTGTCTCAGACCCGCAGAGTCAGAGGCTGTATTTTAATGAGTGCCTGGAGTTGGCTTAGTAAACACTATGGCATCTAAACACTAGAGGAAGTGGGGTACAATTTGGGGGAAGCCCAGAAAGCAGAGAGAGACAGCCTAGCAGTGTCAAGAGGGGGCTGGCTCCAGGGTAGTACACTTACCTAGAATCTGCCAGTGAGGGGCTGGAGCATGGTTCAGAAGGAATCATTTACCTAGAATCTACTAGGGATGGGTTAGGGTATGACTCGTAGTACAGAACCTGTGTCAGGGTGAGGGGCTGGGGGCTTGGCTCAGCAGCAGAGTGCTTAGCTCTGTTAGCCCTGTTAGCCCTACGGGAGTCTGGGAATCTGACTCAGCAATGGAGCACTTACTTAGCATTCCAGAAGCTCTGAGTTTAACCTCCAGAACAGAAAGACAGGTGGGAGGAGGTGAGAAGGGGACTGAGGGAGGGAGGGAGGGACAGAGTGTGAGAGGGAGAGAAGCTGAAGTGGTGAGGGGGATGAGGGGACACAGCCAGAACCCAGCCTCCCAAGACGTATCACAGGACCCTCTGTCTGTACCAACCCTGGCTGTCTGCTCCTAGTTGGGAGGAGCCTAGCCTTGCAGCCCCCAAATCGCAGAATCAGGGTCCTCCTTGCCCTCAGCTCTGTTCCTGCCTGGGACTCTGGTCAGGATCCCCAGGCTGGTGGGGAGGCCCGGCACCTCAATCACTCCTATCGCGCTGACTGCAGGAAGAGAATAGCTTTCAGCTCAATTACCCTCACATTGCAATATCATAACGCTCCAATGAGGCTTTTTAACCAAAAACAAGAAAGCCATGTCTGCTACAGGCTGCCTGCGAGGCCAGCCGTGCAGAAGGGACGGACCTGCCTGCCGATGGCACCTACCAGGTCCTGTGGATTATCCTGAAGTCCCAAACCTCAGTTTACCAACGTGTGTCCTGCCCCTGTTTGATGGCCCTTGGGACATGACTGACCCATGACCTTTGTTGGGGGGAAAACACCACAATCCAAGTCCCAAGATGACCCCACAGGGTGACACAGTTCATAATGTCTGTCCCTATCTGAATACTGGCTGCCATCTCCTCCTGGGTATGTAGGGGAGTGTCACCCAGATGTCTTGCCCTGGCATTGGTCACTCAGGACCAGAGAGCTCAGACCCTAAGTCTGCTGTCATTTTAGACTCACTATCCTCTCTGCTCCTTATAGCCATAGCCAAAGCTACTACCCTATTTTTTAGATAGGTAAACAGAGGCCCAGCAAAATGAAAGGCACACACACCACACACACACACACACACACACACACACACACACACACACACACACACACAAAACCCTCCAGACTACAGAGAGTCATCAGCAAGGTCGTCTCCTTTACTCTTTAGGGGCTGTCCTAATTATGTCTTAGACGCCATGTCCAAGGCAACCCTTGAAAAGGAAAGCACTTAATTGGTGCTGGCTTACAGTTTTAAAGGTTCAGTCCATTATCATCATGGCGGGAAGCCTGGCCACAGGCTTGCTATTGGAGCAGTAGCTGAAAGCTACATCCTGATTACAGGCCACAGGGAGAAAGAGAGAGAACTGGGTCTCTCTAAAACCCCTTAGCCCACCCCTAGGTGGCACGCTTCCTCCCACAAGGTCACACCCCCTAAGCCTTCCAAAGTAGTGCCACTCCCTGTTGACGAAGCATTGAAATACAGAGCCTGGGTGGGGGGAGGCATTCTTACTCAAACCACCACAAAGGTCATCCGAGGATCCCCAAGCCCCACCTCAGCTTCTAGAGCACTCACTGTGGCCAGGTGAGCCCCACTCTTGAGTGCTTTGTACAGAGAGGAACCTTTTGAAGACTCAGGCCAGAATTCAAGGTAGACCTGAATTTGGGTGTTCTATTCTCCTCTGTTTCCTCCACAAGACACATTTCCATATCTTACTAGTTGAGGAAGAATTGGGTCCATCTAAACACTGTTCTCTTAAAAAAAAAAAAAGACAGGATGTTCTGGCTGCAAGTTGTGCAAATTCTGTGAATCCTCAGACAGGTACACAGTTCACACATGTCTCAGGCACATCCTACCAGAGAGGCCTCTGACTAGCCATGTCCTAAAGAGGAGGCCAGCCACTTTGCCAATCAGCCGAGCCTCGTCTGCCTGGCCAGCACACTGCTAATGGCCTCCATGGCCACATCCCCTCCCTCTGTCCTCTTACCCTCCTGCTGGCTGCAGCCGATTTGTTCATGATTTAACGCTCTGGGGCGCTGACCCGTGAGAGAGACACTGGGACAGAAGGAGGCAGGGCGGACACCCGGAGAGGTGTGTGTGCAAGCGTGCGTGCTGGGAAAGGCAGAGCAGTCTCCCCAGGAACACACTCCCGGACAGGCTCTCTAGAGCTGGGGGGAGGCATCTAGCACCCCAGTCCTGGAGGAAAGGCTTTAAGGAGGGTGTGGGGCACCCCAACTCTTAAACCCTGGATATCCCTGTAGGTTTTCTGGGAACACCGGGCATGGTTCCCGGTATGGTGTGAGCCCCATGTCACTTCCCATCCCCGTGATCCACAGGAAGCAATAGGTGGCTCTAGATCCCAGGGCTGCTTCGTGATATAAGCAGCTAACTTGATCTCTCTGGAGGCGGTCCCTGGCTTAGAAGTGGGAATAACCCTAAGCCTATTGCTGTGACCTGGATGATGATCTCTCTAAGAGGTCAATTCCGAGGCTGGTGCTAGTGGCCAGGGGAAGGTCCATAGGTTTTTGGAGGTGCACCTTCAAAGAGGTTTGGGGGAACCTAGCCTGTCCTCTCTCAGACCCAGGTTCTCTATACAATAGCCTCTCCTCACCCATGGCACCTATCATGTGCCATGAGTTGGTGCAGACCAGGGGGAAGCCCTTGCCAACCCTGAGATGTGCAACATAGACACTGGGATCCAATGCTATCAGTACAATGGACCTCTCTGTACGTGGTAGGGGGCATTGCCAGGGACTTGGCTGTAAGAACCTGAAGCTAATGGATACTCCCATGTCATCGGCTGGCTGTGGCAGGGACATGAATGGATGAGGGAGACCCTCCACCCTCATTACCACTGTTTCTCTTCTTACTCAACCTTCCCTATACCCAGAACTCCTAGACTTGGTCCTTACAGATTGTAAGACAGACCTATCTTTAACCCGTGGGTAAGTTCCAATATCCTAAGTGTGAGACAAGTCATAGGAACAGAGGCTGGTTAAAGTCTGGAGTCAATGGCCAGTGGGCCCTGCTCCTCCTTCCTCAAAGAGAGGGCCCTGTGGGTGGCAGTCATTCCATCTTTGAGGACTCTGTATACCTCTGCAACAACCTGCAGATGGGAAGCAATCAGGAAGGGGGCCTATTCCTGTAGGAGGGGCCCTGTGCTCAGCAGGAGGGGCCCTGTATCTGTTGCTTATCAATGTCTGTACAGCCTCTGAGGCTGCTACGGCCGTGCCATGCCAATCTCTAAGCTCGGGTCCGGCTGCTGTGCCCAGCTCTGCCACCAGGAGGAAGGCTTGCTTGGGGTCAGCCCCTAAGGGGGATGAGGGCAGGGGAGCTAGGACGAAGTGGCATGAAGTGGGGCCAGCACTGGGCTGATGAACTGTCCACCTTGCCCTCCCTCAACAACCTGAGAGTTAAACTTCAGGTGGTGGCTTCTTGGTCCCAAGGTCCTAGGTCTCAATTTCTATTTTAAAGGGGTGTCATTGAGGGTAAGGATTAGCCTTACCAGAGTCTTCCAGGGGCCATGGACTGCAGTCCTTCCTTCCTTCCTTCCCTCCCTCCGTCTCTCTCTCCCTCCCTCCCTGTCTACCTGCCTTCCCTCTTGCTAGTTTATCTTCACAGCAGACCTCTGTACTTAAGACCTACGGATGCTATAACAAGTTATTCCATATTTAGTGACCTAAAGCAGCACAAATTTATCATCTTTGAGTTCTAGAGTTCAGAGACTCAGAGTGAGTCTGGCTGGGCTAAAATCATCCTGTGGGCAGGGTGCTCTGAGGGCTTCAAGAGGATCTCGGTTCTACCTTCTGGCTTCTGGCTGTGCTCCTCCTTGTATAAGTTCTTAATGTTTTTAATTAAGGTACAAAGTGTTAGGTATCACTATGGTATTTTGATATCTCCATCTTTTTTTTTTTGGCTCCCCCTACCCCCCCAATACCTCCATCTTTAAGCTAGTTACACACACACACACACACACACACACACGTATACACACACGCACACACATGTATACACACACACGCACACACATGTATACACACACACGCACACACACACACACGTATACACACACGCACACACATGTATACACACACACGTATACACACACGCACACACATGTATACACACACACGCACACACACACACGTATACACACACACGCACACACATGTATACACACACACGTATACACGTATACACACACACGCACACACATGTATACACACACACACATGTATACACACACACACGTATATACACACACACACGTATACACACACACGCACACACATGTATACACACACACGCACACACATGTATACACACACACACGTATACACACACACACGCACACACACACGTATACACACACACGCACACACATGTATACACACACACACGCACACACACACACACCTTCTCTGACCATCCCCTGAAAACCACACAGGGCCATCCCATCAACAACATCCCTGTGGGTAGCTGAGGTAACAAGGTAGGAGTCATTATTTTGCCTACTGCATCTTTAAATGATGGCTGCTTTTCTGAATGAGGGGTCCTCCCCTTGACCAACTCGGCCAGCTCTGAACTCAGAGGAGACTGGGCAGGCAAAACTCTGAAAGCTTAGAGGACAAAGCACACCAGAGACGACAGAGACAGATTCACTCTCCCCCCCCCCTCATTTGTGTGTGGGGTATGGGGGGCAGGTATTAGGCATGGAACGGAAGGCCTTGCCTGCCCTAGGCAAGCGCTCTACTGTGCTCCATCTCCAGCTGGAAGAGACAGGCTGCCGCCCATCCCAGGAACTCCAACTCAGGTGGATGACAGAGCGAGCCCCACTACCCTCCTCTGCCCAGCACCAGGGCCTCACTGCACCAGCCTGTGCCTGGCAATAGCCATCGGGCTCTCTGAGGCCCCACACTTGAGGATTTATTTCCTCAGCTGCCGGCACCGCCCCAGCCGCCCGAGGCCGGTTGGAAATGTCTGTAATCGCAGCACACTTTGGGCATTACTTCCACACCATTTAGAGTCTTCCGCCTCAGTGATTGCTGACGCATGGCCTCCATCTCCGTCTTTGGGGCCGCGGTTGGTACAATTCTTTTAGGGTTTGCTAGCCCCTGGGTTTGGAAGATCTGATGGTTTCGGGGGAGGTGAGGCACAAGACAATGTGTTACAAGAATTAATTCCTCTGGCCTCTGCCTGCCCCAGCTCTGACCAGCAAAGAAAAAAATCCATTCCAACCTCTAAGAAACCTTTAAAGATTTTTGTGTTTCCTCATGCGGGCCAGAGATTGGGCTGCTGATACAAACGGCAACATCGAAGGAGGCAGAAGAAACTGGAACACAATAAAGTCACCTCGAAGAATCATTCTGTAACCACAAACCCTCCCCCTTCCACCTCCGGACTCAGGGCTATTCCTTGGAGACAGCAAAACTGACCCCAAACTCTGAGTGGATGCTGCACGGGCAAGATGCATGCAGACTCATCTTGGCATAAGCAAAAATAGTGAGAGCTGGGATTACCTGTGTGACCTTGGACAAGTTGCATGCCCTCTCTGGGCCTTCCTAACTATTTCACACTAATTTTAAGGCCGTTTTGAGGCTCCCCCCCCTTTTCCCCTTTCTCATTATTTCCTCCACTCTCTCAGTTTCCTACCCAGCTCAAGGCACCTTCAGAGGTGTCCTGAGCTGGATAAAGGGTGTCTAGGCCCTTCTGGTCAGACATTTCTCATGTCACCCATTTTATGCCCACTGGACTCACAGACAGCAAACACTCCAGGGTACAGCTGCTGATGCTGTACCCAGCATTCAAATTTTACCCCTGTTCTGGGAACTCCTCATATAGTGCTTCTCCTCGTCATGGGGCATGACCTCCCAGGAAGGGCTTGGCTGTCTGTCTGCAGGAGCTTGGGCAAAACTAAAAGACTGACAGAGGCCTGAGATGTAGTGACACACGCCTGTGATTTCAGTACTGGGAAGGCAGAGGTGGGCAGATTTTGCGTCTGAGGCCAGGCTGGCATATAAAAGACCCTATCTAAAACCAAGAGAAACAAAACCAACCCCTAGTACATGTACAAAGGCATAGTGGGTTACAGCACAGCATGCCCTACAAACAGACATCAAGGTCACCTGAGGGGAGGAGTTGGGAGAACTTCGAGGTCCTGGCCAGGCCTGTTTCCTGAACGCTTGCACGTGGTAAGCACTCCATCAGGTGAACGAAGTTGTCACGTCTCCACATGGCTGCTTCAGTGACACACTGACTCAGAACTGGCACCTAAGTGACCTGTGTGCCCCTGGCATGAGGCTTCACACTCAAAGTCTTCCTGTCATTGATCCCTACAACCATGGCCCTGTTTCTGTTGCTATAAATAAACAGCTGAGGGTGGGAGCATCGTAAAGTAAACAAAGGTTGTTTGGGCTCATCGTTCTGGCCAGAGGTCAGAAGCCCACTTGTGGTGGTGGACTTTTGGGGCTGCATGGGGCTGTTGCAAAGCACGTGTATCTGTGTTTGTGCGCGAACATCTCCTCTACTGTCCTCTTCCCAGGCTACCAGGACTCAATCCTGGTTCCACCCTGATGACTCAGAGAAGCTTAGTACCTCCTGAGTCCCCTTTCTAATGCCACAGGCGCTCTCATAGCAGAGACTACATGCTAAACATCAACTTTGGGGATGTTACCCTCTGTGGGGTACAGACCCAGGACGAGCAGCCCTCTTTGACAGACCCATAGCAAGAGCACCCGAAAAGCAATGTGGCCGAGAGTGAGGTCTTCACCCCCTTCCTGGTCAGAAGGTGCCTCGCTGACTCGCTGAGGGAGCCTGCCTGAGTTTATGGACAGGAGGATATGACAGGTGGGCCTGCCTAGTGGTATGAACCTGTGCCACCCAATAGAAAGGCTGGGCCAAGGTCAGGAGACAGAGTCCAGTCAGGCCAGAAACTGAGGTTGGGGCAGTGGGAAATCACGCCAAGATCAGGGCAAGAGAAAGGTCTGGAGGCGGATGCTCTTGGGTATTGCTGATGGCAAGAGGTGGCCGAGATCAGCCTCTCCGGCAGCTCCATTCTAGGGAGGGAGCACAGGTTTGGACAAAAGGTTGACAGAGGACAGGCTTGGACAGGGCACACATGAACAGAAGCTGCATACTGGGGAAATGACCACACAGTCAGGAGGGACAGGCACAGTCATGTCCTCTAACCCCACCCCAGGTTACAAGCTTACACTAACATGACTCTGAGACGTGGTGGTATTCTAAAGTTGGGACTGCAGCTGGGCTACGCTCAGGACCAGTGAGAGAAGCAGCAGCTACAAGGGTCTCTGGAGCATCTCCCTCTCTTTGGGCTAAGACTCAGAGAGGGGACCAGCCCTCTCCAACAAGGACGTGACCTGGCCTGGAGCTCTCCTCAATCCCTGTCCTGGGGAGGAGGGCTAGCAATGGATGCTGGAGGAGGCAGGGAATATTCTATTGTACCTAGTGATTATGCCAGGGGCGATATCTCCCTGCGGCATTATCTCATCTGGAGAGAGGAGCGGGCTTTTTAATAGATGGAGAGGCAGCTTCCACTTAAGGTTATTATAAAGAGAAAAGGCCCAGTTCCTCCCACTTCTAGCAAGCACCACAAAGTTACAAAGTAATTAGAGGCTGCTGGGGAATCAGAGAAATTATACTAATTCCGTCTGCAGAAAGCTTGCCAGAGTGCTGTCCCCTCCTGGTAGGAAACAAGGAGGGTCAGGCAACTGGCAAAACCATCAAAACAGCCCATTGTGCTGAGGGGCTCAGTGTCATGGGGGCTGGGGGCCTGTCCCCAAGCTGTTTTGACAATACTTGTTAGGATAAGTGGAAGCCACGGGCTGAGACGAAATCTCTGCACCCCAGGGGACAGGCAGAATGTGGCTCACACATTCTGGAGTTTCATCACGCATACCTGCACCTGCACCCCCGTACAGCTCCAGGCCCCAACCCTAGCATCTAGGGTCATCACCACCCTGCCCTGGCTGGGGATATGGAACATACCTCTGGCCTAGGAATGGGCTTCAGGACACAGGTCCTCTATGCTGAATCTCCGAGACTCTTCTTTGACAAGCTTGGGTCCCCAGAGGTTTATCCCTGACCAAATAGCCTTGAAGAAAACTTTGACCCTCTGTGGGAATACTGACTACCCACGGAATGCGTGGATGGGCTGTCCACCCTGAGGGACACGGGATACTCCTGTTACCTCTCTGTGGCCATGGCCAATTTTTCCCCGCATGTCGTTGTGTGTGCCTAACAAGACACATAAAACACTTTGATAAGGTTTTATGTTTGCATATGTGTATGTGTGTCCAACATGTGCCATGGATGTGCGGGTGCCTAAAGAGACCAAAAGAGGGCATTGGATCCTCTGACACTGGAGTTATGGGCAGCTGGGAGCCTCCTAATGTGGGTGCTGGGAATCAAACTCGAAACAAGACCACTGAGCCATCTACCAGCCCCCGAATGTTAGTGTTTTTAAAATGTGTTATTATTTCATGGTATGGGTACACGCTTGTCACGGTGTGCACCGGGATGGCAGACGGCGACTTTTAGAAGTTGGTTTTTCCTTCTACCTTTATAGGGGTTTTGGACGTCGGACTCAGGTCTCAGGCCTGCTTTGCTCTGCAAGTGTCTTTCCCCACCGAGCTATCTCACCAGCCCCTCTGCTACTATGCTCATGGGTGCACGCATGTTTTATGTATGAGTAGGTTCATGTGTGTGCCGGGGTTGTGTGTGAACTTGTGTGCGTGCATGTGTGGTAGCCTGAGGCTGATGCTGGAATTCTCCTCCATCTTTCTTCCACCTCGTTCATTGAGGGAGGGTTTCTTGAAACCAGAGTTTCCCACTGTCTGTCTTCTTAGTCGGCTTGCTCTGGGGACCCCATCTCTGCCTCCCAAGGCTGGAATCATGTGGGTCACTGTGTCCTTCGGAAGTTCCGTGGGTTCTAAGTATTCAAACTCTGGTCTTCACACCCACACAGCCAGCCCAACCCGTGTCTTCCACTGCAGAGTTTACATTTCCCATCTCCTCCTGGGCTCTGGGCTTCTGGCCACTGATCCTTGATATCCACTGATTGGCCAAAGGGGGCCCACCTCCACTTCCAGGAAACCTCCTGAGTTCTCTTGGACCATTCACAATCAGAGTTACAGTCGAAGGCCACCTTGGCCTCCACCCGACTTTTACAACTCCATGCACACCAGCTTTATAGACAAAGACATTGAGGCTCAGAGTGGCTACTGAGCCACCCAGCTTGGCATAAGGACTTGTATTTATGACTCCATCACAAGGAACCCCAGCAGGGATGCAGGATCTGGGTCACAGCCAGCCACAGGTTCTCCTGACACAAAAATTCCAAAGCTGCTCCTGGTTGTGGCCTCCTGGGACCCAGTACTTTTAAAACCAGCCCTACCCAGGTCTTCCACTGTAGGAGAAGGCTCCCCATGTGAGACGACAGCTGAACTCCAGACTTGGGCCATCAGGATGCAACCACCCTTTCTTTCCATTATTGAAAGGGTGAGAGGCAATAACAGGTACCCAGCATACACCTGAGCATCCATAGAGTCCCCGGGGTGGCTCTACAAAGTCCCTGCTTTGTGTTTTGTGTCTCGGTATGGAACTTAACTTCTATGAGCCCGAAGACTCCCAGCTAGAATGGACAAAGAAAGAGGTCACGGAGAACATTATTGTCGTTAAAACCAAAGAGTCATTTTAATGGCATCGGGTTCCTCCCCATGTGGTGTTCTTTTTCCTTGTGTGGAGAGGCCAAAAAGGTATCTATGAGCCTGGTTGTATCTCATATCCATGACCGAGCAGTTGTTACATGGGTCTTGGGGGATCAGGGTCCTCAACTTCACTTGCCTGGACAGAGGAGAGAGCAAGGAATCTGTCTGAGTGTACATCTGGGTCAAGGTCCCTGGGCTCGGATCTGGGACCACTGTTGTTCTTCCTGGTAGCTAAGAAGGAGGAGGAGGAGAGCCTGAAGACAGGATGAAGGCAAGCCTGTGGGGGAGACATTCACCTACTTCTCACCTCCACTGTTACCTGACAACTGGAATAGCATCAGCCTCTGGGTACCTACTAGCCCACTAGCCCAAGGGTGTCACAGGGACTATGACTATCTCTCCAGCCGAGGAGGACACCAATGGGGCTGGGCTTTATTACATAGAGCTGGCACCGGGCTCTGGGTGAACTTAGCACTAGACCCCACTGACCTATGTATAAAATATGAAGACAGCTTGACCTTTATGGGGCAAACAAAGATTTAAAGCATAGTGTTCCTGGCCTCTTTCCCTATTCTGGCCTAATCAGGATCTCATCCCTAGAGCCTGCAGCCAATCACAAGCAGGCACCAGAACGGCACACAAACACACACAAGGATGTTGTGAGTGGGTGGTGCTGGAAGTCCTTGTAGGAGTGGGACTCTGCTAGAGACGGTGGGGCAGACTACAGAAGGACATGGCTATAGACAGTGGTGTCGTACAAGTGCCCTCACTCGGGGGACCTGGAGAAAAGACAGCAGGCGTATTCGTCTTGGCTTCCATTTCCTTCAATTATAAATGTAAAACTCAAGTCTTCTCTTGCTCAGAGTCTCGGTAAAGATGAATGAGAGTGGGGGAAGGGGAGGTCCCAGAGAAAGACACACCTTCGTGTGTGTGTGTGTGTGTGTGTGTGTGTGTGTGGTTTGTACTTGTGTGTGGGTGCACAAGTCGTGGCACGAGTATGGAGGTCTGGGGACAAACTTGGATGCCAATTTTTGCCTTCTACCTTGCGTTGGGGTCTCTTTGCTGCAAGCTGCCACATACACCAGGCTAGCGGACCCACACATTTCTGGGGATCCTCCTGCCTCTGCCTCCCATCTCACGGAAGATACTAGAGTGCCGGTGTAGTCTACTATCCTCAGCTTTCTGTGGGCACTGGAGAGTCAAACTCAGGCCGCAGGATTTACTCATTGAGCCTCTGTCTCCCAAGACTCGAATGAAAGCATTTAAATGCACTCCTCTCTCTGTCCTCCCCTTCTTCTCCCCTCTCCTCCCCCTCCTCCCCTTCCTCCTCCTGCCCCTCATCCTTGAGACAGGTGGTAGCTGGATACACAAGGAGCATTTCTGCTGCCAGCCCAGTGCTTGCTGTCTCAGCTGCTACACCTCCCTTGACAGAGAGGTAGTCCCAGGATCTGTCACTGTGCGGACAGAGGGAGGAGACCAAAGCCCTGAGTGAGAGGGTGAGTGAGCCTTGGGGTATAGAGACATCTCAGGCCGCTGTCTTGGGGAGCTGGCTGCCCCGCTATGTCCAGCAGAGTCCCAGGCCGAGATGATTTATAGCTCTCTCTCTCCCAGATCAATAGGGCACTGGTTACAGATGCAGAGGGGGCCGCAGGCACCGTAGCCCTGACATATAAATTAACACGGTCTGTCAAGGGGCTGCCTTCCCTGGCGTGGGGGAGACGACACTCTCGTGAGTAAAACTGACACCTTGGAGGGGGTGGCAGCCCATGCCAGGGGCAGCCCCACCCCCACCTCTCCTGCAACCTGAGGATGCAGTTCATAAATCACTCACGGCTACTTGCATACTAAAAGCATGGAGGTCAGCTGGAGTGCTAAGAAGTTGGCCTCCTTGGGTCCTCACGTGCTCTGGGCTCACACAGTCCACAACTCATGACTTCTGCATGGAGATCCTGAGACCCAGGGACTGGCAGGCACCAAAGGGCGCCAGCTTTGAACACAATTACTTTGATATTATAGAGGGAAACAAGGCGGTGGGGTTTGAATGGGTCCTCCAACCCAGGTCAACGCCATGCCTGCTACTCCTCACATTTATATGAACACCGTAAAGGGAGGTCCACATTGGGAAGATGCTCCTGCCATCTTCAGGAGCACCACCAGCCAGAGAGGTGACATGGCTCTGCCCATCGTTGAGGTCCAGCTGTGGCAAGCCACTCCCTGGACACCATGCACATGCCAGGGCCTGGGTTGGTACTCAGCAGACCCGGGTAACCAAACCTCATCCTTGCTCCTACCCCTGAGACAGATATACAGACGGCAACGGTCACAGACATGTTCGTCTGTCACGGGCCAGACATGTTCGTCCTGGTCCTCGTGCTGAGCACTTTGCTTGCACACAGTCATTTCCTTGGTTCGTTTTGAGAGTGTATGTGAAGAATAGGGTGCAAATGTTTCTACTCCATAGGTGGAAGAGAAGCAGCTGGCCCAAAGTGATGACGACCAAGTCTGGCTCCTCCTTCTCCAGGTCTTTTCTAGCTAAGGCAGTGCCGAGCCTTTCTGTTCTCAGTCCCACTTCCAGGATAGAAACAGATGCATGAACAACCAACCCTCCTGGCATCATGTTCCCAGTGTGCTGGTCTGGGTGAGAATGACCCCTAGGTGCCCACATATTTGAGTGCTTGGTTCCCAGCTGGTGGAACTGTTGAAAAGGATTAGGAGGTATGGTCTTGTTGGAGGAGGCGTGGCCTTGATGGAGGAGGTGTGGCTTTGGTGGAGGAGGTGTGGCCTTGATAGAGGAGGTGTGGCCTTGATGGAGGAGGTGTGGCTTTGGTGGAGGAGGTGTGGCCTTGATAGAGGAGGTGTGGCCTTGATGGAGGAGGTGTGACCTTGGTGGAGGAGGTGTGGCCTTGATGGAGGAGGTGTGGCTTTGGTGGAGGAGGTGTGGCCTTGATGGAGGAGGTGTGGCCTTGGTGGAGGAGTTGTGGCCTTGTTGGAGGAGGGGTGTCACTGGGCACAAGCTTTAAGGTTTCAAAAGCTCAGACCATTCCCAGTTAACCCTCTCTGCCTCCTATTTGTGGGCCCAGCTACTTTTCCAGCACCATGTCTGCCTGCCTGCTGCCTTGCTCCCTGCTGTGATGACCAGGAAAGTGAGTATTTCCTGCCTTAGTTATTTACTTTTCTATTGATGCATTGAGATAAGTGCTAAGACAACTTACAGAAGAAAGCGTTTAGTGGAGGCTTACAGCTTCGTAGGGTGAGTCCATGCCTTGATCGTGGGGTCTCATCACAGTAATAAATAAAAGAAATCAACTAAGACAGATTTCACTGGCTGATGGCCACCCCTGCTATCCCATCTATGCACGAGGTCTGTCCTTATTAAATGACAGAACAGGTACCCAGTAGGACCCTAGGCCAGTTCTCTGAAGGACCTTCCTTACATTCCCTGGCCTCTTCATAACCAGTCACCTGAAGGCAGAGCTGACAACAACTTCTCTCGGATCCAAGTGCCACAGAGACCTGAGCAGAGCCCAGGGAGCCCACCTTCAGCCTGGCTTGGTCCCCATTTGTCTCTTAGACGTAGCTTGAAGACCTGCAAGGAACCTAAACTCCTTGGCCCCGGCTACCATCTTGCCTCAGTAGGGCCTCCAGCCTGGGTTAGAATTTACCTTCTTTGGTAAATTTCAGTATATAAAAAGATAAAAAAAGATTCCAGAAAATACATGGTATTGGTTACCTATTTTAACTCCTATGCATCCTACTAGAACCTAGCACATACTCCACATGCTTCTATAAGGCCACACACACACACACACACACACACACACACACACACACAAACTGTCATGACATTTAATAAGTCGAGGCACATTTTGACACCACTCACTGAGTTCTCTCTTTATAAAGTTGCCCTCCCTCAGGACAAAGCCCTCAGACCACTCAGCACCATTTAGGTTAAAAACTTCTCCTACCTACATTAGCATGGACCCAGTGATTTTATCGGTGACAAATTTCACCATTTATCTTCTAGAGAAGATGACAGAGGTCCGAGCTGGGCCTGGTGGCTCAGGCCTGTAATTCCAGTCATTCTGGAGCTGGGGAAGGAGGATCATGGTGAGACTGTTACAAAATAAAACCTGAAATGGGGCTGGCTGTGTGGTTCAGTGTTAGAGTACTTGCCTAATGTGCAAAGTCTTTTTAACCAGACAGACAGACAGACAGACAGACAGACAGACAGACAGATGAGGCATAGGGAGTGCAGGAAGGGATGAGAAAGAGTTACGAATACAGAGAGTAAGTCACTCATCAAGCAGCATAAGTGGAAAGTCGGGGAATCCACTTTCCTCCGCTGCACGTCCGCGTCATCTAAGAGTCCTGGGTCCTGCTCAGTAGCTGTTCAAAAATGTTTATTGTATTCATGGTGGGGAAAGGCACAGCGGAGATCAGGCTGCGCAGATCCCACCTGGGCTTTGACGGCTCGGTTGAGTTGGACTTTAATGGGTTAGAAAGGTTTATGAGAATAAAGAAAGACAGGCAGGCAGACTAGAGGTACTGAGAGGACGCGCCCGAGTGAGGTGGAAGGGATGTGAAGCCAGATGGATAAGAGCCGGAGCTGCCCAGCTGAGGAGCTTCTACTACTCAAACATCAAGGACACCGTGTCCCTGAGACTCCAGGGGACTCTCAATTGCTTGTCCCAGAAGCCACCGGTCCTTCAAGACTTCTAACCTCACACCTACCCTCCTGCCCAAAATACCCCAGCATCAGGGTCACCTCCCTCAGCACCCTGCAGAACTGAGAACTGGCCTCCAGAGAGCGGTGGGCTGGGTGGCGCTGAAGGTCAGTAAGGCAGGCCGGGCCCCTCACCGAGGTAGTGGCGCAGTACGGCTGGGCACAGACACAGGCAAACACGTCTGAGCAAATTGGCAGGCCATAAAAGTCTATTACAGCAAATCAAACAGCAGTCAGCGTGACAGCCATTAGGCTGAAATGAATACACGGGGGCTTAATGAGGTCTGTCGAGGCTGGCTTGGTGAATTAAGTTGCCAATTCTAGCTGGATTTCCCTTTTCTTTACAGACTTGAAAGCATCTGAGCTCCCTCGTTAGAGCTTCGACAACTGAATTGCAGGGCCTTTCGCCCTGATAAAATGGATAATTACAAAGAGAGCCGCTTAGCAAGGGGTGGAGAGTAGGCAGGAAGGAAGACAGCGCAAACAAAAGCAAACACACACCTGTCTGCTTTCTCCTGGCGGAGAGGCTGGGCCCTCAGAGGTACCAGATACAGAGCTGGAGGACTGGGCCTTGGCTTAAGGACCTCCCACCCCACTATTCCTGACCTCAGGGACTGAGGTCTCCATGGGCATCATGAATGGACCAAATTTTTCTTCCTCCTCGGATACTCTCAGCAACTTTCAGCAACGCTTGTGGTCACTGTGAAGTTCTCTAACCCTATCTGGGCTCATTGTCACAGCCTAGTGAATTTCTAGCCTCCCTGGGATGGTGTCGCAGGTCTATAGCGTATTTGAGGCCAGCTTAGGTGACTTCACAAGACCCTGTCCAAAAGAAAAATTTTAAAGGCTGGACAGAACTCACCTCAGTATGGCTGTAGGACCCATATACAAAATGGCATCCCTAGGCCGGCTCTTGTTGGTCTACTGAGTCCGAATCATAGGGGCTGGTATGATACCTCTGATCAGTCTCCAAGGACATTCTGCTGGGGCACTGGAAGACCCTGTGGTTCACCCCATTTCTAATACACCATACTAGATGTCTGGAGGTGCATGGTCTCGCTGCTTCTGCCTGTATGCCTCCATGCACGGGGAGCTCATTGGTGGCAAGGGAGTTAGCACCACAGCCATGCTGTTCTGACCATAGAGATCAGTTATCATCAGGGTCCAGCTAGGGGTATTGGGGTTAGGAAGGTAAAGGACTTGGTATAGCGTCTTAAATGCTCACAGAGGAGTTGAATGGATGGATGGATGCAGTCTAGGAATGTTTCCACTGCCCTCAAGCATAAGAAAATCTTGGCACATAAAGAGCATGCCCTGCTAGGCTCCACCCTTAGATTCCTGACAGGACGCATCCTGGTCAATCCCTAGTTGAGCAGCTGCATTCACCCCTACACGTGTACACACACACACACACACACACACACACACACACACACACACACACCAGCAGAAAGGCTACAGCAGATATAAAGTCTTACCCAGGCTGTTTGCATGGTCAGAGGCTAGGTCCCTCATCTCGACTGTCCTTTGTCCTACTGCTATCAGGTCTACTGGAAGCCACCTCCTCCAGGAAGCCTTGGGAACTCCCAGTCCCTCTGGCAGCTGCCAGGTTCTGTTCCCAGTGGGGTCTGTGGTGTGCCTGCCATTCCCTCCACCCCACCACATCTACAGTCTCCCCCTACTCCCATTCCTAGGCCACTGCCATTGAATTTGCCTCTCCAGAGGACCATGGTATGCCCAGGGGATACACAAGTTAATGAAAACACAGAACTCTAGCCTCTATTCCAGGCCAGGGGCCAACAGGTCCTGTGCTGGTTCCCCGGCTGGGGCTTGAGCCAAGTAGCTCAGTTCCAGCTCAGGTGACCACACCAGGCCCAGGCTGGGCCATGCCAAGATGGCTGGGCCTTCATCTAGCTGATACTATCTAGCTGAGTAGCCCCAAAGCCAGCATCAAATATCAGGACAGAGTGACCAAATACACCGTACAGGCCTTTCTCCGGCACTGTGTGCCCTCTGGAGCAGTCTTCCTCAGTTCTTTCTTAGGAGATGAGGAAGACTAGGCCCAGAGGGGTTAAAGACAATGCATGGGCAGGGGACTGTCCTGGGGCCATTTGCCTTAAGCTCTTACAGTTTCTGCTTCTGTGGCCTCCTTCTCAGGCCTCCTGAGGAGGAGAGCCACACAGAACCAAGCCAGGGCAGACAGTGGACAATCCTCGCTAATTAAACGTACAAGGGAAGCCAAGAAACTAGGAGGACCTCAGGATGGGGGTTCCGGCAGGCCGCATCTCTGCAGGAGGAGAGAGGAAAGAACTGGCCTCCAGCCCACAGGCCAGGAGAAAGGGACAGGACTGCTTGTCCTCCCGCCCTGCTGTTGCCTGCCATTCCCTCTCCAGGGAGGACGGAGGACAGCCGGGCCTGCCAGGACAGCAGCTGAGCAATGGGCACAAGGCTCATTAACTCCGAGCCATGCCCTTGGCTTCTGAGTCCAGGCTCAGAGTGCAGACTGGCACGCAGAGCCCCTTAATTGAATTAGGGACACTTCCAAGTGAGCTAGAGCCAGAAGCCAAGCTGCTGTCCCCAGGCGTGGCGGGGTACCATGCCCTTCCATGCCGAGGAATGCGGGCACTCTCTCTCTCCTGCCATCCTGTCCCAGGTGAGGAAAGGGCGCAGGCCACTGGGCAGTCCTAGCCGTACGGTTGTCCTCCCATTCCCCAACTGGCACAAGTGTAGGACCCTTGCTCACCACTGAATGATGGCAGCCAGGACCTCTGGGATGTGAGACAAGACCCCTTCATCCTTAGGGTAATCTTCTTTGTTACCCTGGGAGTTAGGGTCAATGTTAGAGCTGTGTGACCTTGGGCAAGTCCCTCTTCCACTTAAGCCTTGGGGAATTCTTGCCTTTTCTTGTTCCCTATACAGTGACAGACGACACAGTGTCCGATGCCAGCCTACCCTTTCCGAGGATCTTCATTTGTCTCACCCCAGCCTTTATAGTGCTGCCACCCCAGTTTCAGCCCTGGGGGCAGGATCGAGGGACACCCAGTATGGAGCTCTTTATCAGTCTCAGCCAAGGTCTTCTCATAGCTAACCTCCAGCTCCTAAGACTGCCAGCAGCCACTGTGATGAGGGACAGCAAGCGAAGAGAGCCCTGGTGCCATCGGGAGCCAGCTTATTAACGAACCGTTTGTAATACAATAATTTGTACTTCTCAATTACCAGCGATGGCTTGATTTTACACGCATGCACTCATGCAAACATATTCAGAGTACACAGAACAGAAGCTTGAGAGAGCACCGGCAGGCCAGACCACACAGCTAGGGACCTGCAAATTCCCCAGTCCTGTGGGGACCGGATTCTGGCCAAGGCAAACAGATCTGTAGTAAGACCTGTGCCTATGCCCTGTCTAAGACTCACGCAGACTGGAGAGAGGACGTAACATGCGTCTCACGGATCCCGTTCTATTACTAACTCCAGATGGGGGTGAGCTCTGCGGGGAGGGGCCTAGGCCCTCTCTCAGGCCCGAGGCTCTATCCGCTGGCCCACAGGCATTCTTTCAACCACAGGATGGGTGGCTCTCAGTGGCCCCACATAGAATGGGAGCTAGAGTATGAACAGGAGACAGTTGCATCTGCTTGTACTCAGAGACGGCCATACATGTCACCCAGCCAGAGTGGAAAACAGTCACGGTCCCAGGAACCATCACCCACCACCCCACACATGACCTGCAAGGTGCTTACTTCAGGGATGCGCACGCTGTAGGGCTGGTTGTGGAATGTGGGTGCATTGTCGTTCACGTCTCCAACTTGGATATTCACCTTCCTTGTGATCACCTGGGGAGAAAGGTACAGGGCTCAACGCTGTCTCTCCCCTCTGGCCTCGCCCCACCCACGCAGCCCAGAGACCTGAGAAGTCCAGGAGCAGCCAGCAGTTCTAGGGCAACAGGGCCTCAAGGGACACTCACCCCTTGGTGGTCACTGACGGAGAACTCCACTGTGAACTCAGACTTAGTCTAAAAGGAGAGGGAGGGAGAGAACAGAATTAGAGAGGCCCTGAGTCCTGACGCTGGGTGTGGCTACACGGCCTCAAGCACTGCGCCGGACCTCATGTGGGTCTGCTGTCCAAAGGTACCCCTAAGAAGCCAGTACTATCCCTCAGCACTTGGGAAAACAGGTGCCTCCGTGCGTCTGCGGGATGCAGAGCAAACCACTGAACACTTCTGTGGCTGTATCCTGAGATGTAGGAGAGGACTAGGCCTGGGGATGTGGTCAAACCTTTGCCTCCATTTGCTAAAGACTACCATGCCTGTTGCTCTAGAAGACTCTGCAGGGGTAGAGTTAGACTACTACACCCCACACGAGAGAAGACCTCATGGCTACTTCCTTCCTGCCTACCCAATGCTACTCCTGGCTCAGAACGCTCCCATCTGACCCACTCCAGCCCCAGGTCTAACACAGCCCTGGAAGAGACCTACCACTGAGACACATGCAGAAGTACAATGGGATCTTGGAAGAGGGTTCCTCCCAAAAGATGGGGAGTCACCCTCTTCCATTGTCTGCCCCTCCAGAAAAGAGCTGAGATTCAGGGGTCACATGCCGTACCTCTCTGTCCAGTGGCTGCCGGAGCCACACCACACCCGTGTCAGGCTCCACGGCAAAGAAGCGGGAGGCCTCCTCCCCAGACACGCCGAACACCAAGGGGTCATTGTCCATGTCTCGGGCCAGCAACTGGGTCACAGAAGAACCTGGAGTGGTTGAACAGGAGAGGAAAAGAAAACACAGGGGGTCAGTCTCATTTCTTCCCATCTTGCTCAAATGATGGGGCAGCCTTCAGGTCATGGCCACCTCACAATCTTCCAGATCTTCCAGAGGACAAGGATCCTCCCCAAACCTAAGTTTGGGCTCAACTGGCCTCCCCACTTCTGTCCTGGACCACCTGTTAACCAACCAAAGCTAACTCTGGAACTTACACTCTCATTCCATTGGGTTGCTGACTGGGCCATCTTGGCACCCACAAGAATAGCATGCCCTGAGGACGAGGCTGCCAAAGAAGCTATCAGAGATTATGGAGCTGGAGAGGGGACTCTCACTGGGATGGAGGCGCATGGCCACCAGCTCAGGCCTCTGGGTGTCCCAACTACAGGTGCCACACCCTTCCTTGCTCTGTGGTGCCTACTTCTTCTGAATTGGGTTTCCATCTTCTGCAAAGAGAAACACCTTGTCTAATTCATAGTTTCTTGTAAAATATTCCAACCTTCATCTGTGCATACAGGCTAAGAAGATATACCTCTCTGAGACTCGTCCTGACAGGGTCTGGTTCCTGTCCTCAAGAAGAGGACCAAGAGGTAGGGGTCATTTTCTTCAGGATTCGGTGCTCTGGACACAGGCCATCCCAGGCACCAGGATGGTGGCACACAGCCCAGCTCAGAAGGCTTGGCACGGAATATCTTGTCCTGGGGCTCCCTGGCTCCCTAGTGGCTTTCCAAGAAGATAAGCCTACTGCCCCATCTGCCTAGGATGAAGGCAATTGTAGCCTAAGTGCCAAGTCCTCAAAGGCACCTGGCCGTAGGAGGCCCTTAAGTCCGCAGGTGTGCAGCGTGGAGGTCTCTGAAGGGAAGATGAACAGCAGCAGCCCAGAGCCTTGGCTTGAGCCACGCCATTTCCTTTAAGGGCTTGGCTGAACCTGTGAAATGGGACAGGCGCCATCTCTTCCCCCACATACTGACTTTCATATTTAACTAACAGTCCCAAAGGACAGTGTGAAGGAAGGAGGGGCTGCAAGGCCGTGGCTCAGGAGCTTCTGTCAGGAGGCTGATCCTGGGACAGTTCTAAGCTGACAGTGACAGCTCTTGTGAGGTCTGAGAAGAAGCAAGCAAGGAGCTCCACACTCCATTCTCTCTGCCTCGGAGTTGTTAAGGCACTAGCAAGTGATGTCATAATTTCCCGCATCCTCGTGGTTAATAGATGGCAGAGCTGGCCTCCACAGTCAACTTGAGATCAATTCTTCCACGGTAAGCGACAGTCCCTAACAGGCCCCAAACCAGGATCCCAAAATGGGAAGTTTTGTTCGTCTGTCTGTCTGTTTTGCCCATTCACTTGAGTTTACACATTCAATCCTCCCACAGCTCTATCTGGCAGTCATTATTCTACCCATTTTACAGATGAGGATATTGAGGTTCGGGGAAGGAACATAGCCTGTCGCGTGTCAATCAGCAGAGGCAGACAGCATTTGTGGTGATGGAGGCTATGAGAGAGGCATTGTAAGAGCGTGGACAAGGTCAGAATAGCTTGGAGCCCAACGTCCACATCTTACATAGAGAGAAGCCAGACACAGGAAGCAAATATACAGTTGGACAGTGTTGGCATGTGACCCCATCTTTGCTCTGAATGCCTACATGACAAGCTCAATGCCCTTTTATGTCCAGGACAGGGGAATACGTGAGCTTATCCTCACTGGAGCCCCTCTGCCTGGGTCAGGACAGGCCTGGCAGGTGAGGCCTGCTGTCTGAGGGCTGCAGGCTGAAGATCTTTATACTGTGAGGATAAGCCCTGGCTGGCCAAGAGGATTGTGGGAAGGCCACATCAGCCCTGCAGCCAAGGTCGTGTGACTGAACCTGATATCCCAAATGGCTTTCCCAGGCCTGACACTTGGGTCCTCCCAGGGAGAGGGACGCCGGGCAGGATAGGGATGGGGCCATCAGCTGCTGTCACCCACCCTGTAATTTCCTGGACTTTTATCCATTTTCTCCTCAATTATGTGCTGTTCAAAATGGTCTTTTGTGGCTTCCTCCCAGGCTCCTTCCAGATCACGCCTTCTTGGTGTCCCAGGTAATTGCTAGTGGCCTTTCTAAGCGTACTAATTAAAGGTGCTGATTTAATATTATATTTAAGACAAGACACCCCACAGTTTTCCAGCTGGGCACCTCCTCCCCCGCCCAGTGCTCTTGGCTGCTCTGCAGAAGTGGCCAGAGCTGGCTCCTCTGGAAAGCAGGCAAGCCACCCTGCTGCTGGTACCGTCCCCACAGAAATCTGGTCTATCCTGGACTTGGCTGTAGCCCAGACGCCAGGATCATCCTTTATAGGATCATTATCCTGGCCGTGAGACCCCGGGGTACACAGGTTCCACACAGCCATTGATCCCCACCTGAAGGTGACAGGATCTTGGATGCAGAATACTTGCTTCGATTTAAAGAAGAAGAAAAAAAAACCTGGTGGGCTAGGGATACAGATGAGTTGATGGAGGACTTGCTTTTCTAGCATACACAAGGCCTGGGGTTCGATCCCCAGTGTGCCGCAAACCGAGTGTGGTAGTGCATGTCTGTAACCCCACGGGGAGGTGGGGAGAGGAAGATTGGGAGTTCAAGGTCATCCTTGGTTACATAATGGAGCTGAAGTCAGTCTGGGCTACAGGAAACCCTCTCTCATTTACACACACGCACACGCACATGCACTTGCATGCACACACACACACAAGCAAAATAACCATCTCATACAATTAAGCACCTTCACTATTCAAAGGGTACAACCTGGTACCTTCCCGCGCAATCACGGTGAGCAGCCATCTTTCATTGCCCCTGAGGGAAAATGTACCTGTTACCAAGTCACTTCTCAGTCCCTAGCATCTGAGCGTGCACTTCGATCTCTGAAACCTGCCTACTCTGGATCCTCATATCCACAGAACCACAACAGCCTGAGGCCCTGTGCGTGGCTTTCAGTTAGCATCACTGGTCCATGTGGGGGCCCGTGTTAGAGCTCTGCTCCTTTTGATGGCTGACTAATCTTCTCTTGTGTGCCTCTAACACAGCCCATTCATACGCTCCTCCGTCAACAGAGCTTTGAGTTATTTCCCACTCTGGGCTGTGGCTGCTGCGGATAGGCACACCCATGTATAAGACGCTGTTTGATTTCTCATTTCAGTTTCTCTCTCGTATGCTCAGGAGTAGATCTGCTGGGCTATAGAGCCACTCTTTGTTTAACGTATCGTCCAATGGCTTTGTACGATGCCCGCACCACTTTCTGTTCCCACCGGCAGTGGATGAAGATGGTTCTTATTTATGGTAGGGTATTCAGTGATTCACATGTCCCGGGGGTCCTGATGATGGCGTGAAGGGAGACGTCCACAGCAGCTGCAGTCAGTGCTGTGTCTCCCTCGGTGCCATGTCCACCAGCCTACCCTTCAATGCTCAGACTCAAAGAGAGCCCATGCCACATACAGGCCAGAAGGGCCAGGGAACTGATGCCCCTGGTATTGGGACTCAGTGACTGGCTGTGGATGGTGACAAACACGAATGCTGTGGTTTCGGTGTGCCCTCTAAAGCTTGTGTGTTAGAAGCTACCCCTAACTCCCAATTGCTGGCATTTGGGGGTGAGGACTTCAGGAAGCAATCAGAAACCAAATGGGGTGAGGCCCTTGTGAAAGCTTCCCAAGAAGTTGATAGCCCTGAGCTAGCGCTCTGTCTCTCTCACCACGTGACACCATGATATGATGCGGGGTGAAGACCCTCACCACATATGGGCGGCAAGCTCCTCGACTTCCAGCCTCCAGAACTGCAAGCTATGAACCTCTCTCCTTTATATGTTAGCCAGTCTGTAGTAATCTATCACGGCAGCAGGAATTCCATCTGCCCCTGCCTCATATTCTCATGCCTCTCCTCAGGTTCCTGGGATCTCCTCCTAGTCCACCACCTGGCTACGGTGCTGTACACATCTCCCTGACCCTGTTGATGCCATCATTAGAAACCCCAGCACCTGTCAATCATTGGACACCTTACCACAAACAAGAACTCCAGCCTCAACCAATTCATCATAAGGTCTGTTTCTGAGAAGACCACAAATACTGTGCATCTGAGCTGTGATGGGTGCCTGCTACTGCCGGACCCGGCTGGCCCAGCTGACTGGCGAGGCACTTAGGACACAAACTCCTAGAGTGTGTTCCCACCCGCTCTTCAGGAGACTGGTGTGCAGTCATGTGTAGAAGCCCAGGAGTGGTTTATGGCAGACCCATATTCAAATATTTAACAATGGGCGCAGCATAGGAATCTACCAATCCGAGCAGACACTGGCTATAAACAACCGAGCCCTGAGTGCTTGCCGGTAAGTCAGCCTGGTTTATGGCTCCCGCTTTAGATGCAGAGAGGGACCGCTCCAAGTCTGGCATGATTTAATGGCTCAGACTCAGGCCTCTTGGCTCAATCAGTACAGCCAGAGGCATTTCTGCGTTTGTCCTCCCACCCTTGCTGGGAAGGGTCATCCTACTGAGCCAGCCAGCTCAACTCTGTGATGAGCCAAGCTGGAGCCCTGTCTAACCTCAGGGTGGGAAAGAAGACTGAGGTACGTAGTCCACCGAAAACCCACATCCATAACAGTTTCCATAATGGTCAAGAGGTGAAACAGCCTAAGGAGCCACGGATGGATGGATAAGCAAAACACAGCCTAGGCAGCCAATGGATCATTGAGTTCTGGGGAGGAAGGGGGACGCTGATGTTTGCTTGCTACAGCGTGGATGAACCTAGAGATTCTGTGCTAAGTGAAATAAGCCAGCCACATGGTGACAAATAAATAATGCACAGTCCTACTTCTCCCAAGTTCCCCATGAAATAGAATGCCGATGTTCAGAGGCTGGGAAGGATAGAGTAGGGCACATGTGTTACAGGCACAGAGTGGTGAGCTTCAAGTCAAGGCGTGTTCTGGAAACAGCACAGTCTACGGAACCGCAGCCTCACATCGAGTAAAGGGATAAATTCCAAGATGTGCACACTCTAAATTCTTCCCTTTTTTATTTTCACGTGTGTGTTTATGCATATCTGCATGTGTGAGGACACATGTGGGCATGGGCACACATACGTAGTATATGTTGGAAGCCTTCCTCTTCCACACTATCTACCGAAGCAGGGATCCCAATCAAACCCGGAGCTCTCGGATATAGGACTGGTCTCACTTTACTGAGGAGCCAGTCTCCTTTCTAGCCGAGGCTAGAAATTGCAAGAAGACCACCATGACTTCCGGACATGTATTTCTGGGGATCAAATTCAGGTCCCCATGCAGCAAGTGCATGAACTACTGAACGATCTCCCCACTTCACAAGCTTTTAAAATTAAATAAATAAGTCAGACCACCCCGGGGGCTATAATGATCTCCAACATGACAGATCCAGAGAGTTGGCTCTCTGGCCCCACTGTCTTTAGCTGTTCTTGACTGAGCCAAGTTCATAGCTATGCTGGGAGAGTACACTGCTGCCCGAAGTCACCCCAGTGTCCAGGCTCAATGTTCATCTCTCAGCAGTAGTTAACCTCCTCAGAGCCTTCCTCAAATACTTGGTCAGTCAGTATAGCCACCCCAAAGGATGTCTGGTCTCTCTGTCCTCACTGTTCCTCGTCTCTGAAGCCAGCGGTGTGTTCGCCTGCCTTGTTGGCCCCAGTCTGCAGCACATTCCTGTCAGCTCTGAGGGAGCAGCAGCCTGCCTGTCCCATTCCCTTATCCTGATAGATTCCAAAGTCACTCAATAAAATCTCGAGTCCTGCCGAGCCCAGGAAGGAGGAGGAGAGAAATCGTCCCCCAGCGGACCTTGGAGCCACGATGAGAAAAGAATGTGGCCAGTTAGATCTTAATTACTACACTAATGGGCAGGAGAGCGCAAGGCTAATCACACCTAATAAAGTCCAAATCAGTGGCACTTGACTTGGAATGTCAGAACTGGAGTCCGCACAGCTGGGAGGCCGGGCTCCAGCACACTGGCCTTTCCTAAGGGCTGTCCAGTCTCTCCTGTCAACCAACTGTCCTGCCCCATCTTAGAAGTAGGGATTCCCTGACCAGGCAGCTAAGGTCTCTGGGAAGCACAGAGCTGGGGACAGGTCCTCTACGGTGGCTCGGTCCCTCTGCAGCCAGTCACATCTGCCTTCCAGGCAAGGGGCAGACAATCACAGCTTCCTGAGTCCCCGCTGGGTCCCTGCTGCTGGCCCAGATGACTGTTATTACTCTTATAGTTGTTATGCTCTGGAAGAGGAAGGGCTGTGGGCCTCTGCCTGTCTGGTGAAGGGAGGGGCAGAAACGAAAGTCAAGCTGTAAGCCTTTGAGTTTGTATCTGAGGAGAAGGCTGTGATCCATGCTAGTTCCCCAAGTTGGGGCAGGGGCTGTGGAATATACAGAGCACAGAGCTCGTTCTGCCTTAAAGGAGCAGTGCCCCAAAGCCTATCTGTGATTCCCCCACCCCCACCCCCTGGCATCC
This sequence comes from Rattus norvegicus, assembly GCF_021556685.1. Taxonomy (NCBI): domain Eukaryota; kingdom Metazoa; phylum Chordata; class Mammalia; order Rodentia; family Muridae; genus Rattus; species Rattus norvegicus. The sequence continues at coordinate 29,644,612 of NC_141553.1, forward strand.
AAACTCATTGTGCCCATTGCTCTTGCCAAGTCAGGCACAACCCTTTCTCCAATTTCCCCTAGCCAGTCACATTTCCACTGCATGGGGGTCAGAACGCCAAGCTGCTGCCAGCCTTCTTGAGCACGCTGTGGCACACGCGAATCCTGCTACATGCCTCTGAGATCCTACACAGCCTCTACACACACCCCCAAGCTGTCCCCCAAGATCCTCCACCTCCATCAACGACTGTGCCTCTGGAGGTCAGAGGACCCAGCCTTTTCCCATGCAGACATTAGTAATCTATCATTGTCTTCGAAAGTGAATGCAGAAATGTTCCCAGCACTGGGGTCCACGTAGTTGCTATCATCACCCTTAAAGACGTGAAAGCCAATCTCTTGCTATTTGTGACATAAGGTGACTTTACATCAACTGTTACCCATTGCCTCTCCCAATCCAAGGATACAGCAGTCTGCCCCTACCAAGCTCAGGGCAGTTAGAAAGGACAGAGTCGGGCTAGGAGTACAGAAGTCACCTCAGAAACGGCGAGCAATCATGGTGGAAGGAGAAGCCACAGAACCCCCTGCCCCAACCTCACATAGGGAGCAACAAGCTGGGAAGTTTATCTGAATGATGCTCAGCTGAGGCTACGCAGCTGCAACTCCAGGGCCAGGCGTGCACATGTGTGCCATGTATATTGGTGACATCTGTGCCACCGTTGTGTCACTAGTGACCAACAGAGCTGCTTTGTCCCCCGCTCCCACTCCCACCCCCACAGATAGGAACCCAGCCTGCTCCCTGCCTGGCTTTGGTCCCTGCTAGAGCCACAGCTGCTACCTGCTCCTCTCCTGGGTCAGGACACCCCTCAGAGGCAGCCAGCCTTGTAGCTTGTCCCATTTGTCTGGAATCAGACAGCCTGTGAGGCACCTTCCTCTCTTTTGTCTTAGCTTTCTCTCCCTCTACCACCATAGTCAGGCGCTCTCTCTCTCTCTCTCTCTCTCTCTCTCTCTCTCTGCTAACCTCTGAATTCTGAACTTGGTTTGACCTCTTGGTCCTTACTTTATTCTAAATTCCATCTCTGACCACCTGGGACGCTAGAGGGCCATCATCTGAGGCCACACCTCCCTCCTGCAGCCTAAGGCCTCCTGGGTTCTTCTCCATGGCCTACCCTGCATTCACCAGCAGAAATCCTCACCTTGGGTAGAGAGACCAGCCATGAGCCTAGAGCCCTCAGGTCACCTCCATTCCCAAAAGCTGCTTTCCTGAAACTGCCCACACCAGGGAAGGATTGACTCACTCGTGGCCTAAGGGAAGATCAAGCACTGAGCGAGACCAAGAGTCTCCACTTTGGAACTCTCTCTTTTTATTTTTTTAAACTTATTTTACTTACTTTTTACTTATTTCCAGAGCCCTACATAGACGGGTCACACCTGCTACATGAGTAAGAAAACCAAGGCTCAGAGAGGCAAAGTGACCATCTTCAGGGACAAAAGGCCCAGTAGATAGCCAGGATGGTGGTGACACATGCCTTGAATCCCAGCACTGGGGAGGCAGAGGCAGGCAGATCTCCATGAGTTCAAGGCCAGCCTTGTCTACAAAGAGTAAATTCCAAGACAGCCAAGGCTACACTGAGAAACCCTGTCTCGAAAAAGAAACAGAAGGCCCAGTAGATATTTTGTGTGTATTCTTTGTGTGTGATTCTGTTTTAAGAATCAGCAGGGGATAGAATGCATCTAGATGCCCAGTTCCTACACAGCCACCACTTGCTGTGTGACTTCGGAAAAGGTGCTAACCTCTCTCACCAGCTCCTCCATCACCAACACCAGAGCAACCTGGAGTCAGTGGCCAAGTTACTGACGTCCTTGGGGAGGACAGAAGCCGTGCTTGGAGTTGAGATTCTCTGCCACAGCACTAGGATGTCCAGAGGAGGAGGGCAAGGTGGGCTGCCTCAGACCTTACCAAGAAAGAAGCTTTGATTCAAACATCTGACTCCAGTCGGGGAGCTTGACCCCTGCTTCACATTCCGGTTCTTGATGGACCCCACAAACTCACAAAGAAATCATGGCTGGGCAGCTAAGAGACAAGCCTGATACACCCGATTTGGTCCCCAGGTGTGTGCGCTCTCCTCTCCTCCTCCTCCTCTTCCTCTTCTTCCTCCCCTTCCTCCTCTTCCTCCTCCTCTTCCTCCCCCTCTCACCCTCCTTCTCTTCCTCCTCTTCTTCCCCCTCCTACTACTCCTCCTCTTCCTCCCCCTCCTCCCCCCCTCCCCCTCCTCCTACTCCTCCTCCTCTTCCTCTCTCCCTCCTCCTCTTCTTCCTCTCCCTCTTCTTCCTCCTTCCCCCTCCCTCCCCCCCTTCTCTCAGCTTTCTGCTACACCACATTATGGTTACAGCTAGTTGATGTATCTATCCTATTAAGGCTCTGTTGGTCACACCTCACACAATGTCCATGCGGGGTGCTTGACACTGGGAAATAGGCCACATGGGTGCCCCTCGAGATTTCAAAGATGTATCATTTGGTGGCCATACTCAGGGAACGGAGAGACTGAGCACTCTTTCTGTTTCCTGTTCAGAAACAGCAGGTAGAGTATGAGTAAGTAAGGCATTCTAGAACATTCTGTCTGACCTTCTCACATCCTTGCAGCTCCGAGGCCCTTGGGGTGTGTGCGAGGGATGGGGGGTCGGGGGCAGATGGAGTCCTTTCTTAAGGCCAGAGAGCCAAGCAGTAGTTACCAGATTTAATGACAATGGTAAGAGTGGGCTATTTTTTCCCCTACTCCTGAAACTTTTCAATTCATTGAACTGTTCAATTAACTTTACAAAAGGAAATGTGGAAAAATGACGGCAAATTGAACTTGACATTATCATTAAAATAAACAGCACTGCGGGCCGTTAAAGGCTGGCGAAGACAGTCTAAACACGGTGGCAGATTCAAGCTGGTTCCTTCCTGTTCAGAAGCTACCCTGCTGATGCCCTGTTACCAGGAGGTCAGGACAGAGACACCACTCACAGTCCCCAGGCTTGGGAACAAGGCTGCACCCATGCACCCCTCATGGACACCCTTAACTGTGACCACCGGAGAGGGCATTCAGGGCTGGGTAGCTTCTGGAGCCCCACCCTCCAAGCAATGGGGCAAACCTGAGTCTATAGTGAAGGCCAGTTCCCAGCCAACAACTGAATCCAAACACACAGCCATTTCAAAACCACTGGGAGTCACACTATGCCTGCGTGTGTCCCACAGCTCTAATGGTGGAGTCATGGTCTGGGGTGAGGACTGGGTGCTGGAGGGTCAGGGTCTTCGGAAGCTCCCACTGGGGAGGCTTGTTAAAGCCATGGCCTTTAACAGAATTTTCACTTGGTCCACAGAGAGGCCAACCTCCTCGGTCCTTCCACATTAATGTTGTGGCTGGGTCCCCAGCCATAGTGGGGCACCCGGGCCAATCTGCAGGCATGGCAAAATAAATACTTGTATATTATGTGTCTGGGTATGGGTGCGTGTGTGTGTGTGTGTGTGTGTGTGTGTGTGTGTGATCTGTGATCTTTATGGTGTCCAGACTTTTCCAAATCACTTTGTGTTAACACATCAAGTCTTGACCTGATTTCATTTTGGGGTAGTATTTGCAAGTGAGGCAAGCTAAGCCCCACTCGCCAGGAAGTGGGGTAGTGTAAGGCATTAACCCCTTGGGTGGATCCCTCAGGTTAACACAAAGGCTTTTGGAAGCAGAGCAAGCTCACTAGACTGCCTATAGATCAGACTCATGGTCTCTGCAGAGTTCCTGGCTCAAGCTCTAACAAACTCCCAAGCTGTACTAAGGCTGTTGGTCCTGGACCATGATTCTGGGCTATGGCTTTAATGGGCCCAAGACTCAGTTGTTTCAAATCCTTCTTGAAGGCAATTTGGTTCTCAGAAATATATACCTTAAGGTGTGGCTTCCTGGACCTCTGCTCTTCAGCTCTGACTGAAGATGTGGGCCTCCAGATGCAGGGTGAGACACCTCCCCCAGCTCCTCCCCTTCTGGGGAGCCTGAGGGGCCCCCCAGAAATCACCTCGTTTCAGAGGAGACTCGCAATTACCCACGATGATCACAGAACCATTCATTCTGCCCTAAAATTAATACATCACGTTGAGAATGATCTTGCACTAATTTATCACAAGATTTATGAAACTTGCATTTTTTTTCTAATGAGATTTATGCAAATGCCGCTCTCGCCGCTGTTTGTGTTTTTAAAAGTTTTGACAGGCAAGAGAAGGAAGGTTTAGGGCAGTTGGAGGTGGCCTCACCCTGACTCGGAGGCTCTGATGGAGGGCTTGGGGCTCCATAGCAGTCTTTGCTCATGTAAGGTGTGGTTGTGTGACTACCTTGGGTCTTTCTCGGTTCCCTGCTCTGGCCCTGGCACATCCTTCATCTGCCTGTGCCTGGGCCTTGTTCAGTTCGTTTCCTGCCCTGGTGAGGATTTACAGGTAGAAAGCTGAGTAGGCCTTTGGGATACTCAGACTCAACAAGCAGCTAAAGTTATGAATGAGCATTCCCAGGTGATGGCGGAGACCATGCAGAAGCGTAGGCCCCCAAGACAGAGGAGGTAAGGTGGTACCCTCTCCCGGGTACTGTCCCTGTGAGTGCAAGCATTTGGCATGGCATAAAAGGTTGACATGCCCTAGGACTGACTCACCTCACCCTAGTCCTGACTCTGCCACTATTTACCAAGCACCATATGCCGAGCCCTCTGTTAAGTACTATGCACAAACAACCTCGTCTAGTTCCTACCCCAAACATGAGAACACATTTCCACGCTCAGAGAAAGAAACAGATTTAGCAGCTTGTCCGAGATCACACAGCTAGGGAGAGGGAGAGTCAGGATTCAAACGTAGGCCAAGCTGATCTTAAAGACTATGTCCTTACCCAGGGCCAGTCCCAATGACTAGTGTGCAATGATCTAAAACATCGATTAAAGCAGGACAATAAAGCTGACTGTGAATAGAGGCCTGTAGCCCCAGGACCTCGGGGTTGTGAGTTCAAGGCTAACCTGAACTATATAGTGAGCCTTGACAAAAACAGAGGGCTCAGAGCATAAGTAGTTGAAGGGCACGAGCTGAGAATGTGCAAGGCTCTAGATTCGATTCCTGACACCACAATCAATCAATCAATTGCTCAATTGATCAATAAATAAACAGATAAATAAAATGCATGCATGTAGGAAATAATCCTCAAAGGCTGTTGAATAGCTCAAAGTCCTATACCTAAATAAATACTCATATGACATTCCAAGTTAGTGCAAAGGCGAGATCTGGTCAGGTCCCTACTCAGAGACTGTTTGAGTCTCCACACTGAAGTTGGTTCTTAGGTGTTTTAAATTCCGACTTACTCCAAGAGGAACACAGACAGGAGAGGAAGCAATCACGTCTGTGCTCTGTTCTCCAAAAGAGGGAAAGGCCAAACGGTTCTCTGAGAAGCAGGAACTCGCCCATTCCTGTCCTTTTCCTAGCTCCTGTCAGGGACAGAGCCTTGCTAGAGGATGCTACTCAGGGTGATCTGTTCACCGATGTGCCCAGCAAGGGCTGAAGGATGAGTCACTCCGACGAGAGAAGGCAGGTACATATATAATAGATCTTATGAATATTCCATGCAAGTCATTATAATTAAAAAAAGATTTCGTGCTTAAAGGAATGCTTCCTAAAGTGTATTTCACGAATCATTAATTCCCTGGGAGGCTCACGGGTACTCCATGTTAAAAAAAAAATGTTCCTTGGTCAAAAAGATGTAGAGAACATTGCGTTAGAAAAATAACCCGGGGCGTTGAGATGGCTCAAGCAGGCTTGCTGCCAAACCTGAGAGCCTGAGTTTGAATCCCAGGATCCCCATAGCAGAAGGAGAGAACCAACTCCCAAGGGCTGTCCCCTGACCTCCACCCAAGCACCACAGCCTTGTGTGCTGTCCCCATTCCCCAATACATAAACATTCTAAGGGATTAAATGAAAGAGAATCTAAACAGGATTCTTCCCTGCAGGGTCTCTCAGGGCCATTATTCCCTTTATTAACTAATATCCAACATGAAGGTGGGGGAAGATACCGCTTTCCCAAGGTTTATGTGGACAAGAAATCCTTTCTTTTAAGGTCATCTCAAATGACACCAGTGCTCTAAGAAAGATGACCTGAGAAAACATTGGTCTAGAATGCTGCACAGCTGGCTACTGTGACTTCAGGCATATCTTTCCTGAGAATGGATTGATCTGGGGTCCAGCTGACTTAGACCAGGGAGTGGTTGGACAAATGAGTCGAAGGATTGATGGAGGGGTGGATGAATGAGTGAATGGGTAGATATATGGGCGAAAGAGTAGCTGGGCACATGAATGGGTGACGAAAGGGCAGGTGAATGGAATCATTGATGAATGGATGGATGGACGAATGGATGGATGGATGGACAGACAGATAGATGTATAAATGAGTAGATGAATAGATGGATGGGAATGGGTAAATTAGTATGTGAGTGATGGGAAGATGAATAGGTACACAGGTGGATGGTTAGGTGAATGGGTAGGCAGATGGATGGGTAGGTGAATGGGTGGATGGATGGATGGATGGATGGATGGATGGATGGATGGATGGGTAGGTGAATGGGTAGATGGATGGATGGATGGATGGGTAGGTGAATGGGTAGATGGATGGATGGATGGGTAGGTGTATGGGTAGATAAAAGTAGGGTAGGTGGGTTGATAAGGAGGTCAACAGACGAGTAAAGAAAGAAATGTGCCTCTTTTCTTACCACAGGAATACATCAGAATCTCTGCTGTGAAAGGACAGTGAGTGGAGACTCAGTGACCCTTCTCAAGGTATCCCTGCCCGGTCACCACTCCCTGTTTCATGACTTAGGAACCCGGGCCCACTAACTAGGTGGCAGGTGGGGCAGGTTGGTGCTGCTGCTGTACTCATGCCATATCCGGAGTATCTAGGACCAGAATCACACTCACTCTGCGCCTGTGCTTATAGTCCAAGACCTAGAAATTACATTCCTGGCCGTCAAGTCCAGGTCTCCCCCAGCCTCCAGATCTCCACACCAAGCAGTCAGCCCACACAAGGTGCACCACATCTCCAGCCTTGTCCCTGCCTAAAGCTACCACAGAAAATGCCAGAGTGACAGACATAGTGCTCCGATGTCTGAGAGGGGTCCTCTGATGTGTATGTTTGGCTGAGCCCATGTGTGCATGTATGAAGGGAGAGCTTGCCCGGGCAGGCACATGTAGAGGTCAGAGGTTGACTTAGGGTGTTGTCTCCATCACTTCTCTCTGTTTTTGAGACACAGTCACTGAGTCCTAAGCCTGTCCTTGCAGCTAGCCTGTCTCGCTAAAAAGCAACATTTTCCTGTCTTTCGCTACCATGCCCAGTGTGGGGGTCAGGAATTCAAATTTAGGTTCATATTTGCATAGCAAGGACTTTACCCCAAAGAGACTTCTTGGTCAACATGGCAGACTCTGAAGAGCCTGTGCCTCCCTCATGTCTTCCAGCATCCCAAGGGCAGCCACGGTGACCCACGTTCTCTGCTATATCCTCAGAGATTTAAGCAATGCTTAGCACAGACCAGCCATGGTCAGTGCCCCCCCCCACCCATTACCCATCAAAGAATGAATGAATACATGGATGTAGTGATGGATTGTCAAGTAACCACAAGATGATAGGACAGCAGAACTGTAGTTCTGTAATTCTAAAAGCCATTCCAGATCTCCACCTCTCTCCAGCCCCTGACCCCATCCCCAACCCTGGACACAGCCCAAGGAGTAGCCTCATGGGATACTGGGAAGGCTGAGAGGAGAGAGCAGGAACCCGCCTTCTTAGAACCTGAGATGCCTGGTGTCCAGCTTACTGGCCATTCTTGAATGATATATGCTTCATTTTTAGGCTGAGGACACAGCCAGGCATGGTGGAGCATGCCTTTGATTCCAGTACTTGGGAGGCAGAGGCAGGCGGATCTCTGTGAGTTCAAGGCCAACTTGGTTTACAAAGTGAGGTCTAGGACAGTTAGGGCTACACAGAGAAACAGAGAAACCATGTCTCAAAAAACCAAACAAACCAAGAAAAAAAATCACACACACACAAACACACACACACACAAACACACACAAACACACACACACACACACACACACACACACACACCCTTTAGGCTGAGGACAATTTTCAGACCCCTTCCAGAATTGGAGTTCAACTCTATCCTTCCAACACCGTGCAGAGCTGGGAGCTCCAAGGCCCCACACCATGGAAACTGGATGTGGGTGTGCAGGAGACAGAGGCAGTGACATGAGCAGCTGAGGACTCTTTGTCACTGAACACAGGACTTTAGGTGGCCTTCAGCTTGGGTTCAATGCCCTCACGCTCTCACCCTAGTGCCTCATTGCTCGGAAACCATAGTTCCACACTAGGGTTCGTTCTAACCCAGGGGCCCTGGGCCTGATCTGTTCCCACTCTTGGAGTGTCTTCCTTCTACATTCATCTCCTAAAGCCTGTGGCTGCCTCGAGAGGCTGCCTCGGAGATCTCTGTCCTTCACGGCGGGCAGCGTAGGGCAGTTAACGCCCACAGTGACATCCCCGCCCCCCCATAAGAGTAGGTTCTTGAGAAAGTAATCTTCCCTGCCTGTTCGATGTGTGTAGGACGTATTAGACACTTGAACACCCTCCAGGATATCATGGGATATCCTTGAACATGGATCCCACGTGACACTCCCGGACACGGGTCCTGACAGGAAACCTTCTTCCGTATTAGGATGCAGGGAAAGAACCCAGCTAGAGGTAGATCCTCCATCGTGGACTCTTCATCTTCCTGAACTGTGAGAATAAGCTTCCGTGCTTTATAAATAACCCAGTCTCAGGCATTCTACTGTAGCAACACAAACCACTGAGAAGGGAGGGGTGACTGTGAGCCGGTCACCTTGCTTCTTTGGCCTTCATTCTCCTCGTCTGTAATGGTAACGGACATGTGAGGATCGTGCATGAAGCACTGAAGGGGATCAAACACAGCAGCCAATAAATGTTGATTATTAATATTATTCTGCTTTTCCAGATATGGTTATCCCTAAGGAGCCTGTAGCATGTAACCTTGGCTCCCGAGCTGTAGATCAGACAGTGCTGGAAGTCGCTCGGCTTCTCTGGGCCCTGTGATATGATGAACTTCCATTTACTGCCCGCCATTCTCTCCCTGCTTGGTCATTCATTCCTCGATTAACATGAATGCGGCATCCTGTGTGTGGCCTGTGTGGGTGTCAGACAGAAAACGCAGACAGGGAGATGACACCAAAGGACCGAAGAGGAGAGGCTGGAGAGATGGCTCAGCGGTTAAGAGTACTTGCCGCTCTTGCTGAAGAAGACCCTGGTTCAGTTCCTGGCCCCCTCATTGTAACTCCAGTTCCAGGGGATCTAGCACCCCCTTCTGGACTCTTGCGGTATTGCATGTACATGGTATACAGGCATACATGGGGGGGCGGGGGGTATTGCACTCATACACATAAAGTGGTGGGACTCCCGGCTCTCAAATGGGCTGCCGCTGCATTGGAAGCACCTGAATCAACCCAAAAGCTCAAAGCCAGGGAAGACACTTCCTAGGGATCGATGTATTGATAGGAAGAACGGGGAAGGTTATGTTAGCTATGTTCCTTGTCCTGCTACCCAATACCTGACACAAACCTACCTGAGGGAGGAGCTGTTTAGGAAGGGACATAGTCCATTAGGGGACAAGACATGGAGGCGGGAGCATGAGGCAGCTGGTCACAGTCAGGAAACAACATGAACACAAAGCAGAGCCAGGCTACAGAGCTTCAAGGCCTGTTCCTAGAGACCAGTTTCTCCAGCGGGGGTCCAGCTCCTAACCCTTCCAAAACAGCGCCACCAACTGGCGGCCAAGAGTTTATGCCTATGCAACGACGGAGGGCAGTTTTTCCCAATCAAACCACCATAAATGTCCAGGCCAAATACTATGAGACAGAAGACACCTAGAGAGGACAGATCATTTACTGAGCCCGCCCAGCCTGGGAGGACATATTGCACAAGGCCTCTGGGTGGCACATATGTGTGTTTAGTGCATTTGGAAGCAAAGGAGGAGAAAGGACAGGGGAAAGAGGCTGGACAGCCAAGCTGAGGCTTACCCCTCCCTCCCTCCCTTCCTCCCTCCCTCCCTTTCTCCCTTCCCTCTCACCCCCTCCCTTCCTTCCCTCTGTCCCTCTCTTTCCCCCTCTCAATATCACTGGGGAAAGAGGCTGGACAGCCAAACTGAGTCTTACCCCTCCCTCCCTCTCCCCTCCTTCCCTCCATCCCTCTCTTCCCCCTCTCTCAATATCACTGGGACCAGTCAAGATGGACAGTCAAGTAGCCAAGGCGGCAGAGCCCACCTTTTGCATGCCTGCCATCGGGCCGTTGGAGACAGAGCAAGCACACCAGAGACTAAGGAAAACCATGTTACTGCGGAACCATGGGGTCTTCCAGGTCCCCATATGACTGTTGCATTTTGGAATGGGCACACCCACAGTTAACCTGCAAGAGATCCTCACAGACCAGGCTCACTAACAACCTCAAGGCAAGTGTGCGGGAGGCCCCTCTCCTCCCCAAGGATGTACAAGTGACTTAAAATTGTTTGGGGGTGCTGGGATAGGGGCTCTCCTTCACTGGAGTAGCCAGCAGTAAACTTGCTCAATAAGGGGTGCTGTACCCACATTTCTATAAATAGCCACAGGAAATGCCCTGGTTCACTAAGCAAGGCCTGGGTAGCACTGCTTCCTCGGTCGGACATTGGTCTCTAGCCGGATGCTTCCTTAGGTCTTATTTTCAAGGAACTGCTACATGTGGTTTCCATGCGTATCTTTCTGGAGACATGTTTGTGTTATTCATAGGTAAGCAAACATGAAGCTGTGCGTGTCTACATACATGCAAGCGTGTACATATTTATATGCAGTGTGCTTCTGTGAGTGGCGTGGTGGTCTACTGGCCTTTTCTTGACTCTAGCACTGACGGCAATGAGACAAAGCTATGAGCTACAGAGATGTAAGCTATGGCTATGAACTTGACCTAGAGCTGCGACAGTTAAAGAGGGAGGACCATCCTAGGTAGGGGGACGCTGTCCTAGGTCCAGAGGGCTAATTCTGCTTACAGGGAGGGCGCACATCACAGTTCTCAGTCAAATGTGCTCCTCCTCACCAGGGACAGTCTACACCCAATGAGTGGTTGGAAGGACAGAAGATCTGACCCCGGTTTTGACTTGATCCTCAGAGGATCAGCTGACACCTTTGTTGCAGCCACCTTGTGGCTCCATTCCTACCTGTGCTCAGCCTTGTCCCCTTGCTCTGGTATCCCCCAAACTTCTTGATCCTCACTTCAGAGCATCTTTCTAGACAGTCTGTTCTAAGATGTGGTCCACGGGTCACAGCTGGAGTGGACAGAACCTGTTACTCTCAACCTGTATCCCCGATGACTGCAGGGTGGACACTGTGTCCCGAGCCTGTTTCCAGGCACACAGTGAAGACACTGTGGCACATGCCCCGTTCTGCCGAAGGCTGACACGCACTGCCCGAGGAAACATTTAGCATCAGGGAGACCACTGGAAAGCGCATTGCCTGCCCCTGAGCCTCTGTCCTTCAGCTTCACGAATACTCATGTGTGGAGGCTCCCTGGCCAGTGCTGTGAAACCACTACACTCACCCCTATGTCCATCCCGTCTCTCTGAACTCCAGGCCCCTCCACCAGGAAGCCCTCCCTGCTATACACAGTCTCTTCCACTTCCCTCTCCTCAGGACTCTCAGAAGCACCAGGTCACCACCACACAACCTGCTAACCTAGTGTTTCCTGACTAAACATCTCTTGAAGAGGGGGTATGTACCTCTGTTGACAAAGGTCCAAAGAAGCAGACCCCAAAGCAGACCCTTCATGGCATGGGTGAGTAGAAGACACCCAGAGGCCAGCCAGGCACATGGCTTGCTCACAGCGGGAGCCACTATGATGTATAAGTCCATGGTGGAGAGATAGGAGAGAAAGAGAGGTGGAACACTTTGAGCATTCTGAAGAGAGACGAATCTGGAGACGGGAGGGCAGAAAGGAAAAGCCTGTATGCATAGCCCTGAGGATATAAAATCCCAGCCTGTGCTGCCTCTGAGGGCCATGTCTGGGTTCATGGTCTTGTAACAGCAGGGATCTGCGTGTATGTCCAATGACTGACATTACCACCAAAGGCCATGGTAGATGTCCCTAGTTCCGGCTGCCATCTGGACCCATGTTGATATTGCAGAGCTAGCCCAGCTCCTCACTGGCTGCAGCACTCAGAAGAGTTGGCCCCTACGTTACCTGGGTGCCACAGTAGAGCTGGCCCTGGTAGTCTGGACAGCTAGTTCCACCCCTCATCTGCCTTGTGATAAGGGGCAAGGGAGAGACGCCTTCCCCACCCCTTATCCCTCGATGCCTATGACAGGAAGGAGAGCTGCCCCCGCCTCCTGCAGGGCAGCATGAGAAGGAGGGTGGGGAGGAGCTGGCCCTACTTCTTGTTGGCCTCAGCACTGGGTGAGCTACAGGGAGCAGTGCCGGAGAGCTCACCCTGGTGGTGTGGGTGTGGGAGAGCTGGTGGCTGACCAACTCACTACCATCCAGGCCCAGATCCAGGGCTTTGAGTTGCTTATCCCAACAACTGCTGGAGCGTGGGGTTCGTGAAGGGGCCTCCAGCCCTGCAGAACCAGAGCTACAGGATCTCCACAACACAGGGCAACAACTGGGTACCTAAGAGGAGTCCTGGCGAGGATCCAGGGTTGATAGAGTAGCAGAAGCCAGAGGTCTCGAACCAGACCAATGACTCACTGCAATGAATCTGCAAGCAAAGAAGCGTGGGCCAAAGGGTGCACGGCGGGACACACTGACACACTGTAGATTCCAGGACCAGATGGACTGCTGTGGTTTGGAGGGTTGCTGGGTCTTTATTTTTTATTTTATTTTAGGGGGGAGGTTGCAAGGGCAGAGGGCCGATATAAAGGGATGGGGAGATGAATGGGATTGGGGTGCATGATGTGAAATTCACAAAGAATCAACACAAAGTTTTTTTTTTTAAACCTTGAATATAATATTCTATCCATTTCATTCATTCATTCATTCATTCATTCATTCATTCACTCAAGATGTTTTCACTGAGCAGCTTATAGTGGATGGATGGGTGTGGCCCTGGCCTTTAGTGTGAGTTCAGGGTTGCTTTGAAAAGCTATGTAAATTCCGTATTATATTCCACAGTGTAGTTAATAGTGACTTTAAAATAGTGTTCTCTCTCATTATTAAATAACACTTATCTTCTGGGAAGATGAATCAGGCTTAGTTGAGGCTTCTTGGGTGCCAATTTGATTCAAGAACCTCAGCATGAGATACCAAAACGGCAGCTCCTGTTAAACATGGCGCTACCATGGAGTCAGGACATCTCAAGAATGGGATACCCAGCTGTGATCAATAGTGTCCCCAGGCCAGACCCTGCCCAGCAGCCACCCCCCCACTCTGATACTCTGTATTGATTAGACAGTGTACAAGCCTTTGGGAAAGGGGGCCCACCCCCAAACCCAGCCTTAGGAGACAGATGGGGCTGTAGGCCAGCCTTCCAGCATACACACCAATGAGGTGGCAAGAGAGGCTGCTGGGGGCAGGACGCAAGGTTTATTTCGATAAAGGTTCTACCCACTTTCCTCCCCAAAACCTGGTTGGAATATCACAGCAGCTTCTTCGAGTGTCACAGCAGAGGTAAGAAGGTGAAAAAGCTGACACAGGAAGGACTTGGGAAGGTAAGGAGAGACCAAGGCCAAGTCGCTGTCTTAGTTAGGACTTATATAGCTATGATGAAACATCGGGAGTAAAAGCAACTTGGGGAGGAAAGGGTTCATTTTAGCTTAAAGCTGGTAGTCGATCGATCATCCAGGGATTCTAGGGCAAGAACTGGGGGGCAGGAACAGAAGCAGAAGCCAGGAAGAAACACTGCTTATTGGCTTGCTCCCCATGGCTTGCTAAACCTTCCCATAAACTTAGGACCTGCTTCTGAGGAATGGCACTGCCCACAGTGGACTGGGCCCTCCCACATCTATCACCAGACCAATCAGGTGTAGGCATTTTCTTAACTGAGGTTCCTAATGATTCTAGCTTGAGTTGACATGAAGTAAGCCAGCACAGTCACTTATCCACTAACCAATCAATTCTAGCAGTTGCCAACCCACAGTGGGAAAAAAAATAAACTTGATTTGCACCCAAGTACACTTCTGACTCAGCTCTTGGGGGTGTGCAAGGACTTGGGGTACGTGGCTCCCATTTTACAGGTAGGGAGTGTGTGCACGTGAAGTCAATTCTTATTCGTGATAAAGCGTCTGGGAACAGAAGTGACAATCCTGAACAGGATAAAATGTATAGAGAGTGAAGTCTCATGGGAAGAAACTCAAGACACAGACCTCATCCTAATATCCGAATCGAGACAAGATTGCCACAGGACAAAACAAGACGACTCATGTTTACAAGTGATACAAGAAGTGGTCACAAGGTGTCCCCAAGGGCATCTGCAGGAAACAGCAGAGGACTCTGAGACTCTGAGTGTGTGTGTGTGTGTGTGTGTGTGTGTGTGTGTGTGTGTGTGTGTTCCAGCTGAGCACTTTTGGCCCGTGTGCTCCCAGAATTAGAACTTGACCATACTTCCACATGTAGGTATTTGACTGAGTGCTCTCCAGAAGGAGTTCAGAGGACCTTCTGTGACTGCCTGAGTTCCCCAGAGGACCAGGGTCTGGCCGGCATCCCCACTGCTTGCCTGTACCCTGGCCAGGCGCTCAGTACCCAGAGGAACTGATTCCACGAGACTGCAGTATCACCTCTTCCCAGCTTCTTGCTAGGGACCCCTTCCTCCCGCTCCCCTGAGAGATGGAAGAGAAGAGAGGAAGATACTTGGCAGGTGTCTTGCAAGCACCCCGGCCCCGTCTGCTTATCTGTGTCCCTGCCACCTCGCCACGGCAAATTGCTTGTTGATAAATGAGGCTATTTAAGAGCGAGTGATGCCGACATTACAGTTATTAATGAGGACGACGTGGAGAGACGTTTAAGAGCGACCCAACTGTTCCTGCACCCTCCCACCTGTGAGTAATGGAGCCACAGAGCCTTGGGTCCTTGCCCGCCTCCCTAGGAACAGTACTTTGTGCCTCTAGCCACAGGTGTGGGGACAAAGGGAAGATCCCCAAACTGGATTTTATAGGATTACTCTGGCTGGAGAACAAAGGCCAGCGCCTTCTTCTGGGAGCGAAGACAAGGGGAAGAAGAATACATCCGAAAGGGTATAAGAAGGAGGGAGGGAGGGAGGGAGGGAGGGAGGGAGGGAGGGAGGGAGGGAGGGAGGAAGGGAGGGAGGGAGGGAGGGAAGGAGGGATGGATGTTCCCATAAGAATTAATAGTGAGAAAATGCAAATACCAGCAATGTGTATGTGTGGACCAACCAAACATAGTTGCTTTCCGTGGTCCCAGAACTAGAACTTGACCACTCTTTCTCACATGTGGGAGGGATGTGAGACCCCCTAGAAAAGATAAATACCCACCAATCTACAGAAATGGCTAAAACCAGGAAGAGGACAGGATGGAGAAGGCTCTGGAAAGGGTGGGTATCTCTCCTTCTCCATCACTGTTGTTATGAAGGTCAACCTCCCTGCCCATGTGAGGGCTGGAGAGGCAGCACCCAAGGGATGCTGGGAATAGAGCGAGAGTGGCAAAGAGGGAACTTGGGTAAGAGGCTGAGAGCCAGCTGGTACCCTCCCTGGCAGCTGCACTGCTTGTTAAGGTATTGAAATACCACATGTGGTAGAGAAGGAGCTACTGCCAGACAGACAGCCCCTCCTTGTCCTCAACCTGCTCCCCTGGGAACAGAGAGTCCGTGGCAGTGGAGGTCAGGTCTCACTGGGCAGATGAGTCAAGGTGTCACCTGTGCTAGCTGCAAGAACAACTTTAGGACCTAAGCAGCACTGAGCCACAAGCTGTCTTAGCCTGGAGGAAGGTCTCCAGGCCTCAACAGTCTGTGGGCATCTGGGAAACTGTAAAGCCTTGTTGGAATGCCAGGCCTTACTCCAGTCAACCCCAGGACAGACATCTGGCAACTGTGAGTACCGCTGAAGGTACCATCCATTTGACGTCCTGTATCCTGAGCTCCCAGGGGATCCATTCCTGCCTGAGACATGTCCCCAGAGGGGGAGCTGTGTCTGTAGATGAATGGTACACTTTCTGTTGCCTGGAAACATTTCCGCGTGGCTCTCTTTGGATTTAACTGTTAAAAAACTTGGAGGCCGGGGTTGGGGATTTAGCTCAGCGGTAGAGCGCTTGCCTAGCGAGCACAAGGCCCTGGGTTCGGTCCCCAGCTCCGAAAAAAAGAAAAAAAAAAAAACTTGGAGGCCAAATGCAATGCCCAAAGGTTGTAATCTGCTCAGCTCGGGCCGGGTGTCTGCTACTTCCTAATCTCTGCTTCCTCCACAGTCATAAGGTGTTTTATCTTCCTCTGTCAACAGTCACGATGAGCTTCTCCTGCTAAGGACTCAGTCCCTTCAGAGGAAAGAGATCCGAAATAAACAAGGAGCCCAACACCCATCACTCCTCCACGGCTAGCCACCCTGCCTCTGTGTGGTCCCAGCACAGGGGTGATCAGTGTCCCTCTGAAGAAGAGCCTCTTCCCAACCTGTACAGCCCATTCCTCAGCCGTGGCTCTCCCTGTGGTCCAGGGCACAGGTTTCTCAAACACTTCTGGCATTGGCACAACCTGTGGCAGACAAGGGAGTAGCAATAAACTATCTTACAATAGCTCTCTGGGTGATGGTGGGCAGTAGAGCAGCAAGGGATTCTAGGATTGATGTCCTTTGTGTTGCAGAGTCTATGAAGAAGAACTGACACTGGAAGAAACAGAACTACAAAGAGAGAGGGGATGCAGTGGAGGGAAAGAAGGAGGGATTAAAAAATGGGAGGAAGGCTCTAGCTGGGGCCCCTGTGCCCAGAAGCTTAGTAGAAGCTATTAATTAGAAAGCCACAGATGGGAGGGACTTTACAATGGCGGTGTCAGGATATATCCTGGTTCCCATTTCAAAGGCTCCTGTCCAGGTCTGGATGAGGATATATAGACTTACCCCAATAGCTTCTTGAAGCCTCCCAGGCCAGCCTTAAAGCTTCCTCCTGGCTCTGTTTAGATCCAGGTTAGTCGTAACCAGATCATTTGTTGAGGGACCACAGTAGAGCGAAATAGCAGCCCAGGCCCCGGCTTAGGCTACAAGGCCCCCAGTTGCCTTGGTTTGATCTAACCCAACCCACAACAAGAGGCACCATGCAATGCTCTCAAGTCTTGATTCCTTCCTTGGAATCACAGTGGCCTCTGCCGCACAAACATATTCCCTCTCTCTTCAGCTCTGACTCTGAAGGCTGTTGGTGTGGACACTGGGCTGCCTGCTGATGACTGCACCAAGAAGCTAATTAACCTCACCCTTCGGCTGGTGCTCTGCAACCTTTAGAGCAGACTGTGTGCTTCCTAAGATGTGTGTGTTTATCAGAGTCCTGTCTGAGAGGACTTGAGGGTGAATCTGGGTTACTACACAGAGGCCAGTGCATCCACAAGAAAAAGCTAAGCTGAGAAAATGGAGGTGACTTGGTGCCACAGCTGGATAAGGAGACTTTGGATTGGGCTCCCCCAGGCTCTGAGATCCCTCTTTGTCAACATCAATCCCAGGTTGAAATTCCCAAGCAGCCCACCTGTGGATTTCCATAAAGCCAACTTAGATGTCTCAAAAGCAGATCCCCCATCTGTTCACAGAAGGCCCCAGAAGACATTGTTCCCTGAATGTCATCTTGTTCCGGTGCAGTGCAGGCACCCTCATCTGGGCCATGTCCCCAACAGCAGGCCTTTGCAGCACCCTGGGTCTCACTTTTTCGCAAGGTGTCTGGTGGACATGCTCTTACTTTTGTATACCCAGGTCCTGCTCACCACTGTTCGCCCAGAACCTTCCTCACACACGGTGAGGTTGCTCATTGTGGCTTTTTTGTCCCCTTTGTCCTGAGACTTTATGGGTGATGGAGTTTAAAGTTGACGAACTGATGAATTAGGCAGAAATTTCAAAACATCCCATCACACAGTCTACAGCACGGCGTTTTCTATTTTCTTTCGTTTTGGTTTGCTACTTTTTAGCCTGGTTGTAAATGATAATTATGAGTAGCGCATATATCAGAAAGCCGTTCAAGACTTGAAGTTTGCCCAGCAAAAACAAAACAGACAAACAAAAAAACCCACAAAGGTTAAAATTCAGGCCAAGGAAATTTTGTCTGCCAAACAGACAGACCGGTGCCATTAAAAAGAAACCAACTAATTTTTAATCGGGACAATAAGAAAAAAAAAATGCCAGCAGGCATCTCGGAACTGGACAAACCCTCCATCACAGGCTGAAGGGTACAAGATTTTTTTAAAGTGTATGTGGGGAGGGGGCGGGACCACGAGCACATGGAGTGCACCTCCCTATAGTCCAGCAGAGGGCAACAGATCCCCTTGTGGATCAACTTACAGATAATTGGGAGCTGCCTTCTGTGGGTGCTGTGAACCAAGCTTGGCTCCTTTGCAAAACAGTCTGTGCTCTTAACCACTGGACCATCTCTCCAGCCCAGGTATAAAGAACTTAACTGCTTTTCAAGGCTTTCCTTGCAGAAGGATGCTCTGAGACACACTGCTTGCTCTCACAGGGTCACCTAGGGAAAGCCGAAGTTGCGAACAGGTGTGTCACACGCTGGGTGACAGCAGGAAGCACACCACTAGGGACGAAGATAATTCACGGGAGGCCAAGAAGACAGAGTATCAAAGGGCAAGGAGAAGAGGAGTGTGGAGGCCACCCTGGCAGACAGTAGCTGCAGGCCCAAAGGCCCTGAGATGTGAGCTATGAGGACAGGTATGAGACCTGCTCACAAAACTGTAAATCGTCAAGAATGTCAAGAGTAGCAGGAGTAGCCAGAATGGAGGGGCAAGCTATGCAGCCACAGTGGGGCTGGAGGGGCTCACAGAGGAGACAGGGCTGGGACAGGAAGGCCCGGATAAGGGCTTAAGAAATTTTGTGCGGTTTTTTTGTCTGTTTGTTTTAGTTTAGAGTGTGTGTGTGTGTGTGTGTGTGTGTGTGTGTATGCATGTATGTGTGTGTTTTGTGTGTATGTGTATATATGTGTGTATGTATATAGATGTGTGTAGATGTGTGTGGATATGTGCGCATATGTGGATGCGTGTATACATATGTGGGTGTGTGTAAATGTGTGCATGTGTATTATGTGTTTGTGTATGTATGTGTGTATGTGTGTGTATATTATTATGTGTATATGTGTATGAAGTGTATGTGTGTTTATGTGTATTTATGTATATATGTGTATATATTTATGTATGTGTTTATGTCTGTGTTTCTGTGTATATGTGTATGTCTATGTGTATATATGTGTGTATGTGTATGTATACGCATATGTATGTGCCTATATGTGTATATATGTATGTGTATGTGTGTATGTGTTTGTGATTGTGTGTATGTGTGTATATGTGTATGTATGTGTATACATGGTGTGGGGGGGACACACATGTGGCATGTGGAGGTCAGAAAGAAACTTAATGGAGTCAGCTCTCTTCTGCCTTCCCATGGGTTCCCAGAATCCAACTATGGTCACTAGACAGAAGTGGCAAATGTCTTTAACCACAAAGCCAACCCAACAGTCTGGGAAGTTCAACTTTATTCTGTTGCCCATGGGGAATTCTAAAAAGATTTCAAAGGGAAGAGTGACCCTAGTTCATTTGTACTGAGGAAATGATTCCTCTGGTAGTCCTGTAAGAAACTGAGCAAGGAGAGATGGGCCCTAGACAGAAGGTCACTTTTATCCTGTGCACCCTCTCCAGTAGATTGGTAGAGGGTGCCTGGGATGCTGTGCACAGAAGAAAAAGCAGCTCCATGATTGACTAGTGATGTCTGCCCAGGCACAGGCCTTTTTTTTTTTTTTTTTTTTTAGTGATTTGAGTGTTGGAATTTTCCAGTTCTGTGCTAAGTAGAGATGGTAAAAGTCGAGTAAAAAAGGATGGGAGACATCTTGGAAACAAACAGAAGATCCAATGGCTTCATAAAAAGGCATAAGGACAGAAGCAATGACCGGCAAAATTCTGGCTTAGCAACTAGCAAATTTTAGAAGCTAAGGAGGGAGACAATTTATGTCTGAACTTGGGTTTGGGGTGCCTGGCACCAAGGTCCAAGTGAGAGTAGGGGTCACATCCCCCTCAGAGACAAACCTGGCCATCTGCTGTTGTGACCTCTGTCTTTCCTGTCTCTAAATACTGAACTCACTGTCGACACAGAGAGAGGGCTTCTAGATTCCGCCTTCCTATCAGCGGAATCCCCCACTTGCTATTGCTGGGGCCAGGAGCAAAGAGCAAGGTCACCTGTGTAGGTGTGCCCCTACATAAATGTCTTCCCTCTCTCGAGGATCCAGCCACCAACTCCAGCATCCTGGGCTTTGATGTGAAGGAAAGAAAAATGTCAGTCATTCTGTTGATGCATCTTCTGCACTCTCCCACCAGGCTGTGGTCCCATCGAGAGGCTAATCTCCAAGGGTCAGGATGTAGCTGGGAGGTTACCGGGAGCCAGGGGCAGCCAGAGAGGTGTGGTCTCAGAAATCATCTTTAGCACCCACTACATGGTAGAGTCTGAGGCCCTGAGAGGGTAGCCATCCCAACTGAGAAACATGACAGGCTGGAGAGGAGGAGAAGGTGGAGATGCTGGAGTTTGCCATGGGCCCCCTGAAGGTTATATATTCCCCCCACCCGCCTCCAGGACCCAGGCGAGGAAGGTGTCCTTTTCGTGGCCAGCCCTTGCCTGCGGTCCAGCCTCCACCTGAGATCCTGCCCCCAGCACTTCTGACGGGAATCCTCCTGGCATCAGCGGGTTTGCCCGACCCTTTTCCTTCACAGCCTGCCCCGAGCCTGCCGCTGCCTCAGACAAAGCCAATGGGGGTGGGGACCCACCAGTGACTGATGGGCCTCGCACAGTTTGTACTTGTCACGTGACATACAGAATGACAGACCTTGGGAACCAGGCCTTAATGCAGAAGATTTATAGTCAAATCTGTCACGCCTGAAGGCACTTCCCCCAAACTTGGCTCGGCCTGAAGGTCGCTTTTTGGAGGTGATAAGTGCAAAAAAAGACGTCCTCCCCTGCCCAGCCCTCCCTCCCTGAGGCCAGGGCTTGAGCGGAACTGCAAGCACTGAGAGAGTGGGGACAGAAGTCCTCCCACGTATAGAATTCCCTCCCAATGCGACCTTCCTTTTGCTCCTTAGTAGTATGCAGATACCTAGAAGGTCAGAGGAGAGGAGACCCTGCCTACCACAGGGGGCTGGAGTGTGTGAGGGCTGATTTCCCTGGTCAAGGCATCTCTGTGTCAACCAGATGTGAAAGAGAGGGAAGGGAACAACATCATCCCAACAAAATGGCCTGAGCCAGGGTTCAGCTCAGGACCAGATCGAAGCCCAAACGGGGGGTGGGTAATGGTCCCCAAGGGTCTGGAGAGAACAAGTCATCAGCTTTTTCTCTCTTGTAAAGGGTAGAAGCCCACCTGTTTGCCCACTATTTATCCAGAATCTCCTAGGATCTCGGGAGAAAGGAGTTGGGGGAAGACCTCAGTCTGTAGACAGAGAAACAGCCAGGGTTCTTGACTGTGTCAGCTCTGGGCAAAGTCCTGTGCAGGAAAACTGAGAGGTGGGGGGTAGGGAGGTTGCAGATCAGTTCCCACAAAGGGATAGACTCTAATAGAGCAAGCCTAGCCATGAAGCCCATGGAGTCACAGTGGGAGCAGGAGAGCCTGCCCACACCTTGTTTTGCTAGCACAATTCCCCAAGACATTATACTATTTTCTCCAGGAAACTGAGGCATAGGCCTAATGGCTCTAAGCTTTCAGAACCCAGGCCCCATTTCCCTACTTATACCAGTCTCTGATTAGCTCCCAAGCATGTGTCCAGTGACCCAAGGCTCTAAAAGGGAAAAGGCTTTCCAAAGGCTACCTCGTGGAAGCACAGAAGGTTCTAGATGCGGGCAGCATCTCTGCGGACACACGGTCTTAATAAGATGAACTCTCTGAGGGAGCTCAGAGCCCACTTTCAGGACTGATGAGACATACCCTGACCCCTCCCTGGGGGAGGAACGCTTTCTGGAAGCAGAGGCCAACAGACGCTCCACACAGCCAGCCAGACAAGGCAGCTCAAAGGACATCAGCACTGGCAGCTGGTGGCTCCCGCACAGCGGCCAGGAAGCAGGGAGGTGGTGGGCGCCAGCATCCAGGACTCAGGAGCCTGGCCCAAGAATGGTGCTGTTCCTGGGTTACAGATGAGCTAAATTAGCTGTGACACTCATTAGCGGTGGCTCCTAATTAGTGAAAATTAATATTGGCTTTGATAAAGACGTCGGCGCCAGACTTCCAAGGCAGAGGCATTATCGACCTTGACAGGTTGGCTAATGCTGGGGTAAGTGGAGGTGCCAGGGGGCCGGGCAGCAGGTGAAGAGTTGCAGGGTAGGTAGTCCTCCCTCCTGGAGCTTCCTGACCCCGCTTCAGCAGTCATTCACAGGGCCCCACCCCCAACGGCGTTTTTGAGCAGGTGGCACTAGAATAATTACCGCTGATGATATCGCTTTGGCTCTGCTGAGCCTCGGGCAGCAGCCACTGCGTTTACATGGACTTGTGGGAAGGAATACATTACTCTCCACTTCGAAGTCACGAGAAGCTGAGGCTCAGCGTTAACTCGTAACCTGTGCTAAGACATCTGGATGTAGAGCCAGGTATTCTAACGCTGGTACCCCCCACACACACTCCCCCGACTTCCCCTGGTCACCTGGAGGCAGAACTCAGCATGCAGCACACAACAGGGCGTCAGCAAATGCGTGTGTGTGAGCGTATGACCAAGCCAAGATAATTCAATTCTTACAGCGTGTTCTTCTTTTCCCTCTCTGTCCATTTTATGTTGTGGAGAATCTATGCTGAATTCAACTTAGAATGAAGAAGGGGAAAAAGAAAGAAAAAAGAGAAAAGAAATAAGCATCATTCTGCCCAGGACAAAGCTTCTGGACTGCTCTAGAACAATGTTCAGGGCCAGAGCATCCAGGACAGCAGGAAGTGACACGTCATCCCATGTGGGCATAGATACGTGGAACTCATCGCTCACCACTCACCGGAGGCCTCAGCTGTGCAGTTACCAAGTGACTAGCTCCTGGGCCCAGTCCCTTAGGCCACTTGGGAGGTGATAAGTCGGCGGATGTGGCTTCTCTTTACCCAGTCCACATTTCCCTAGCCAGGGACCCAGCCTGGGGTAATGAGAGGTAACAAATATATCTATTTTTAATCCAAATGAAGGAAAATATGTTTGCCACCATGGAGTTTATAAAAATAACAATGCATTATTTAGGCATTAATAACAGTAAAGATGTCAAACTGTCAGATAAGAAGTTAATCTCATCCGGAGAACAATTAAAGATGCTATTATCCCACCACCTGGGGCCATTCAGCTTTTACCACTCAGCGGGCTTAATAGATAAAGGGGCCAGGCACAGAGCACAGAGAGTTCTGCCCTCCCTGCCATTCGCTGCCAGCCTGCAGACTGCTCCCTTGATGTCCCCAACTCAAGGACCTGTGTGCACAGATTACATAGATGTTTATGATGGCTTTATTCGGAGGAGCCTGGAATTGGGAGAAATCTAAACATCACTGAACACAATGACAATCCCAGTATTCATGAGGTCAAGGTAGGAAGACCAAGACTTTTAAAGTCATTCTTAATCACACAACAAGTTCAAGGCCAGGTTGGACTACAGACTGGGTTACATGAGAGCCTGTCTCAAAGAAAAAGAAGAGAAGAAAAAGAGGTAAAGGGGGAAGGCAGAGGAAGAAAAGGAAGAGGAGAAGGAGAAGGAGGAAGAGGAGGAGGAAGAGGGGGAAGGAAAGAAAACTAGAGCTAGAGAGAGGGCTCAGTAGAGTGTCTGCCCTATGAGTGTGAGGCTCCATGTTGGGGTCCCTAGCATCCCAGTGGAGAGGAACTGTTGACACACCAAACAGTAGGACTAAATCTCAAGGCAATTATTCAATTATGCAAATTGAGAGCCTGAGAGCCCTCCATGTACTGAGCTTCTGGAGAAACAGGCCAACCCATAGTATTAAAGGTGTCCAGGGGTCACCTGGTAGGGGAGGAAGGAGACAAAAGAACAGGAGACAACCTACAGGTGACAGATGTGGTGCCTTCAAGGACATATATGTGAGTGCCAAAATGTATTTGTCACTTACTCACGGCCTATTTTGTTTCAATAATGTCACAGCAGAAACATTGTTTTAAGTTGGATGGGAATAAAGTTAGAAGGTAGCAGAGGGAAGGGAAAACTCTGAGGGGATACAGTAATAAGCCAGGCTTGGGGCTCCTGGGGAACAAGAGGCTATTGTATCTCCCTCACACCCACATAAAAAATTAATTTAAAAATAAAGGTCCTCTTGAGCATCAGCACCATGGGTGGTGGATCTGACTGGGGAACTATGGGTAACACTAGGATACACAGTCTGCTCAACTCAGGGCACAGGTCTGATGTCTTCAGACCAAGTAGCCCAGTAAAGAAAGTGAAAGTTACCATCAACCCAGAAAGAGTGTGCTACCAAGGCCCATTCCTGGGCAGAGGTCTGTGGTCAGAGAAGACTTAGAAAGGGCACCTGAGAGGGACAACGTATATGGCCAGATCAACTTGGGGCAAAACTCTGACCATCCTGAGAAAGTGGGGTTCCTTTTTAGAGGAACCAAACATCCACATGGGCTGGCCAAACACACCTCTAAGGGCCATGGTCTGATCACTGTTAGGCTGAGCGGGTGGCTATGGACCTTGGAAAGGATGTGTGGACAGTGGGAGCCACTAAGGTTTTTGGAAGAAGAAGTTGTCAAAGACCCTGTGTTTGCTCTTGGCACATGTTTGCTGCTTAGTAAGTAGTACTTAGGCTCAAGTCCAGAGGGGAAGGATTTGGCCTGTGGGTCCCCACATGGTGACCCTCTATTTTCTGCTATAATTCTCTTCTCAAAACCTGCCATGCAGCTGGACCTGTTGCTCAGCCACTCTCCCCTGAACTCACAACTGCTACCCGACTCCTTAAACTCGGCTCACTGGAAACCCCACTTTACACAGTTCATTTTTACACTACAGCTAACATACAGGTATGAAGAGCGCTCTACACACACGTACTGATAATAAATCACAAATGAGTTTTCCAAACAATTCTTTGACAAACCTTTAACCTCAGCACTTGTTAAGGAGGAAAGCAATTCTCCCTACTAATGAGACGATGTGTTTGTTTATTTTTACAAGAATAACTAAACCTTGGCTGAATATTTGGTGCTGTGGCCATCGCTGTCTTCAGTGTTTGTCGGGGTTGACTGGTATTTTGCTTTCATGGTTCTCAGTGCAAAGCACATTGCTTCCGATAAACTCATAATACAAAATGGCAGAAGTGTGTTTAGGGCCATTTCCAAATTCATTGGAAATTCTATCTTAATCCCAACGCAGAATTCATCCAACGATTTTCTACGAGACCCAAGACAGCA
Source organism: Rattus norvegicus (assembly GCF_021556685.1). NCBI lineage: Eukaryota > Metazoa > Chordata > Mammalia > Rodentia > Muridae > Rattus > Rattus norvegicus. The sequence continues at coordinate 29,670,195 of NC_141553.1, forward strand.
ACTCCAAGAGCAATTTTTAAAAGCATACCAACTAACACAATCCAATCCAAAGGCATACTAATTTGATACTCGCATGCGGAAGAGTAATGGCTGGAAAATAAGAAAAGTCCCTTCTTGCCCTACCTAATTAAGCTGTTATGTTTCCATGAGAGCAGGAAGTGTTGTCTGCGAAGGGAAAACAACGTAGTTCATAACGCACCACACTGTCTCTGAGCCACGGTGGTCCGGGCAGCATTCATTGGCGTTGTGTAATGAGAGGGCATGCACAGGGCAGCGTGTGGGGGGGGGCGCTCATAGCCACAGCATCAGTGACATGACATAATAGAATACAGACACACCTTTTGTCCACGACGCGTTTGTTCTGAATTTATTTTTGACCACTGAATTTTCAGGAAACTTTCAATGTTGCTGTTTTTTTCTCCCTGTAACCAACATATTTAATTATGTGGTGTGGGAATGGGTTGAAGTCTAAAGTTTAAGAATCTGGGGCTTAGAGAACTCTTTACCCAAGTGCCGCCATTTCTCTTCCATCTATCCACACTAACACTTACCTTTTTAAAAAACTCAGTTAAATATCTATGAAGAAAGCCTCTCGTGTGCCAAGCCCTCTGCTGGGCACATGAGTCGAAGAATGGCAAAGAGAAATTCCCTGCTATCTAGAGTTCATAGAGGGAATATGGGGGTGAATTCTCTGCAAAGACTCCAGGAGAAAGCCCCAGGCAGAAGGACCAGCAAGTGCAGAGACTGCAGTGAGAATATTCTTGGCTCACGCCGAGGCCAGGCAGAACAAGCAGGAGAGCAAACAGGAGAGGAAGTCAGAACTGGTTGGCCCAGGAGCCTTACAGCCTGGTTTTTAGCCTTATTATAAGTGGTCCAACTGCTGTACTCTGCTACTTCCTTGCCCTGAGGGTTCCTCTTCCTCTTCCCACCTTACACTTCTTAGCTTGCCACATTAAAACCCACACCCAGCCTGGGTGGCCCAGTTAGCAGAAAAGTGAGATGCCCAGAGGCTAGTGGAGATTCAGGAATGGGGCAGAACACCAACACATGCTGATAGTGTTCATTCAGACCATCCCAGGGGATTCTCAAGATCCCTGAGGGAAACACAGTCGAGACCCAAAATACGTATTACCAAGTTAGAGAACCTGCTAGGCTGCTGCCTGTAGAACCATCCAGTCATGGATGAGTTCTTGGGGATCAGAACCCTTCAGCTTATCATTGTAACTATGCTGCCTTCACTTCCAAGGGAGTCCATCCTTTGAAAAGGGTCACAGAAACATAGTAGGGTTCTAAAGGCCCTGAGTGAGCACAATGTGCACAGGAGTGTGTGTAGGTGTGCCATGTGCACAGGCCCCTTTATCTCCATGTATGTGATTGTTTAGCCTGCTCCCAGGCTTTCCTCCCCAGTTACCACACTCCAGATAAGCCTCAAGCATGGCTCTAAGGTAGCATAGCTGCAGGAGCCGGTGGTAGCCCAGGCTTCATGCAGAGCTGGGGAGTGAGAAGTGGTAGAGAGTAAGGGCCGGAATGATGTACAAGAGTTGTTCTTTTGAAGAGAGGGAAGAAATAAGGTCTACCCCCAACTCACACGCATCACCAGAAAAGGAAAACAACTTATCACCAAGGCAGGGCATGGGGTTAAGCAAGACACAAGCAAAGAGGAATTGATGAGCTTCAGGGCTGGGGGCAGGGTGAGAGGTGTGGCCTGAATGTGCAACGTGACCGCCACAGCTTAGTTCATTCACATGCAAAGTGGAGGTAACTACAGCAGCCCAAACACTGAAGCCATCTCTTCTAAGCTTTGTTCATTAAGCATGTCAAGTTTCCACTCTGGCCCTGGGCACAGATTGCCCTCCTCTCCCAATTCCCAGAAGAGGAAGGACAGGCACAGAGACATCCCTAGCCTAAGGATACACTGCAGGCAGGTGGCAGAGACAGTCTTAGAGCCCCTGCAATCAGCAACCATGCTCTAACTACTGTGTTGTATGCCCTACCTCCCTAGCCTCGCAGGTACTGAAGTGCCGTCTAAGCTGCACCACCAGTGGTTCTGAACGTGGGGTCCTCAGACTGACAGCATCAACAACACCCAGACCACAGGAGAAATACCTACCCCCTAATGCCTGCTAAAACTGAACTCCCCAAATCCTAGGGATGGAAACCAGCAATCTGCTCTAAACAGATTTCTCTAAGACCTAACAACTATGGGATTCACCTACAGATTGCTGTGGTTCAAGTTCACCCCATTTTGTTTGCACTTAACATGCTGAGCCTAGGCAGGTGCTTATCACAGCCCAGGTCTAGCCTACCCTCTGCCCTTAGCTCTGAGAACTCCAAAGGAGCTTGGACCTGTCTGCCTCGTGCCTGGCCCCTATTCATGGCCCCTTTAAGAATCTGGAGCCTGTGACCTATAAGTAAAGGCTCATCCCACAGAGACCTTTTCCTCCCTTCAATTTCTGCCTCATCATAACTAGCACCCTGCATAATGGTTGGCAGCCCTGAGGGTATATATACACTCACATACAAGTGCATGCGAGTGTATGTGCGCGTGCGCGCGCGCGCGCGCGCACACACACACACACACACACACACACACACACACACACAAGAGCTCATGTGCAGCCTCCTCAGGCTTAGGTGCTTCACACGGGTCTTCCAAATAAAGGTAAGGTCACATGATTTGATTTGATACAACACAGAGAATGGAAGTTTGCTTGGAAGAAGGACACCACCTTGCAAAGCACACTAGCACACACACGAATGGGGACACACATATGTGCATGTGTGCACACAAGGGCAGGTGCTTCATTTTCAGGGAGCGGCCCTTCAGCCTTCCCAGACCATCTCTCTGGCTGTGCTTCTATCCGCCAATATGGCCAAACCGGCCAACCAGAGAGGCTGGGTGCCACATCCACCCACCACCTCCTGTGTGCTCCGCTCCTCTACCCTCAGGAGAAAAATGACGACTTTCAAGGAGGCGTGTATTTTTTCCCTTTTTGTGTTTTTTCCTCTCCCCTCGTTCAGCACCCGGCACTAATTTATGACTATTTTTCCAACTGCACTGAAGTGCGAGGGTAATGGCTTTCAGCGGCTTGCTTCCTCCACCTGTCACTCACGGTGGCTACCTGACAGGATTGCAGACAATGTTCCCATCACAGCGGCTGCCTTTCCCGGGGCAGCAGAGAATTCATAGTGGCCGTGGGGAGAGTTATTTCACTCCTGGACAGAACATCAGGTAAACAGCTGTTAAAAAAAAAAATCACAACCAGCAGGACTGCCTTGGGCGAGAACCTCACCCACGGCTGCCCCAACCACTGGCTGGGGGTCGCTGGCTCCGCATCCTCTGTCTTCATTGCCACTCGACCTCTTGGTCACATCTACGTTCCATTGTCTCTTCCCACAGCACTAGTACAAAGTTTCCTTTGTCTTTAGGGCCAGAGGGAGGACAGTCAGAGGCTGTGTGTTCCTGCAAGGGTCCAGGCCCCCAGATGGGTGACTCTGGCATACTGCCACATTCAGGCTCTTATTTCAGAACCAGACACTCCCTGCCCAAGCATCTGTGGTAATGGGAACACCGTGTGTCCACTGTCTGACACAGTCGCCACAGGACCGAGAACCTGAAAGGTGGCCAATGGAAACAGGAAAGTGAATTTTCTGGGTTTTCTATTTTCACTGTGATCAATTTGCCTCTAAATGATCACGTGTGGCCAGCACCAGCTACTTGCTGTAGTTTAGATCAGGAACTTTCCCCAAAGGTATATATGTTAAAGGCGTGGTCTCCAGCGTGCAGAGCTATTAGGAAGTGCAGAAACTTCGAGAAGTCACGACAGGGGTGTGTCCTCCTCTTCTGTACCATTCTCTGGCCATGAGATGAACACGTGTTTCCCATGACATGCTGCCTCACCACCAGCCACAGGGACAACTGACCGTGGCGTGGAACTGCCTATGCTGTGGTGAGCTGATATAAACATTTGGGAGGCTAAGGAGTTGTTTCAGTGGTTAAGAGCACCTGCTGCTCTTCCATAGGACCTGGGTTTGATTCTCAGCACCCCATGCCAGCTTTCGATAACAAATTCCAGTGTATATGGCGACCTCTTCTGGCTTCCCAGGGTACTGTATGCACATGATGCACAGTCCTGGGGGCAGGAAAAACACCTCTACGCATAAAAATGAGTAAATAAATAAATACCTTAAAATCAACCTGTTTTCACACCAACAACACAGAGGCCAACTTGGGTAGCCACAAGCACAGAGGTCATAAAGGTTTGGTGAAAAGGGGGACCAAAAGGCTTGGATGCCTGTGTAACAGAGATGGTGGTTAGTGCTGATGTCAACTTCATAGGATTTTAAGTCACCTGGGAGATAAACTTCCAGGTGTGCCGGCATGGAGTTTCCAGACTGTGTAAATTAAAGTGGTAGCACTCACTCTGAATGTGAGCTGGAATCCACGTAAGTACAAAGGATAACTTAGCTGAGCTCTGTCCATCCCACCCACCCCCTCTCTCTCTGCCTCCTGACTGTGGACACAATGTGACCAGATACCTTGGGTTCCTGCCATCATTTCTTCTTCCTGCCACGATGGACTATATTTCTGCAAACTGTGGACCAGAATAAATTCTTCCTTCCTTAAATTGCTTTGGTCAGACATTTTGCTGAAACGAGAAAACTAACTGTACTGGCTGCTTTCGTGTGTCAACTTGACACAAGCTGGAGTTATCACAGAGAAAGGATCCTCCCATGAGGAAATGCCTCCATGAGACCCAGCTGTAAGGCATTTTCACAATTATCGATCAAGGGGGGAGCACACACAGCCCATTGTGGGTGATGCTGTCCCTGGGCTGGTGGTCTTAGGTTCTATAAGAGAGCAAGCTGAGCAAGCCAGGGGGAGCAAGCCAGTAAGTAACATCCCTCCATGGCCTCTGCATCAGCTCCTGCCTCCAGGTTCCTACCCTGTGTGTGTTCCTGTCCTGACTTCCTTGGGTGATGAGCAGCAATGTGGAGGTGTAAACTGAACAAGCCCTTTCCTCCCCAACTTGCTTCTTGGTCATGAAGTTTTGTGCAGGAGTCGAGGCCCTGACTAAGACACTGACACGGTTACCTCCATAATAACAGCTTGTGTAACAGGACACAGAAAGACTGTAAGAAAGGGGATTTGGGTTCAGGAGTGTTAGAACACAAGGGGACCCTAAAGGACATCTTTCTCTATCGTTCCTTTTTATTTTAACTGCCAAGAGGAGCTAGCTGCCACCGGCGAGGGACACCTGAGTACTCGTGGCCAGGCCAACATGAGTCGCCCATGAGAGGTGCTCATTGCCCTGCACCAAACTCTCTGCTCTCTCCACCCTCAAGTTTTCAGTCCACTCAGTACCATGCAGGGGAGACTTAGAAGGCTCTGGCACAGCAGGGCTGGGACAGAATTATGTTCCCATGAGACCCGTACTCATCATGGACACTTGGGGGTGTCCAGAGCCTGAACCCTGAGACAATAAAACAGCTCTAGTGGGAATACGGCCATCTGAACTTCCAGGTCCCTGTTGCCTACACGGGTAGGCCGCTCAGACTTCCGTGTCACCTCCACAGTTAGCAGGTGGAGGTTAGTACGACAGCTTTTCTCCTCACCTGCTCACAGGAACATAACCACCACCTGATGGGTTACTGGTCTGTGGATGACAGAATGAATGACTTTGAATGAAGTCACAGTGAATGGGGAGTCAGCAGGCCCAGTTCAGGCAGAACAGGGCAGCTAACATTAAGGTGCATTTGCCTTGAGGGTCCTCACCTGCAGACACCCTGGTACGGCACCCTTCCTGCCCTTTGGTCACAGATCTAATTCTATGGCAGAGGAAAGAGGTGTGGGGAGGGAGGTGAGAGCAACAATCTTCTTCAGCCATCACAAACCTTCCACCCTCTCCACACTCTCAGATGCCTGGGAAGAGAGCCTGCCCGGGTGAGAGGGCAGGGCAGCAGGGGGTAGGCCTGCATCCATCCCCCAGCATTCCTTTAATGAGCAGGGAACCAGGCAGAATATGATTTCAGCAGAGGAAAAAAGTGTCACTTTCTGCCAGGAGGTGGGTTGGGAGCGAAGGAGCTGAGTTAGAAGCCTTGACGGTGTGCCCGGATCTGTGCTGGGCATGTGTCGGATGTCATGTGTCACCGTCCATATGTCAGCACCCTGAATGAGGGCACCAGGCTGAGGCAGGGATGAGCCCCTTCGGGGGGTCCGGGGCAGGCTGTCTTTTCCAGACAGCTCCTGATCTAATTTCAGAACATGCTGCTTCCCAAACAGAACCAGATACTGACGCTCAGGGGCTGAACAGTAACGCCATTCTGCTGCCTGATTTCTCCAGCCCATCACACAGATGCACCGAGCTAAGGCTGAGCACAGCCCAACAGAGCCGTTTGTGTCGTCTGTGGAGTCAGCAGTGGGCATCTTCTATCTCCAAAGGGGCTGTCCACCCTGGGATCCTGGCTTTCTGTGGTCAGAGACCTCATCTAGAAGAGCGCGCGCGCGCACACACACACACACACACACACACACACACACACACACACACACACACATACCTTGCCTTCCATCTCCTCTTCCAGAGAATGCAAGGGGCTGTGTGAGACCCACAGCCTAACACTGGACAGAGCTTGGGGACTCTTATGGAAGAGTTGTGGGGGGGAGGTATTGAGGGCCCTGAAGGAACTAGGAACTCGACAGGAAGACCAATAGAGTCAACCAACCTGGACCTTTGAGGGGCTCACAGAGACTGAACCACCAGCCCAGGAACACACCTGGACTGGACGGAGGCCCACTGCTCGGTCCCCATCTGGGTCCCCTAACAACTGGAGCAGGAGTTGTCCCTAAGGCTCTTGCCTGCCTGTGGAATCTGTTCCCCGTAACTGGGCTGCCTTGTCTGTCCTCAGGGGAAGAGGATGTGCCTAGCCCCACAGAGACTTGATGTGCCAGGGATGAGTGGGGGGTACCCAGAGTAGCCCCCACCTTCTCAGAGGAAAAGGGGAGGGGATTGTAAGGGGGAGATGGGTCGAGGGAAGACCTGGTGCGTTTGCATGGCTTCCGGTCTGTACCAATGCCCTGCACGGGTTGTCCCCAGCTGAGAGAGGACCAACCATCCCAGCCACTTGGCACGTGACACTCATTAATTCACCACAACAGCATAACGCTCTGCGAACCACACTAACCAACCCCACTGTACAGGAAGACTGATGCTCTGAGAGCAAAGTAAGTGCTCCCTTGGGGAGCAACCAGGCTCAAGTACTTCCTCTGTAGCCTGTGGCTGAACGCACCGCAGAGTGCTCAGCCAGGAGCTGTGGCCTCGGAGGATGGGGTTCCCCAACTTCAGAAGCCATCACCCCCTTCATGACATCCCACTTCCACAGGACCCACAGATTCCTTGGGACTCCCTCGGGGACAAGTGTCAATTGGGGATGGGGGGGTGTGCCTGGAGAAGGAAGTCGCTCTCTGTACCTTAATTGGCTATAAACTGTCCCTGTGCTTTTAATGAAGGCTGTCAGGAGTCATTACAGACTGTGGCGTGACCACTCTGTAAACACAGGAGGCGGGGCTGGGGTGGTGGTGCTTGCCCTAAGTAGAGTCATCTCCCCAGCATCCTTTTTCACTGACCTGTCCGGTACCTGGGAGGGACTCCAGCTGAGGTAAAGTGAGCATAGCCTATGTCCCACTAAGGCCTGCAAGACTACAAGACAGGCAGGTAGGCCCCAGGGATCCCACACCATGCTCCAAGGCAGTGGTTCCCAACAGTTCCTCATGCTGTGGTGAACCCCAACCATAAAATTAGTTTTGTTGCTACTCTGTAACAGTAATTTTCCTACGGTTATAAACTGTAAAGAGCTGTGTCTTCTGATGGTCTCAGGCGATCTCTATGAAACGGTTGTTGGAACCCCAAGGGGGTCGCAACCCACAGGTTGAGAACCATTGCTCTAAGGGCAGCTGTTGTCTGGGGTTGAATCATCCAGGCCGGACAAGGCAGGACTCTGACACTCAGGGGAGGAGTGTGGTTAACACAGCAGTCCCAGGTGGGGTCAGCACCCCCTCCACACAGCAGCAGCATTAGCTAAGAATGTACTAAGAACACCGGTTCTCTGACCACTCCTCACCCTGAGCTTCTAAGTAAAAGGCTAGGGGTTATAGATCAGGACTGACAATCTCTATAGGTGGAAAGAGGGGGGTCTTATACCTCTAGTGTCAGACCTACTGGGAACAAGCAAGGCATACAGTGACAGAGGCCTGCTATGCCTAAATTATAAGATAGGGAAACTGAGGCAGCCATCAAAAGGACACACAGCAGGAAAGAAACAAGTACTTGAGACTTGAGCCCTCATTCTGGGGTGAGACTGACAGTTCCCCTACCTGAAGCTGGCAGGTACTCCTTGTGGGCTCTCTCAGAACCGAAGGATGGGGGTCAGCCATTTTGGAAAAGCCACAGCGAGGGTGGTTTCAGTCCCAGATCACTTTCTGTCCTGTGATGAGACTCGGGAAAGGAAGGGACCTGGACTGCCACGCATGATGGGAAGCCGCTTCAACCCCACTACCGTCCCCCTAGGGTCTCTGCTCTGTCTCTGGAGTCACGCCCCAAGAAGCTCTACCACCTGTGCCACATTCCTACGTCGTCGGGCCATTCCACACACCTCATCCTTGGAAGCAAAAGTCTGTGGCAGGCTGAATTCCTGTGCTCTTGTATTTGTACAGACTTTTGACGTCATTGCTCACAGGACCAGCCCCACTAAGGGCTATGCCCGTCCTGTTGACAGGGATTCTGGGCATTGAAGGAAGCCATGCATGCTTAGTTAGCATTTGCTGCTACAGCTCCTGCCCTCAACGAGGTCACAACTTTCTCTCTTCCCAGACTACACCTGGACAGTCCCCTAGAATGCAGTGGGTTCAGGAGCGGTGGCTGGTTGGAGACCATGGTTGAGCTGGCTTTGCTCCCCTGCCCTCGTGTGATGTCACCTCCCCAACAGTCTCCTGCATTTCTCTGCATGTCAGAATCTCTGATCATACAGGGAATTCACCAACCTGCAGAGGTGGCGTCCTTAGCAATGAGGTCCGGCTGTCTGCCCAGAGTGGACAGTATCAGAAATCACAAATATACCTGCAGGCTCTGGCCTGATCAATCCATGACAGCCAGTGGCCAGAAGCCATTGCTTCCCTGCCTTACATTTGGGACAGCACAGATGGGAAGTAGGAACTGGAAGTAGCAGGGTAGAGCAGCTGTCACACTTACAGGGGCTAGCAGCAACTTGCCGGCCCTGGAGCATACACACAGGGTCAGTAGGTCTCATTGGTTCTCATGACCAGAGACCACAGGAGACAGATATTCCCCGTCTGCTAGACCTGAGTTATCCACAGCACAGTGTCTCCCAAGAGCTCACAGAGGCATAGCAGAGTAGACCCGATACGGAACACCCGCCCCCATCTCATCCAACATCAGCACCCACGCACACATCTTGAATCATCCATTCAAGAGCGAAGTCACTTGTCAAGGAGATTGACTCCACTCCCTGTACATGGTCCAGCTGCTCAATAGCCCAGAGAAGGAACCCCAGGCAGGACAGTAACACGAGGCAGGCCTCTTATCCACCAAGAGCAAAGACTTGAGACCTTTGTCACTTCTGTCTACTGTGGTATGAAGGTAGGTGAGGAAGAGACCACAGCTGGGGCAGGGTGAGTACCTTGCTCCAAGGGGACTCAGGCGTCCTCTATGCCCACTCTAACCTTTACCGAAGACCATAGAAAGCTCTAAGCCATTTCCTCATCTATAATGTGGGTTTGTCACCACGTCTTCCACAGAGTGCTGTGAGGACAGAGTGAGCAATGCCTGGCAAAGGCTCTTAGCACAGAGCTTAGACAGGGCTAGGAGGGAGAAGGGTGGTGACATCTGTCCCTAGGGAGGGGCAGGTAACAAGGACTGGGCCATCACCAAGATCATCAGGGCAGATTCCAGGATGGGCCTCTCTGTCTGTGGGCCTACACAGATGTTGTGTGAAGAGGGACACAGGGGAGCTGGGAGCTGGGAGAGAGCAAATGGGGAGGCAGGGCTCAAAGGTGAGGAGGGCTGAGTCTGGGGGTGAGTCTTGCTGCTGGGGGAGGCCCCTCACTGTGACAGACAGGAGTTGGCAGGCCTTGCCAGGAGCCCCAGGCCTCTCTTAACCAGAAACCTCCCTTGGAAGAATCATGCCCGAAGCCAAACCCAAGGGCTTTGGCCTCAAGCGAACATTCCTACCCACAGTTGTGACTCATTTGGGCAAGAACCGACCGACAAGGAAGGCGGTATCAATGGGTATAATTATTCCATCCATGTCCTTCCCGTGTGCCAACACCTTCCAGTATCTAATAGGAGACACAGCGGCATCAGGACCCACACTTTCTAAGAGAGTAAACTGAGTTAGAGAGAAGTTAAATTACGGCTGGCGCAGTCCATCTTTGCTGAAGAGGCACTGTGGGGGAGGGGGCTCTGGTTACAACAAATCTCTCAGTTACAACAGCACCCACTCCAGTAACAACTGTATTTCCAAAGTTCCACTGTGAACCTGTCCAAGAAAGTGTGATCCTTCCCATTTCCAGATAGGGAAAATAAGGCTCAGAGAGGGTAAGAGCCTTGTTTGTGGTCACACAGCTAATAAGAAGTAGAGCTGGGATTCTAATCCAGGTCCCGTATCTCCACTTCTGGAACTCAGTATACAGCGCTCAGGTCCAGAAGGAGAAGAGAGCAAAGGCATTGGGTAAAGACCTTTGGAGACAGCTTTCCTGGACACTGGCCTGTCCCTGGTCAAGGGCTGACTGTCGGGCACATGTCCCCGGAGGCTCATAAAGCATCGTAGGGATGAGAACAGTGATGACAAGTTCAAAGTCGGCTCTGCCAGCCTGGTCTCAGCAGCCAGCTGGACGGTTTCAGCTCCTGTAAATTATACTCGGGCAGCTCCCTGGAGCCTGAGTGTTCCCGGCCCTCTGCAAGCTCAGCTCATTCTCACCCTGAGAGCCAGGCTTGTGTCCAGCCCTCAGACCCAAAGAGAGACCCAAGGCCAGGAGCCTAACGAACTACTCCCCCTGGGCCACTATGCAAAAGTGTGGCTGGCTCTGAGGAGCATCACTAACAAGGACATACATCTCCCGGGGGTCCGAAGCCCTGATGGCCCAGGAAGCGGAAGTCCCTAAGTTCACACAGCTCATGGACAGAGCCAGAGTCCGGGGTCTGTGCAAGGCTCTCCCTGGGGGAGTAGCCCTACACTTACTCAGCCACTCAGTAAGTGACTCACTCCTGGATGACAGGCTCAGAAAGGACCCTACCAATCCTGCTGGGCAGCCGAAAAGAAAGACCCTGACACCTGCTGTTAGCTGAGGGGGAAACACAATAGCACGGGGTCCTGTCACTCTTGGTGACATCATGTAAGCCACCTAGCTATGAGACCCAAGAACTAAACAGTCACAATGGCCCAATTCTCCTATCCAGCACCCAACTGGCCCTGCTGGTGACCAGCCCGTCTGCCCAGCTTCTGCAGCACCCCTCCTGTGGCTTCAGCTGACCTGGCTCTGGCAACCCTGTCCTTTTAACCCAAATGGAGATTTCAAGTCCCAGATTCTAAGATAGAGAGAGGAAGGAAGAAGGCTCCACGGGGTGGGTGGATCGTGAGCGCACGGCCATGATGGCTGGCCAGCTGGAGTAGGAGTGGCCCAGGTGGAACATGGCAAGTGATGTCTCAGGGTCACTGACAGGGAAGTGGACAAAATAGCATAGAGGGCTGATATCTGCCCAGCTCTGGTGCTTCAAGGCTTATTGTCAACATAAAGGTTTGGGGTCTTTTATTTGGGAACTAAATGATCTAGGGTGGGGTGGAAACCCCTAAATAAATAGCTGACAGCAATGAAGCCATCTCCAAATGGAGGTCCCTCAATGCTCGGCCTCCTCTGTGCTGTCCAGAAAGGACAAACGGATGCAAGGAAGTCAACTGACCAGACCTGGGGCTTTAAGGCTTATTACGAATATAAAGGTTTTGTCTTTTGTATGGGAACCAAATGATCTGAGGTGGGGTAGAAACACCCAAATAATATTTGCCACAAGCCCTCACTGCCACCCCTCCTGAGATGCCCTCTCTGAGTCTGAGCCCCTGAATACATTCCTCTCTTCTCAGGGCATCACCGTCACTCCAAAGCTCATGATGTGAGCCGGACACTGATGGGGTGAGGGACTTCTGTGCTCTAAACTAGGACCCACAAAGCTAAGCCCACATGCAGAGTCTAAGAGCTTCGATTTGAGTGCACAGGCCTGGGGGGTCTGGCCATACCAGCGTCAACTCCAACTCCACCCTGCAGAAGCCACGCAACCTTGTGGACGTTAACTTCTCTAAGCCTCTGCCTCTTCGCCTGCGAAACAGATGAGGCCGGCGTTCTAGGCTTGCTATACAAAGCCGATGGAGCAGTATATTTCTAGACAAAGCCCTGTGTAATAAGAGATAGCTGCCATTTCCCCAGTCATCTGTGATCTGTGTCCCTTGCCCCCCTCCCCAGCACAGCCTGGCACAGGTGTTTGGTGTGTGTCGTTCACAGCCTGTCCACATGACAGGTGGCCATCACTGTTCTCATCAGTGTTATTACAGCTTCATCCAGCACTCCTGCCCCCTCCCTACTACCTCTCTCCCTCCCTATTACCTCTCCTCTCCCCCTCCCCATTTAGCAGAGGGCAGTGCACAGCCATTGTGTCCACTAGGAGTAGCTTCACCCTTGAAGTCCCTGTGAGGCCAGTGATCTTGTCCCATGCCTCTGTTGAAGGTCTGTGCTGATCTTGGGAAAAAGAAAGCCAACAGGCGTGTCAGACATTCCCTTAGGGTCTACCATGAACTCATACCTCCCAGAAGGAAGAGGAACATCCTCCAAGGAGTCAAAAGACCCCAAGACCTGGAGACTCCTAGGTTTCAAGATCTGGTCACTTGCACAAATAGGATGTAACCTCCTTCCTCTCTTACTGCTCACCACAAGAGCCCATGGGTAACCTCCAACTGCCTCTGCTCAGGCACTCATCCCCAAGGCAGTGCAGCAAGGGGTCTGAAGCCCTTTCTGCAAACTACAAGTCCTAAGAAGCTGATTCTTCAGCCCAGGACATTGCTACTCCAGGGGCCTATTCTCTCTGAATCGGCAAAGAAGACTGCAACCTGGACCCCCAGCGACTCCCAGGGACCTGGGGCAGCTTGGTCCTCTCAGGCTTTTTTCTCCACTGTTGAAATGTGACTGTTTGACCAAGACAATGGCTTCCAAACTTCCCTCCAGGGTGCCTTAGAAAGGGCAGGCCCTATCAATCTATGGTTCATGGACAGCTACGAGCACAGCCCAATATGAAACCACAAACATACTAAAACCATTATAAGATCTATCTTTGTGATTTTTTTTTTACTTTTTTGTAACCCAATTGTGCTATTCTTGAGCACGAACCTTGTAGATGACAGTGGGGCACCTTTGCTGGGAGTTCTGCATGGCCTCTGGGGCTGGGGTAAGAATAGACATATAGTACAGGCTGGTAGTGCCACTGGCCTGCATCAAAAACCATTGTTCTCCCTTAATATTAACATGTGTAGACCAGATATTTGCTCTCCATTCCTGTCTATTCCCCGGGCTAGCTCACTCCTTTGAGATAGGTATGTGTGTCTGTGTGTTGCAAATCCCAGAGCTTGGAACAGCACCCAACAAATAGAATACCCAAGGAAAAGTCTGTTGACCGGACAGATGTCTTTGTGTGTGTGTGTATGTGTGTTGTGAATGTGTGTGTGTATGTGTATGTGTGTGTTTATGTGTGTGTGTCTGTGAGTGTGTATATGTGTGTATGTGTGTGTGTTTATGTGTCTCTGTGTGTATACATGTGTGTATATGTGTGTATGTATGTGTATGTGTGTGCATATGTTTGTGTGTGTGTCTGTGTGTGTGTTTATGTGTATGTGTGTGTATACATGTGTGTATGTGTGTGTATATGTTTGTGTGTGTGTGTGTGTGTGTGTGTGTGTGTGTGTGTGTGTGTGTGTGTGTACAGATATCCAAGGCTCCGGAATAAGATTCAATTTGCCCAAATATTAACCAAAGTTAAAGCACAAGTTTAAGAGACATCACATTGCCTGCAGTGAAAGGGAATGTTTCTGGGCGAGCTGGTGGAATGTAAGCATTCTTTATCTTAACAGCATCATAGCGATGTTATGCTCCTAGTTTCCATAATTGTATCATATCTGTGCAAGATGTTGATGGCAGGAGAAACTAGATGATGGGGGCTCTCTGAACTTCTCTAGCAACTTTCTTCTATGTGCAATATAAGGACAAAATAAAAGGCTAAGATAAAGAAAGTAGCCAAGCACAGTGATACACGCCTTTAATCCACCAGTGGGGAGACAGAGGCAGGCGGAGCTCTGTGAGTTCAAGGCCAGCCTGGCATACACAGTGAGTTCCCAGCCAGCAATCAATCAATCAATCAATCAATCAATCAATCGATACATTTAAAGCTGTTCCCATTCCTGGGACAATGATCTCCTGGTGATAATGACAGAACCTCAGCCTGTCCCAAGACCACACCAGTGATACAAAGTGTCCTCTGAAGTCAGACATGATGGCTGAGATCTGTAAGCCCAGCGTTCTGGAAATCCAAGCAGCTGTGAGTTCAAGACTGGCCTGAGTTTCTTATGTCAATACAAACACCCAAATAAGTAAGTTTAAAAAAAACAAACCAAGTAAAATAAAAATTTCATGTCTCTCTATGGTGCTGTCCCTGGTCCCCACTGTCCTTTTGGCTCTATGTCCCCGTAGATATATTGGCTTGGCCAACATCACGGGGCTGCCTGGACCATGAATGGTGAGGTAATTCACTATGACAGCTGAGCCTGGATGGACAGATTGTCCAGCATCTGTCCAGACCAAGTCCTGTGGTTGCTGCCAATCTTGTGAGATGTGGTGACTTCCTGAGGCATAGACAATTGTGGCAGCTTCCTGTCCACAAAGTTCCTCATATACAATAACAGCCAGGCCCCAGTTTTTCCATCTGAAAAGTGGGACTGTTTGGACTGAAGCAATGATTACAGAACTCTCTTTCAGGAGGCTCCTGGGTTCATCACAGGCCCTCGGAGATCCCTCAGGTGGGATGGGAGTGAACTTGAAGAATCCAGGCTCTTACTCCCGCAACATACGTGACATTTAACCTTGTTCCAGCAAGAACGCTAGCCTCTCCCTCCACCTTGCCTACCCTAGTCACTTGACTGTTGTTAACAGTCAGTAGGCAGGCTGGCATCAAAGGCCTCCTAAACTGCCAGGACTCCCAGCAGCCCCTCACAGCCATGCCCTCTACCCCTGCAGCTCCAAGAGCTTGCTCAGCGGCCCTCACTGAGAGAATTCGCAGCCCTCACTAAGGCCCGTGTCAGTCCTCAGAAACTGCCTGGGGCTGGAAAAAGAAATAATGGTCTCCCTGTGACTGCCCTCCCTCTCCTGAGAGAGCCTCAGGGAGGAGGCCCAGTAAGGAGAAAGAGCCCCTTCCCACTACTGGGGTTGAGCCTACTCTCAGAGGCCCATTCCTGTCTCAGAACGTCCAACAGGAAGATGCAGCCTCATTCTCCACAGCCCAGCTCACAGCCTGGCCCCTCCACTCCCTCCTGCTGTCCCATCATCCCCCTCCTCTCCCACCACTCCCTGGGAGACGTCAAGAGTGGCGAGCAGACCTGAGCTCCTCCGTGTGTAAGAACGATGCAGCAGGGTCTGCCCACCTGAAAATTGCTTTCCCCGGGTCCAGACAAAACAGCTGGGCATTGATGGAGTTTGCAGAAAAATTAATCAGTGCCAACTGGCAGCAGAGCCGGGCGCCGCCTGGGTCCCCTCCATCCTAATGCCTCCCGAGCTCCCACCTTAATGGCTCCTGACAAGACTAATTTGCTCGTGCAGGTGATTAGCGTGAGCATTATCACCTTTGCTGTGACTCAAGACACTTTGGGGGTGCTGAGGGTCTGCCTGGGGAAGTCGGCTCCCTGTGAATCCACCCAGGTGACAAATGAAAGGATGGGACGAGGGACGCGAGCTGGCGAGATGCTCAATGGCCGTTCATTCACTCACTCATCCGTTCTCCCACGCACAGGCATCCCCCAGCCCACTCTGAGCTGGGCCCTGCGCTTGGGGAAAGGCAGCTGCAAAGCAGAGATAACAGCCCATCCATCGAGGGGGCTCATGGTGGATCCATGGGGGCCCCCCGAATCTAAAGTGCTTAACAAGAGTCCGCGGGAGGCCAGAAGTCAATAAGCCACAGCTAATGCCACCGCTCCACAATCTCATACCACACCAAAACACCAAAATGATCATTAATCTCAATGCTGCTATTAATAAACTTAATATGTAAAGAATTAATAGCCCTGTGGGGAGCCGCACACGACGAGCTGGGACACGGGTCTCTGGGTGCCGAGCAGAGTCAATAACAAAGCTCACAAGAGCAAGAGAGGGCAGGCTGGGGCCTCTAGGGCTGGGGGCCCGGACTTTAAGCAGGAACTTGCCAGGCGGGAAATGGAACCTGCACTTGAGCCAAGGGACTGGTGTCTATCAAAGCTCAGGAAACAGGGCAGATCATGCTGTTCTGGGTTCTGAGCAGTTGGATATGGCTGAAGAGCTGGTGTCTGTGGGGAGAGGGGAAGCGGGCTGTGGCAGACAGTTTTACTCCTTCCTTGGGCAGCTGAGGGCTGAGGGCATTTATAGGATGGAGACATCACTGACTCCAGGACCTGAGCTCCAAAGCCAATACATACGCCTGCATTCCCTCTGGACCCTACCAGGAGCTGGGTAGGTTGGCTCTTTCCAAGCCCTGCTGGGTCCCTCTCCGGAATAGCCATGTTCTATGTCCCAGAGGGATTTTTAACAAATATGCTACACACAGCTCCAGCAGGCATCTGGAATGATAAAATCGCCCTCCTTGCTTGTCGTGGGTCGGGCCATTCAAACGCACGGGCACGCTCAGCGTCTGTGCCATCTGGGGGCGAGCTCTCCTGGGCCCACTCTCTGAACTACCACCTCCACCTCACCAGCACAGCCTTCCTGACACTCACTGTGTCACTGAGAGGGAGCCAGTCCTCAGCCTTGGGAGATTCTCCCACTGGCTAGAAGATTCCGGGCTTTCCCGGCAAATGTGGGGCACAGGGCTGGGGACCAAGGTCATGGAGTTAGCCCTGTCAACCTGGAAACATCCATAATCTAAGAAATGAACGACATTACCTGTCACCAAGAGGGTGACCAGGCACAGGAGAAAACGCCTGCCACTCTGCCAGGAGGGACCCAGGAAGGCGACCAAGACTAGACAGCAAACCATGGGAAAATGGATTTGCAAAGTAACACAGGAGCTGAGTCCCCGGCTGCCCAATAGGGAGAGGTGGAATTGGTGCCCAGGGACCAGGTAAGATGAAAGAAAGGAGCTCGTGAGGAGGGGACAGGATCGCAAGGACAAAAGATCGCTAAAATTTCAGCCACATTGAGGGTATTGGTGCTCTTGATTTATCTTGTTCTTCGAGCAAGGGTCCTGATAGATAGCCCGGGCTGGCCTCGAGTTCACGATCCTCCTGCCTTAGCCTCCCAAGTACTGGGGTGCCGAGCCTGTGCTACCGGACTCAGCTCTGCCCACGTCATAGACTTTTAAGGCAAGCTGGACTCAGCAGCCATCTCGTGCCACAGGTACTGATGGCTGTTCATGGCCCACACTCAGTCTGCGTCTGTGTGATGCTCACCAGCCTAAGCAGACCGGGAGCCATAGATCTGCCTTGCCCCCAGGCCCTCTGAACCAGGCCCTGTGACCTGAAACTGATGTTCACGTCTACAGCAGGGCACAGGCAGAGACTGGCCTTGCCTTGGAAAATGGGGCTGTGTGGACAAGCCAGAGGAAGGCCTTAATGATGTCATTTGACTCCTGTCTTCTCTGGCCAGGAGATGGTCTTCGAAAGACAATCAAGCAGAGGAACGGGAGCCCAGAACGGCAGAAATAGCAATAGCATGTTTCCCCCACACTCTGCCCTCCCATCCCAGTCCCCCACCACATGCCACTGAAAATTAAGGCCAAAGAATAAAAATGCCAGCAGGTAGCAGGTCTGTCTCTGACCCTGGAGCTTGCCTTCCCAGACACTAAAGGAACAAAGAGCCCTTTGCCAAACCCCACCTCTGATACCCTGAAGGGAGAGGGTTCTTGCTTTTTGGTTTGTTTCTAATGAATCGATACATAGAAACACTCAGGGCACTGCCTTGAGACTCAGTAACTGTGGCTGTTACAAGAACAAATTCTACCCATGTCACTTACATCCCGTTATCCTGGTTTCTTAAAGGCTCCAGCAGACAGAATTAGACAAGTGTGCTAAGGGTCTAGGGAGGCAGGCTTCATACCAATATCAGAAGAGAAATTTCATTCCTAAATTCTCCCGTGGAGGAGTGTTGTGGCATCATAGCCCCATCGCCAGGGGTCCAAGCCAAAACCACACAGCGTAGCCTAGGAAACGCCAGTCCAGCTATCCTGAGCTCTGGCAGTGGGTGAACAAACTGGCTTGGGCTCTGGCATTGTCTGACATACCAGAACCAGCTTCTCCTGGTGGTGTGTTGTAAGCCACTGACCCACCACTGGGCCGTCTACAGTCTTACCCTCAGGGATGTATTCCAGTTCTGGAAACTTTGGAGTTGTGGTGTTTCTAGTAAATTCCCCATCGCCAATATTCAGACTGGCATACATATTGAGAGAGGAGGTAGGTAGGGGTGGTCAGTCCTCCAAGTCAAGCCCCTGGGATGCTTCCCCTTCCACAAAGAAGGCAAGGACCAGGCCCCTGCACACATCCCTGCCACATACACAGGAAGGCCACATGTCCCCTGTGAACAACACAGGGCCATATGAGTACCAAAACTCCACAAGAGACCCCAGATGAGCATCCTCAGAGGACCTAGAAACAAGCACGGCCAGGCTGTCCAAGTCACACAGCCTATTAGGTCCACTTTTGTAAACTCTTCTCCCTGACAAGATAAGAAACAGAGAACCAGAGCATTGTGGCTCTGTGTCCAAGGTCACACAGTAAGGGACAGCTTGGCTTATGACATCAAGCCCTGCTGTCTGGATTGTTCTTCAAAAGAAAGGGGAAAGCCAGAAAGTTGCTGGACCCCTTCCCTAGAGAAAGAGGCAGAGGTGTCCCTCAGCTCCCTGGATGGAGCCAAGATCAACCCCACAGCACTAGACAGCCATCTGGGCTGTGGCCGCCAAGTGGACCCTTGGAGGGGCTTCGGTGCTTGGGAGTGGCTCCCAGGAGCTGATCGATGCTGGCATTTGCAGAGAACAAACCAGGGCTGCAGCCAAAGGTAACAGAAACTGGGCCTGCTGGGTGCTTCCTGCTGGACCTCCAGCCTCAGACCCCTCACAACTAGAGCTGGCCATGTTGTGCCCACTGTTACTTTTCTCACACAGCAGGCCCCTGTGCATGCCAGGGTCTGGAGAGTGACAGGCAGGACGCAGCCAGGCCTGTTCCCTTAGGAGGCCCATTGCCCCTTCCAGCCAACACCAGCCAGTTAGTAGCTGGTCACACCACTGCCTCTGCATACCCTCTACCTCAGAGGACTGCTCCATATGGGGTGTCATGAGCAGGTTCAAAAGCTAGCTGCAGAAACGATACGGCAAAAGAGGGACCTCTCCTCCTACTTCTGTCCCACTCCCTCCCATCACCCTGGGATACACCAGACATTCACTCAGACCCTGTCTACCTGGGTTCCGATTTCTTCATCCATCCACCTGACACCTCTCTATGGCCACTGCATTCAGGGATGGCACAGAGGTGACCGTTCAGGTATCTCTGACACAAGGAGGAATAACAGGAATGGAAGGGAGCAGAAGTCCTAAGGGTGATTCACATGGTGGGCCACTCATGCATTTGCTGCCAGGCGTGGGTCCAATCTGCAAGTATGGTCCCCATGTGGCCACATGCAACCAAGAAAAGTTGTGGATGTAACGCAACACAAAACCGTAAAGCCTCCCTCACAGCTTGCTTTTGCTTTTGTTTGCATGACTCAGTCACATGCTTCTAGAGGTTCTGGAGGCATGAACTTTGTGGATGATGAGGTCACTTTGGCAATGTCAAAGTTTGAACGTGCCGAGACTATACACAGGTTCTAGGGTCTACACTGCCTTGCTCATACCAGCCTGCACTGGATAGTTTTATGTCAACTTGACACAAGCTAAAGGCATCTGGGAAAAGGAGCCTCAATTGAGAAAATGCCTCCCTCCATGAGATCTGGCTGTAAGGTATTTTCTCAATTAGCGATTGATGGGGTGGTACCAGCCCATTGTGGGTGGTACCAACCCTCAGCTGGTGGTTCTGGGTTCTATAAGAAAGCAGGCTAAGCTAGCCATGGGGAGCAAGCCAGTGAACAGTATTCCTCCCTGGCCTCTGCATCAGCTCCTGCCTCCAGGTTCCTGTCCTGCTTGAGTTCCTGTCCTGACTTCCTTAAATGAACATCTATCATGTGGAAGTGTAAGTCAAATAAATGGTTTCCTCCCCGGGTTGCTTTGGTCATGGTGTCTCATCACAGTGACTGAGACACAGTCCCATTCCAGAACTGCATGAGGGACATGCCACATGGATTAAACCCTCAAAATAATACAACATGTGGCAGATCCAAAGACTACAACCTTCCCCACCTACCTCTGAGGAGAGCAAGTAACTCTGCAGGACCCTCAGGGGACTCACAGATAAAGCACAATCGCTCCCACATGTGTGCCCCCCTCCCCACGCGTGCACGAGCTCGCACACACATACACACACATTCAGAGCCTCTGGTCGCCATTGGCACGACTACAGATGGGTGCCCATAATCCAAGCTCATTCGCTGGATTGTGGTTCCTAGAGCTGAGCCGGGACCTCAGAGATGTAAGCACAGACCTCCAGCTATGGTTATTAGAGCCGGGCCATGAAGCCAGCCACAACGGGGTAGTGCGGCTGTGATGAGGTAAATGCATCGGAGAAGCAATGGATACTCAAAGTCACCTGCATCTAATGACAAACCTCAGTGAGCTCATTACAGGAAGTTATGGCGTCACTGAGAAAGTACAAAGACACGGGACGCCACCTTCAAATCTCCACAAAGACTTGGAGCAGAAGAGAAACGAGGCATTCTACAGCTGCTATGAGGGGTAGTGAGCGTCCTGCTCCTACAAGCATCCAAACAAAAGGCAGATGAATTCCATAAGGAGACTCCAGGGCAGGCTGAAGGTCTCAACCTCCAAGAGGCTTCCCACTTACAAAACGTACATCACCCCATGCCGCCCACACATCGCCCCCATGCCGCCCACACATCGCCCCCATGCCGCCCACACTCCCCCAGTCCAGGGACCAACTCACCCACAGGAGTGTCTTCACTGATGAGCAGGTACGTGTCAAAGAAGTGATTGGTGAAAAAAGGTAGTCGGTTCACCTGGCCTGCAAGACAGAGGTCAAGGTATCAGCCTGCTGGCCTCTGCCAGCTCTATGTGTCCTACAGGGTGACCCTGAGTGGGTTTCACGGCACTGAACATGTACTGCACACACCAACGCCCCAAGACAGTCAGCCAGGCCACAGGTACCTGCTGAGCACCAGTTCATGGAGACAGGCTCTGAGCATGAAATGCACACCAGAATTTTAACACTTTGACCCTCCCCCCCAAACTCTGCGGGTACCATTTTCACTAATCTTTAACATTGATGCCACATTGAAATATCATCTGGAATACCTTAGATAAAGTGAAATATACTATTAAAATGAATTTCACTGCTTCTTTTTACTTTTCTAATATGGCTCCTGCAAATCTCAAGCTCACACCAATGGGCTGTGGTGGCACTGGGAGGGGTGGGGATAGCTTCCCCCGTCTCTTTTCTATTGATCTGGCCCCCCTTAAACTCATGCCAGGTTCCCAAAGGGTAAGGAGCTGGAGTCCAGGAGCGAACTGGGGACATAAAGGAGTATGAAATCTCTTCTTTCTGCTTAGGCAGTGTCTTAGTTAGGGTTTTACTGCTGTGAACAGACACCATGACCAACGCGACTCTTATAAAGGACAACATTTAATTGGGGCTGGCTTACAGGTTCAAAGGTTCAGTCCAGTATCATCAAATTAGGAGCATCCAGGCAGGCACGGTGCAGACAGAGCTGAGAGTTCTACATCTTCATCCGAAGGCTGCTAGTGGAAGACTAGCTTCTAATCAGCTAGATGAGGGTCTTAAAGCCCATGCCAACAGTCACACACCCACTCCAACAAGGCCACACCTCCTAATAGTGCCACTCCCTGGGCCAAGCATATATAAGCCACCCCATTCCACTCCCTGGCCCCCATAGGCTTGTTCAAACACACAGGCCACAGCATACTAGAAAATACATTTAGTTCAGGTTCCAAAGCCCCCTTACTCTATAGCAGTCTGAACAATGTTAAAAGTCCAAAGTTCAAGGTCTTTTTTGAGATTCATCCAATCACTTAGCTGTAGTCCCCAAAGCAAGACAGGAAACCAGCTGGGCAAACTCCAAACTCTGCATCTCCATGTCTGATGGCAAAGCGGTCTTCAGATCTCCAACTCTTTTTTCATCTTAGTTGACTGCAACAAACTTCTTTCTCCTGGGCTGGTTCTACTTCCTGTTAGCAGGTATCCCACAGCTCTGTCACCTTTAACATCTTGGGGTCTCCAAGTCCACTTCAACTTCACAGCTTCTTGTTCCAATGCCTGGGATTCACACATGATCTTCTGGGCTCCTCCAAATCGCTGGCATCACTTCTCCAGCTCTGGCCTCTGTAGCACTCTAGGCCTTGGTTAACCTCCACTGCTGCTGCTTCTTTTGGTGATCATCCCATGGTACTGGCATCTCAAATACACTGGGGTCTTCTGCTGCAATTAGGCTCTCAATAGCCTCTCGCGGGCTCTCTTCATATTACCTCAACTCCTTTGCATGACCCCTTCAGTCCTGGGCTGTCGATTGCAACTGAGGCTGCACCTTCACCAATGGCCTCTCACAGTGCCCAGCCTCAGTTGCTCTCCATGACCCCCTTTTGCCTTCAAAATCAGTACCACCTTGGTGACTCTTACACATTACCAAGTCCAGCTGCAGCCTGTGATACAACCTTGGCTATCTCTGGAACGCAGCTTCTTTGTGCTCTCAGAAAACATTTCCCAGAAGATTTCACTTCAGTGATGCTGGTCTCTTCTTAGTCACTGCTAATTTTTTAGCTCCACCTGACCAGCATCAATTGTCCCAGTTTCCTCCTTCTTCTCTTGAGTATAAAGCCAGAGAGGCATGCGGTGGAAGCTGCCAGAGTTGTGCTGCTCGCTGGAGCTAGAACATAGCCCCTTGTTCTACGACATGGCCAACAGCTTTCTGTTTGCCTTCACATTGCCCAGCGTGGCTTTCCGAAACTTGCCCCGCAGATTAACCTTGAACTCAGAGATCTCCATTGATGTGTCTCCCAAATACTGGGATTAAGGGCTTGTAACGCCATGCCTGGATTTAAGCTTTTCTCTACTTGGAACTTGCTCTGTTGCAGGCTGGCCTTGAACTCAAGAGATCTGCTTGCCTCTGTCTCCCGTAACTAAAGCTGTGTGCCACCAAGTCTGGACTGAGGTAGGCGGGATCTTGCCCCAAGGTCACCACTCCTTAAATCAATTTATCGTCTTTGAACACACAGTTCAGCTCCATTTCACTTCCTGGTGCCCCTTTAATCCTGAAACAATACAGTTTATATTTTTCCTTTCTAAGCTTGCTATGCTTGTTCAAAATGCTCTTCATGAGACTTAACCAGAGAGCGAAGTCTCTGCTGGGCCTTTTTGGGACTCCCTTTGTCGATGCAATTAATACAAATCTCTTTTTTTTTTTTTTTTTAAAGGAAAGACATTCTTGTAAAGATTTATTTATTTATTTTGTATATGAGTACACTGTAGCTGTCTTCTGACACACCAGAAGAGGGCATCGAATTCCATTACAGATGGTTGTGAGCCACCATGTGGTTGCTGGGATTTGAACTCAGGACCTCTGGAAGAGCAGTCGGTGCTCTTAACCACTGTGCCATCTCTCCAGCCCCCAATACAAATCTCTTTATCTCAGCCTCAGATAGGCTCTTTAGACTAGGGCAAAAACCAGTCATATTCTTCATCAAAATACCACAAAACAGTCTCCAGGCCACATACTGAAGTTCTTCTCCACTGAAACCTCTGGAGCCAGGACCCCACAGTTCAAATCACCCTCAACAACAAAGTCTTCTATATCCCTACCAGGACACCCCCACTGAACCCCATTAAAGCATTCCACTGCCTTCCAAATCCAAAGTCCAAAATCCATATTCTTCCAAACAAAAGCATGATCAGGCCTATCACAGCAATACCCCAGTCCCTGGTACCAACTTCTGTCTTAGGATTTTACTGTGAAGAGACACCTGGACTCCCTGCCCATTTCTGAGGGGTCAGGACATCAGCTGGCAGGGGGAAGTGGGGAGAGGGGAGAGGTGCTAAAAGTGCTGAGGACCAAGGTAAGCGAGTAGCCCCTGGTTGGGACAGAGAACATGACTTTGGACCTTAAAGCCAGGATTGACTTTCCTTCTACAACTCACCTACTGTTCCCCCACCCCCACCCTCTGTCTTAGACAGGGTCACTACTGCTGTGATGAAATACCATGACCAAAACAACCTGGGGAGGAAAGGGTTTGTTTTGGCTTACACTTCCATAGCACTGTTCATCAATGAGGGAAGTCAGGACAGGAACTCAAGCAGGACAGGGACCTGGAGGCAGGAGCTGATGCAGAGGCCATGGAGGGTGCTGCTTACTGGCTTGCTCCCCATGGCTTGTTCAGCCTTCATTCTTGTAGAACCCAGGACCACCAGCTCAGGGTGGGCACCCCCCACAATGGGCTGGGCCCTCTCCCATCAATCATTAAGAAAACGCCTTATACTTGGATCTTATGGAGGCATTTTCTCAACCGAGTTTCCTCCTTCCAGATAACTAGTTTGTGTCGAGTTGGCATAAGATCACGCCACTCATGTTATACGATGGTGGAGGCCTCCAAGCTCCCACCACAGTGATTTTGTCCCTGGAAGACATAGCCTTGAAAAATGGCTTTTAAGAGAACTCGTCTGACTGCCCTCTGCCCTCCCCTGCTCTGCTAATCCCTTCTAGTCCCCAGGATTCCAAGGCCAACAGCCCTGGAAACCCGTTGTGACAGCACAGTTCCTGCTTGCTCAGTGGTATGTGCAAGTGACTCAGGTCCTGAGTCTCTGCTAGGCTGCCTGAGTGGCATTCCCATCCCTGGGTACCAGTAAGTCCTAGGAACGAAAATTTAGAAATAAACCAAGCTGCTACAGGCAAGTTTTTTTATTCTAATCTCTATACTAGGGCAGTGTGCAGAAGGCAGAGGGCAAGGCCGTAAAAGGAGGCATCTGAATGGTGGGCCCAACACAGATGGACCATACACACTGCAGGAGTCACAAAGTCAAGCAGAGGCAGGAGGCATAGAGCATGCAGGGCGCTGACCCAAAAGGCAAGCTGTCCTCATGGCTAGGTGGGACCGTTCCCTCGGCTCATGTGGCCGCAAAGTCAGGCATGGCTTTATTCAGAATCATGGACTGGGTAGACACCGCATCAGGGGCGGAACTGAATTTGAATTTGTCAGTCTGGATCCAAGATGGCTGCCTTCCCAGACTTCTGAGTGATGAGGGGGGCACTTTCAACACCGATTTCTGTACCCAGAGAATACCAGAGTCCTCTAGCCCTATCCCAGAATAAGAAAGGAGCACTGAGAGCACAGGGAGCACAGAGAGATGTTCCAGGCATCACTTCGAAGTCTCTGGCTGGAAAAAAAAAGGCCCGTCTAGCTGCAAAGGGTCACTGCTGTAGGAACTGCCACTGGCCGCCAGGAACATTAGTGTCTGCAGAAGAGTCAGGCCTCCTCTATGCCTGAGGTTCCTCAAACGCATCACCCAGGACACCGGGCCGGAAGGGGGTCAGAGAAGTCTTGCCTCTGTCCAGTCACAGAGCAGGGAGCCCATGGAGTCTATGGGAAACAGGTTGGGGGAGGGGACGGGAGGCTATGGCCCAGAAATGACAGATTGAGGGAATGGAACAACCGTTGAGGGCCTATCTCACTTCTGCCTCCCTGGGATGGAGTAACAGCTCCTTCTGGGGAGTAGGGTCCTCAACAGGGGAGGGCCATGTGACCTAGTCTGGAAACCAGAGAAGAGCTAACATCACAAGATGAATGGCAGCAGAAATGGGAAGTCACGCGCCCTTCAGCCCCCAAGGTCAGGCACCACCCACACACCGTGCTAAAGGAGCCGCTCTGGCTACTTAGCAAACGCAGATGCAGTCGGCAAAGCAAGCCAGCACAAGGGCAGATCACCTACGCTTTGCCACGGAATTTGCTGGATGGCCTCGGGAGACTTGATAGGCTCCTCTGTTTTCTGTGCCCCATTCTGCTCCAACCCAAGAAAGAAAGGTAAACGCTGGTAGCGAAAGGGCGAGCATCAAGCAAGCGTTCATCCGGCACCCGATGTACCAGTCAGGCTTGGTGTTCACATTGATTCATGGGATGGAGCTGTGTTGCTCCTGAACTGTAGACAAAGAAAACACCGTCCAGGGACGCTCGGAAGCCTGCCCAAGGGAGCCTACAGGCTGAGTGTAGTGTGCCGTGCAGAATACCTGAACAGTCTTTGAGAGCTCAAGGGAGGCAGCCATCCCCCTGAGCAAGCTGGGAAGAACTCGTTGAACAGTTCGTTATACCTGTGGCTTTTAATGGACAGACAGCTGTTGTAACGAGGCAGGAAAGGGCATGAGTGAGTGTCTAAGCTCAGAGTTCTACAAGAGACAGAGACAGGGTCCTCACTTCTAACAAGCCATCTAATGAGCTCAGAGACCTGCATAGAGCTGACCAGAGGTGGTTGTGTGATATTTAAAAAAAAAAAAACCCTCAGATTGAATAACCCTGGGCCCCCACCTCTCCTCTGTGAAAGGTTCTAAAACTGTGTCTGCTCTATCTCTGAGAGCCTATAGCTGTGTCCCAAGCTGCTTGAATAGGACTGAGCTCCCTATTGCTGGGGACATTCCAGTAGGGAAGGGGACAGGAGAGGAGGCTGCCTTCACAGCGCGATGCTAGCAAAACTCCAACAGGTGCTGGTGCAAGGCAGCAGTGTCTTCCAGAGCCCCAAGGCTCCCTGGAGTGAAGGAGCAGAAAGAGGGTCCCCTCTGGGAATGTGCTTGCCTGCGTCGCCAGGCACGTGGTGCCTATAGCTGTTCTCTGAGGACACCCCGGCTCCTGGGGGACCCTGCATGGCATGCCTACAGTCCTGGCCTTCCTTCAGTGCAGCCTCCATGTTCCTTTCTATCTGATACCCAAGTGGCAAAGGCAAGGTGCCCAGGCCTTCTTGGTGGGCAACCATAGCACTGGGGGAGGGGGAAGATTCTTACAAGAAGGACAGTTCTGGGCTATCACATACCTGTGCTCTGGATATCCACAGGCATTCCCATCATGCGTCCCACATCCCACCCATGTCCAGATACTCCCCACCCCCACCCCATTCCCACACACCAGCTCCTCTAAAACAACAAACGACATTGGTTCTCAAAGACAAGACAAAACAGCTTTCCCACCTGGCTAGATGGCTCCCACCCGGAGCCCGACTGACTTCTCTAGAGCCAGGGATGTCCCTGTGAGTACATCCTGCCCTGCGTCCTGTTACCTTGCATATTCTTCCCTGCTGGATGAAGCCCCTGGCATGGGAGTTGATGCTTTTACTCCCTAGAGGTAGCATACTATACACATAGCATCACACAGTAGGTACTCAAAACATGGTGGAACAGAGCTGTGGCCACTCCCCTCAGTCCATGACAGTTCACAGCTACAGATCATGGAACCTAAGAATTTCTCAAGACTCCTCCATGGCCCCATGGGCCTGGGCCTTGGGGACAGCCAGTATTTTCAGTCCTGTACAAGCGGTAGGAGGTAACGGAGGGAAATTTGTCCTCATTCACTCTCTGGGGGCCTAGAATGTGAAGTCAGGCTGCTGGCCTGAGTATCCTGAAGCCTGGCCTCCCAAGCACTGGCTGGTATAAATAATCAAAGAGAAATGGCACTTACCCCAGGATCCGGACACCAGCATGAGAAGCCAGAGCATGGCACACCAAGTGACAGGGGGGTGCCTCATGGCTCCTGGGAACACAAACAAGGAGAAGCAGATGAGATATAAACTCCTGGAACCCCTGCCAGAATCCCACCTCAGAAGCCCCAGGAGAGCACAGCCTGGGAAGGGGAAGAGAGAGCAGCTCCCGTTAGGAGAGGGTCTGGGCCACCACTCTCAGCCTTGTCTGGGTCTGGATGGATTGCAGGGGTCTTGGAGGACTCGGGCTCTGCCAGGACTGATGTGGTAGACACACACAGAGTTCAGGGCACACAGAGGGCTTATTGGGGACACATTTAAGGTTCAGTGTTTGAGAGGGCAGACTGCCGCCGCTGCCTCCAGAACCCACATCCCGCAGAGCAGCGAGCATAGCACAGTCAGCTTGGGAAAGAGGTCAAGTACGGCATCAACCCGGAAGACGGAGCCTAACAAGTTCACCAAACCGCCCAGCCCGCAAGGAACAGCCTTCCACTTTCTCAGGCCCAGAGGACTATCTTCCAACCCAGGAGGGTGAGAGAAAAACTCAGGCCATGGCGTCCAAAGAGGCTCACAGAGAAACCGCAACACGCTTGTGTGGAAGCCCGGAGCTGGGCTCTAGAAAGATGTGAAGTCAGTGAGGAAGGCCCTGTCCCTGAAGGAGGCTGAAGGACAGTCACTCCTTCCCACCCATCACAGCATGGTCCCTCCACAGCAGGGGCTCAGAACACAGACCTCCCTGAAGCCTACATCCAGCTCTCCACAAACTGAGTCTGGGAATGGGG
Organism: Rattus norvegicus; assembly: GCF_021556685.1. Taxonomy (NCBI): domain Eukaryota; kingdom Metazoa; phylum Chordata; class Mammalia; order Rodentia; family Muridae; genus Rattus; species Rattus norvegicus. The sequence goes on from NC_141553.1 coordinate 29,699,105, forward strand.
CCATGGTAGGCACCCGTCACCCTTCAGTAAGTGCCCACGGGGTGTCTTGTTCAGAAGCCGCCCCCATCCCTGGCTCTGAAGACAGCCATCAGCCACACAACACCTCCCTCAGGGATTCCCACCAGTATGTACAGTCAACACTGGGACACAGTAGATGGCTCACCTCCGCCATCCATGACCTAGAGGAGGAATGATGGCGGGCCCTGGGTGGGACTTTGTGGAGAGACTTCCACATCTGCCAATGTTGGCAGCCAGTTCACCAACTCAGTCTGGAAGGGACGGCTTCTCTCACTCAGCCCATGTCCTGAGCAGACAGTGAGGTGATTCCCACAAATGTACCAAACCAACGACGCACGACAGTCCACAGACAGATTTGTTTCTCCTCTCGTGTACAGTTAAAACACACTAATCACCTAAGTAAATGGCTATGTGGAGAAGGAAGTGTTTTCGAGCTGCGATGGTTTCTCCTCCATTCCTCAGCCTTTCCTTCTCTGTGAGTTTCATGTTAACAGCCTACCTTAGGGCCTCTGAGTCCAGGCTGGACAGAGCTTCCGATTTAGTAAAAAGTCTGGACGTTGGGTTTTTATATGAATCGAACACCTAAATATTGGTAGATGTAATTCAATCCTTAAGAAGCACTTTGTAAGCCAAACATGAGCCATCGAACAAGAGTGGATGCTGGCCTGGCACCCTCCCACCCCCATTTCTCACTGTGTTCCCACTCTGTATTGCCTTGAATCTCTGTAACTACTACCGATCTCTGTGGCAACTTGCAAGCCAGGGGTATGGAAGAGAGCTTGCCTAGAATCTGATTGTAAAGGGCTGGGGTGTGGATCAGAGGTACAATGTCTACCCAGACTCCAGCAGTCTGGGGCAAGGGTTTATAGCGCAGTGGTACAGCCCTTGCCAGTAAGGGGGAAGGGATGTGACTCAGCGGTAGAACCTGCCTAGAGTCGTCACTGAAGAGCTAGATGTGGCTCAGTGGTAAAGCACCTCGCTAGCATATGAAGACCTGGGCTTCATATCCAGCTCTGAAAAATATTTTAATTAAAATGTAAAAGTCGCCGCTCCCCTCCCCCGTGACATTCATAGATGACCCTCCAGGCCTATGTGACTGTCTCCTTTTCTTTAGGTGCTAAAAATAGTTAAGCGAGCAGGGATTTCCTACAATAGAGAGAGCTCTCCCCTCTGATTTCCTACAATAGAGAGAGCTGTCCTCTCTGACACGCATCTGAATTCTTACCCCACAGGCGAGGCTACTGTGGGGTTTTTTTCCCCTCTGTGGGCCTGTGTCAGGGCTGTGGTCCTCCAGCCAGAGCATTGCCAAGTCAATGAAACACAACCCCCAAGCATGTATGTCTGTCTTTTGGGAAGAGTGGCAGCAACTCTCAGTCCCTCCGGAGGTGTGCAGCAGGATCCCAGGTGCAAGGGATCCCTCTTTGTAAATGGCCGCCAATCGGACTTGTGACAAATGGCCTGTCCTCCTGACTTCTTGCATTTGCATTTCCCTAACTACCGGTGAGGTTGAGCACTTTCTAAATGTTCCAACCACTTCCCATCTGTTACCTCGAATTATCCGCCGGGTCCCGAAAAGAAGCCAGCCAGCCTCGCGTACATTATCCCTGATTTACAGCTGGAGAAACCGAGGCACAGGGCAATTGGGCGCCGAGCTGACACCTCGAGGTGAGTGACTGTCTTTAGGAAGAAAAAGAATCTGCCTTCCCAGACCAGATGTTAGGAGAATTAAACATCTGTTAGGAACATCACCCGGAAATGGCTGGGGAATTCGCACTGTGCTGCTGGGAGCCTCGGGAAGTTTGTAGTGCACACAAAGAGGGAGGAAGGAAGAAAAGAACTGGGTCGTCCTGAGACAATTTCGCCAGCCAGGGCTTTTTACTAGTGTCTCTTTAGTCAGTCTTCTTGAGTATCTCAAAAACAAGTATTATTGTCTTCGTTTACAGGTGATGAGATTGTCACTAGGAAAAGTCACTATGGGGTGAAGCATTCGGCTGGTATGCCACCCCACCATCCTCTACGACTCCCTTTCGTTACACGTATTATGTCTTTGTATGTGTGTGTGTGTGTGTGTTGGGGGTTGGGGGAAGTATACATAGATGTGCTCACACATGCCTGGCCTATGGAAGCTAGAATCCTACAACTGGTGTTCTCCACCGTATTGTTTGAGGCAAGGTCTCTCACTGAGCCTGGAGCACCCAGTTGGGATAGGCTGGCTGGGCAGTTGTCTTTCCCCACGGCACCTCCAGCACCCAGCCTACAGATCCATGCTGCCACACCCAGCTACTACAAGGATACCAGGGATGCGAACCCAGGTCCTCACAGTTTACCCTCTGGGCTATCTTCCCAGGCCTGCTCTGTGCTGTTCTTTCTAGGTCGTCTTGCTTTATAGCCAAGGTTGACCTTGAACTCACAAGCCTACCTCTACCTCCAGAGGACTGAGTTTACAGCAATGCATTCATTACAACCCCAAACTGGTCTTCTTCCATATGAGAAGGTGGCCCCTCCCTGCAGGAGCACCCGTGATTAGCAAGGAGGAGCTTTTGCCCAGTGGGAGCACCTGACACAGTTCACAGGCCTGCATGACCCATGCCCCACCCCACAGGGCCCACTCAAGGCCACTGCAGCGTTCTAGGATCCAATCTCCCCCAGGAAGGTGTCTGTCCATAGCCTTCTCTTCTCATCCCATCAAACTGGCTCAGTGTCCCAGCTGTCAGTCAGGGAGACCAAACACAACCCTCCCTCTGAAGACTTACATTCTCAGTCTTTGTCCCTAGTGTGAGACCATGGCCCACACTTTAACTTTATAGCATCCAAAGGGTAAAAGCAAATGGCCTGGCTAGAACTGGTTCATACTGGTCTTTGATGGTCCCTGAAGCCCAGATCTCATTCTCCTTTGGCCCCATCCCTTTGGTAATTTATATTCTACAGATGAGATGGCTGTCTTAGTCAAAGGTTCTATTCCTGCACAAACATCATGACCAAGAAGCAAGTTGAGGAGGAAAGGGTTAATTCAGCTTACACTTCCACATTGCTGTTCATCACCAAAGGAAGTCAGGACTGGAACTCAAGCAGGTCAGGAAGCAGGAGCTGATGCAGAGGCCATGGAGGGATGTTACTTACTGGCTTGTTCCCCTGGCTTGCTCAGCTTGCCCTCTTATTGAACCCGGGACCACCAGCCCAGGGACAGCATCACCCACAACAGGCTGGGTCCTCATCCCTTGATCACTAATTGAGAAAGCACCTTACAGCTGGGTCTCATGGAGGCCTTTTCCCAACGGAGGCTCCTTTCTCTGTGATAACTCTGGCTTGTGTCAAGTTGACACACAAAACCAGCCAGTACAATGGCCCAAGACCATCACAGCCACAGGCAGTGTGCAGAGTGGGGCCTGGTTTGCACACGGCTGTTTTGATGGACGCTGTCTTTGCCTGCAGCAATGAGTGGCAGCAACCCCCTCCCCTCTTCCCTACCCCAGGAAAGTCCAACCTCACAATGCTCTGAACAGCTGCTGCTCCCCAACCTCCAGGCCGTCCCCCTTTTCACACAGCCTGCCTCTACCACAGGCTGCAAGTTCCTACCCTGGAGATGTGGTCAGGGCACCCCATCACCTCTCCACACTAGGCCAGAACACACGCATACCCTTCATGCTGGGCTTCCTGCCTAGGCCTTCGAGTTGCCAGAACCATTTACATGCAGGGTCACAGGCAGCTACCCCCAGATCTTTCAGGTACCTGGCTTAGCGATCCTTCACATACAGAGGAAATCTTCCAGGAACTTCTCCAATAACCCCATTGCCAAGGAGACACGTAGTCAGGCCCTAAGACACTCCTGCCAATCTTACACCAAACTCTATGGATGAACGGGCACCAGAGCATGGCTGTAGACATGAGCTAGGGGTCAAATGAGTGCTACATTCTGGTACTGCCTAGGGCCACCCACTTAGAGGATCCCAAGGTACCCATGAGAGCTACACAGATGATTCCCAAGATCCACGATGCTCATGTTTATTCAATGTGCATGGTGTGGCAGGCCTTCTACATGCTAGGCTCAGAAAAGTTAAACACCAGGCCTAAGGTCACCCAGCTAGTAAGTGGTCGGATCTGGAGTTAAACTCCATTCCAAAGTCTCGGACCTCAGATGTCGTGAGCTCAGACATGCCCCGGGGGAAGTGAAGGGTAGTAGGCAAGATTCTACGTCCACTTGACAGGCCAGTATATCAGATTTTGATTCTAGCATCCTAAAGGCAGGAGGCTGGGCCATCAGGGAGAACAGGAAGAGGGGCTAACAGAGGGGACACTGTGCATGCCTGCCCTGACCTGACCACTGCGTACTCCAGGATACAGGAAAGAGCGGGGGCCAGACCCTGCCTGGGGGGACCTGATGCTCCATGGGAGGGATCAGCTCAGAGTTGCGGGGTGAGGGGGCTGTGTTAGGAGCAGGGAGAAGCAGGAGACAAAAAAGAACAGGGCAAGGAAACACCCTGGGGAGTCACTGGGGTGAGAAGACTCTGAGGGTCACTGGGATCAGAACACTCCAGGGGTCACTGGAGTGAGAACACTCCAGGGGTCCTGAGAATACTCTGGGGGTCACTGGGGTGAGAACACTCTGACATGAACAGTTGAGAAGGTAGGATAATGAGCCATGCGAACAACTGAAGGGAAAAGGTCCAGGCAGTGGCCTGTGCTGAAATGTGCTTAGCATGGCTGAGGAAGCAGAAGGGTTAGCATGGCTGATTAGAGCATACAACAAAGAACAGTGTAGGAGTGGACAGGAGGTAACAGAGCCATCATGGACACCTTGAGCCCTGACCGCCGAGTGGCCTGGGTTCTGAAACAGCACCTCAACTGCTAAGTGGAAGATGGATGTAGGCACAGGGTGGGACGGAAGCCGACTGAGGTGAGGTGGAGGAAATTCATGATATAGACCAGAGCTAATTCGAGCGCCCAGCAGGGAACAGGTGTGACCTATGGCACATTATGGGCCTGTCCCGCCCGGCAAGAGCAGGGAGGGCTTCCTCCTGGAGATGACGCACCTCCTCCAGGAAGAGGCACTGCAACTCTGGCCCGAACACTGGGAAGGTAGAGACCCAAGGCGAGCGAGGCGGCAGCAAAGCCACCAGGAGCAAGGACCAGCCAGCATGCAGAACGGGCCTGCTCAGTTGCGCCCGGCTGTTGATGGCCATTACAGGCTGGGAGCCCTGAGGCCCGGACGGAGATGTGTGGAGGCGACTCCAATGCGGCAAACTGTGACCTGATCCGTGCATTCATCCTTCCATGGACTCCGAAGATGGAGTAAAATAGTAAAAAGGAGGGGGCAGGGCTTAGAGGGAAGATGGTCACGTGAGTGGGGTGGGAGGGCGGAGTCTCCCCTAAGGGCTTGTATCTCAATCTAGACTTCTCCCGTAACGTTTTTCTTGCTCGCCACTAAGAAGCAAAGAACAGGCTCTGTCCCTCTGCTGGGATGTTCTTCTAGGCGCATGGGTGCTAAGGAATCACACACCAAAACCTCTGAGACCCTGGGCTCAAATCTGCCCTTCCTTTTAAAAGTTGTTTCAGTTCTATTTGTTTGTCACAGCGACCAAAAAGAAAAAAGAAGGGGCTGGGGATTTAGCTCAGTGGTTAGAGTGCTTACCTAGGAAGCGCAAGGCCCTGGGTTCGGTCCCCAGCTCCGAAAAAAAAAGAACCAAAAAAAAAAAAAAAAAAGAAAGAAAAAAGAAGAAGAGGAGGGGGGAGGAGGAGGAGGGGGAGGAGGAGGAGGAAGCTGCCAACTGCAAATGTTTCAGGGAGCCACAGCAGTCCTGTCTCTCCATCTTGGAAAGCTGAGCCACACTGCCCTCCTGCTTAGTGGTGAAGTAGTCTGGAGGACATGCCATGCTCCCACAGTGGGGTATCCCTGAGTCCAGGGCAGCCCACACCAGGGCTTAGAGACAAGACCCAGGTCTGCAGCATGGCCCCAGCTGAAGGCTAACAGGAAAAAGCATGTGTCCAGGCATTGGTCACATACCACATACATGCATACATGCGTGTACACACACACACACACACACACACACACACACACGCCCACCAACATGCATGCTTATGTGCCACTTATGTGTCTACACACATCCATACAGAGGCTAGGCTCTCTGTGACTTTCAAGATTGCCCACAAAATGCATACTATCCAGGTGGGGCCCCCAGCCTGACCCCAAAGGCTTCCCCATCCCACCCCACTCCACTGTCCAGGCTGGAGGAAACCACATTCCTGCTAATCTGAAGGGATCTTTCCACACACCCACAGACCACTCTAAATACCAGAGAAAGCCCACAGCAGCCGGACTTCCCAGACTAGAGGCTCCTCTCTGAGAGACAATTGACCACACCCCCATCTTTTGATGATTCCTGATTCCTCAGCAGGGTGACTACCACCTGCAGCTCCCATTCACCACCCCCCAACCCCCACCACAAAAAGTGAAGGACCACTTTTTGGCAAGAGGCAGTGTTCCCTTACCCCAGCAAGCAGGGGGAAAGGCTCGAAGAAGAGGGGGAGGAAAAGGTCAGAGGGGGACATCTGAGCAGCGGTTTGCTTCCCCAGGAAGGAGAGATTTTCACAGCAGGGTGCCACGATTTCTTCGGAACTGTTATGAATCCCCATAAAATCAGATGCACTCAGCTATGAATGGCAACATGCTGCCACAATCAAACTCAATGTAGGGGTCAGTCACGTCACCACACACGGAGAGGCTTGTGCATGTGTGGTGCCTGCCAATGACACCCATAAAGCCATTCATGGACAAGCCAATACTTGTCACCAGTGACCACATTTCTAAGGCCACAGTGTTTAGGCCAATGGGACAGAAAGGAGGGACACGTCCATTCTGACCTTGAACCTTTCCCAAAACTCTTATCAAGTGACATTGGAGAAGCTTGGGAGCCAGCAGGGGTGAATGACCCGAGACCCCAAGAGAGGGTGTAACAGTGGTCCAGCATCTTCCAATCAAGACTTTGCACCCTCTACCTACGTTTTGTCAAAACTCATTGTAAAGACATCCAGCAAAACATACATTGTATCCTTCTTGCAAGCACTCTACAGGCATGGTGAATAAGAGAAGAGGAACAAGAAGCTAACACTCCTACTAGCGCCGTCCTCCTGCTCCAGTGCTCCCTGAAGTATCACCTGCATACACATCCCTCCTCCACCCTTTCGGTTTTCTAACACAGGGTTTCCCTGTGTAATCTTGGCTGTCCTGGAACTGGATCTGTTAACCAGCCTGGCCTCAAACTCAGAGGTCTGCCTCCTGAGTACTGGGATTAAAGGCATGAACTACTAAGACCAGATGTGCTCCCTCTCTTACCAAACTAAAGAGGAGACGTGTGAGCTCAGAAGGTGAAAACAATGGACAACCTGAGTTCATCCCCAGAGCCCATGTTGGGAGCAAAGAACCCACTCCTAAAGCTGTCCTTTGAACTTCATGTGCATGCCATAGCAACACAACAACATTTTTTAAACACCTAGGGACTAGGGAGATAACTTGGTAAAGTATTAACCATGCAAGCATGGGGTCATAAATTCAACTATCAGAACCTCTTTTCAAAAGGCCAGTCGTGGTGACATGCACTTGTAATTTCAGCATGGGCAAAGAAAATACACAAAGATCTCACTGGGTCTCACTGGCCAGCCAGCTAGTAAAATTGGTGAACTCTAGGCCAATAAGAGCTTGTCTCAAAAACAAATAAACAACAACAAAAACCCAAAGTGGACAAGATCTGAGAAATGGCACCTGACTTTGATCTCTGGTGTTACATGTTACATACATGTATACCTACACACTTGGTCAAAACAAATAAATAAAACCATAGTGCCCACATTCTGCTCCCGGATGGATGCATGGATAAATGGGTGAATGGATGGATGGATGAACAGATGGATACATGGTGATGGTAGATAGATGGATGGACAGATGGATGAACAGACAGGTGGATGGCTGGATAAATGGATAGACGGATGGATGGATGGAAAGATGGATGGACAGATGGATAGATTGATAGGTGGATGGAAAGATGGATGGACAGATGGATAGATTGATAGGTGAATGGAAAGATGGATGGACAGATGGATAGATTGATAGGTGGATGGAAAGATGTATGGACAGATGGATAGATTGATAGGTGGATGGAAAGATTGATGGACAGATGGATGGATGGACAGGTGGATGGATGGATGGATGGATGGATGGATGGATGGATGGATGGATGGATGGATGGGTAAGTAGGTGGATGGATGGATGGATGGATGGATGGATGGATGGATGGATGGATGGATAAATGGATGGATGGGTGGGTGGAAGGGAGATTTAGAGAAGGGGTCTTGCTTTAATGTTCAGGCTGGCTTTGAACTCCAAGACTCTATAAGTCTTCCCACCTCAGCCTTCAGAATAGCTGACATGATAGGTACAGTTTCCATGGAGGCTGCCTACCCCATGCCGTTCAATAGTTGAGGGTATCTTAGTGGAAGGATGTGCCCTGGTTAGGGTTACTATTGCTGTGACGAGACACCATGACCAAAGCAACTTGGGAAGGACAGGGTTTTTTCAGTTTACATTTCCAGGCAACAGTCCATTACTGAGGGAAGTCAGGGCAGGCACTCAAACAGGACAGGAACCAAGAGGGAGGAGCTGATGCAGAAGCCATGGAGGGGTGCTGCTTACTGGCTTGTTCCCCCTGGGTTGCACAGCCTGCTTTCTTATAGAACTCAGGATCACCATCAAGGATGGCACCACCATGGGCTTTGCCCTGTCCCATCAATCACTAATTAAGAAAATGCCTTATAGCTGAATCTTATGGAGGCATTTTATTGATTGAGGGTCCCTCCTTTCAAATAACTCTAGCTCATGTGAAGTTGACATAAAACTAGCCAGCACAGGGAGCAATGTAACTGAACCAGGGCTCTGATGACAGCCCCATAGGTTGTTTTTGAACATTTCATTTTGATAAAGAAAACCATGGTAGATTCTCACTCCCAAATCCACACACACACACACACACACACACACACACACACACACACACACACACATGATTAGGACTTAGGAGCTGTATTATCACGCAGCTGCTCTCCAATACACTCTAAGGCTGTGATTCTTCACCTTCCTGAGGCTGCGACCCTTTAATACAATTCCTCATGCCATAAAATTAGTTTCATTGCTTCTTCACAACTGCAACATTGCTACTTTTATGAATTGTAATGTAAACATCTACTATGCAGGATATCTGATACGTGACCTGTGGAAGGGTTGTTCAAATCCTCCACCTCCTAAGACTCCCCCTCCCCCCACCAGCCAAAGGGTAGTGGCCCACAGGTTGAGAACCACTGCCATGTTCCCCTAGTCAGGACACCACAAGGCCATTGCTCTTTCTGCCCATTCTAGAAAGACACCAGAGGCTTCTGACCACCATCATCAAGTTATAAGAGCAAGAACAGAGGAGTCCGATTCAACCTCTTCCTCTCCCATGCTTCAGGCAAGGTTAGCAGGCTGCAGAGTCTGGCCAAGCATGGCGCCTTGCTGACACCTCCCATGCCAGACACCGGTGTGGCTGGGTTGGGCTCCTCTCCTCGGAGCACCAATTGCTTCACCTCGCCTGGCCAGGCCTACTCTCCAGGCACGGCCCTGGGGCCATGTGGCGCCATCCTGGATCCTTCTGGAAGGGGGTCCTCAGCATCCCTCCTTCTTCTGACATCATTATGAGCATCTGTCCCAGCACGGGATGAGTGAGCGACCCAGGGCCATTGTGCCAGCAGACCCTCCATGCCCTGCAAGCGGCATCTGCCTCCTCCCATGAGCCATCTGCCCATGAGCACTGGCTCCCATTCGAAGACACAGCATAGCAATCTCATCTCTTCTCGGAGGCCTTTCTAATCTAAGAAAATGTACCTCCATCCATGCAGTCAGTGACCAGCTTCCACACATCTAGTTAGACGTATGCTCCTCCTTCCCTTGGATCATCAGACTCCTGTCTTCGACTCAGCAGGCTCTGTTTCTCACTGTGGCTGGTCAGACTCTTGGTCCCAAACATAGAAGGACATTTTTACATCAGTTTTCAGAACTGCATTACCTCAATTGACAAAAGGTTGGACCTACCAAATACCAACTTCTCATGACCACATAGATAAGAGAAATCCAGCACATTCACACAGTGGGGGAACCGTCACCCCTAAAGGTAGGGAAATCGGGGCCAACTAGATGCTAGGGGTGCTTACTGAACACACCTTGCATCCAGAGTTCCATCCCTGGAGCCCAAGTGTCTTGGTCAGGGCCTCGACTCCTGCACAAACGTCAGGACCAAGAAGCAAGCTGGGGAGGAAAGGGTTTATTCAGCTTACACTTCCACATTGCTGTTCATCACCAAAGGAAGTCAGGACTGGAACTCAAGCTGGTCAGGAAGCAGGAGCTGATGCAGAGGCCATGGAGGGATGTTACTTACTGGCTTGCTTCCCCTGGCTTGCTCAGCTTGCTCTCTTATAGAACCGAAGACCACCAGCCCAGGGACGGCATCACCCACAATGGCCCTCCCACCCTTGATCACTAATTGAGAAAATGCCTTACAGCTGGGTCTCATGGAGGCATTTCCTCATGGGAGGCTCCTTTCTCTGTGATAACCTCAACTTGTGTCAAGTTGACACACAAAAGCAGCCAGTGCATCATGTAAAGGTAGAAGGGGGAAATCAACTTCACAAAGTTGTCCTCTGACCTCCACACATGTGCTGAGGTGCACTGGCGCTCGTGCGCGCATGCATACATACACACACAGAAACACACACACGCACAGATGCACACACACACAGACATGCACACATGCACACATATGTATCATGCATCACATAATATTTTTAAAATTTTATTTATTTTTATTCTATTTGTACTGGTTTTTTGCCTGCGTGTATGTCTGTGTGAGGGTGTCAGATCTTGGAGTTATGGACAGATGTGAGCTGCCATTTGGGTGCTGGGAATTGAACCCAGGTCCTCTGGAAGCACAGTGTTCTTAACCTACTAAGCCATCCCTCCAGTCCCAACATTAACTTATTTAATGTCTGAGTGCTTTGCTGCATGTACAAATATTTTTAAATCTAAAGCAGCAGTTCTCAACTTTTGGGTCACCCCAAAGGGGTCGCATATCAGATGTCCTGCATATTAGATATTTACATTAGGATTCATAACAGTAGCAAAATTACACTTATGCAGTAGCAACCAAATAATTCTGTAGTTAGGGGTCACCACAACTTGAGGAACTGTATTAAAGGGTCACAGCATTAGGAAGGGCGAGGACCATGATCAAAACTGTAGGGAAATCTGACCCACACTAAAGCAGGGGGAGTTTAAGACATTAACTAAGGAGAATGAGGGAGACCTTAGGACCCCTCTCATGTGAGCTACTTGGGCCAATCAAGTTCATAGAAAGTTTAAGGATGGCACCAGATGCTGGGGAGCACCAAATAGAGCACGGTTACAGTTCGACAAGTCCAAAAGGTAGCTGGTCATGGTACCTTTGGCGCCACATCATGTCCAATGGCGCCACATCAAAATACACTTTAAATGACCCAAAATGGCCAGGTTTATGTTATGTGTATGTCATGGCAATAAGAATGTAAAACAACACATCTCTTACACGTGCACTTCTCATACGGCTACCCCAGGACACAGTGGGGTGAACAGATGGCAAACCCATTTCACAGGTGCAAAGACTGAGCTCTGCCAGGATGGGTTTGAGCCTGAGAATCAGCCAGTGTGGGCAGAGCATGCCAGGAGTTGTGTGCAACAGCCAATTTTAAAAGCACCCTTTGAGTCATTCAAAGGAAAGTCATCTTAATTAGCTCATACATCCAAAGGATGGTATATATTCCTAGTAGATAGTGAGCCTCCTGTCCAGAGAGGTATACAAGATGTGGCTGAAGGTCCTGAGGGGACCACGCAGCTCACCATGTTCTGCCACCTCCTCTCTCTTTCTTTATATTTATGACTCTCTCCCTGCCACCCTGAAATCACCTTCTAACCTTTGCTAAGGACAAGGATATCTTTTTTTTTAAATACTCAATTTAAAAAGAAATTCACATGTGTATAAGCAATACACAAATCATAATTCCTAAAAATAACAAATTGCAGGCTAGCGTAATCATAAGTAAATTGATATTGATAAATACGCCTTTCTCCTGAGCAGTAGGTGGTTTATTTTAATCTAATGAGTTTTGTATTTTCCCAGCTTTCAGATGCCATGATGAAGGGCTGTCTGCAATAGAATTACGACGCTCTCCAAAATATTGTAATTTAATGCCTCATTTTGTCAAGACTTTCTGGAAAATGAGATTTGTTCCCAGTGAGGAATTTTACTCGGCCTTTTCCCATGTGCCCCCCACCCACGTCCCCTGGCTTAGAGGTGCTCCTCCAGTTGGGCTTGGGGAGTAGGGAGAATGGAGGTAGGAAGACACGAATATGAAGAGGCAGTGGGGCAGGGACCAGGCAGGGACACCAAAGACTGTTCATGGTTGGATAGACCTACTATGTGGCAAAGCAGTGCCCACTGTGTGCTCACTGCTGTCCCTGTGAGGAGGGAGGCTGGCAGGCCTCCTGCCTGGGGGTCAGCAGGAATGGATGAGGACCCAGAAGCTCCTACAGAGAGAAGAAAAGATGGCCCCCAGGTAGGGAGAAGCAGAAGCCATAGACGGGAACAGAGCAGTCTGGGAGAACCTTGGCGATCATCTCTTTGAATGTCTCCCAGGATGAGGGTCAGCCCCACCCTGGCTAGCCTGGTGTTCTACCAGGAACTACAGAGAGCAAAAAGTCCTGAGATATAAACGGCAGACCCACAGGGTACACATCCTTCTTGCTCAGGTGTGTGAGCTGTATTGTTCTGTGCCTCAGTTTCCCTCGTCTCAGAAATAGCTGAGGGTTGTTGGGGGACCAAATGAGGCCTCACGTGAGCAAGCTCACATCGATCACTAGAAGTGGTCAACCATCACGGCCATTGTCATCATTCTCGTCATCATTACTGTGAACATCATTGGACCTCTTCCTGTCATCTTTACCATTGTCACTAACGTTGTCAACATCACTATTGTCATTCGCCATCATCACGTGGTCAGCATGATCGTCACCACTGTCACTGTCCTGATTGTGGCCATTACTGCCACCATCACAATCACCATCACCATCATCAGCACTACTATGATCATCACCATCATTGTGATATCATCACCATCAGTGACATCACTATGACCATCATCATCATCACTATGACCATCATCATCACTATGATCATCATCATCATCACTATGATCATCATCATCACCACCATCATCACCATCATTGTGATATCATCACCATCAGTGACATCACTATGACCATCATCACCATCACTATGACCATCATCATCATCACTATGATCATCATCATCATCACTATGATCATCATCATCACCACCATCATCACCATCATTGTGATATCATCACCATCACTATGATCAGCACCATCATTGTGATATCATCACCATTACTATGATCATCACCATCATTGTGATATCATCACCATCAGTGACATCACTATGACCATCATCACCATCACTATGATCATCATCATCATCACTATGATCATCATCATCACCACCATCATCACCATCATTGTGATATCATCACCATTACTATGATCATCACCATCATTGTGATATCATCACCATCACTATGATCATCACCATCATTGTGATATCATCACCATCAGTGACATCACTATGACCATCATCACCATCACTATGATCATCATCATCACTATGATCATCATCATCACCACCATCATCACCATCATTGTGATATCACCATCATCATCACTATCCACCACCATCATCACTATGGCCGTCGCCACCATCACTATGATCATTATCATCATCACCGTGATCATCACCAGATCCATAACCATCACTCTGATCATCATCACTATCACCATCATCATCATCATCCATATCAATATCATCATCATGTCATCATTTGAGTGTGAGTGCACACACATTTGCATGCACACACGTGCTAGTGGAAAGAACCTGAGAAGCTAGGGCTGGTCTCTCTAGAAACCTTTTGAGGACTTTTGAGTTTTATATGTGCCCCACTCAGTATTCCAAAATAAATTTAAGAGGTGAGGAGATTGCTCAGTTGGTAAGGTGTCTCCCGCACAGGGATGAGAACCCAAGTTCAAATCCCAGCATCTGTCATAGAAGCTTGCTGAATAGTGGATCCCAGAGCTCGCTGGCCACCTAGCAACCAAATCCACAGAGAGACCCTGTCCCAGAACAGAAGGTGGAGAGGGTAAGAGCAGTACATGGAGACCTGGGTTTGACCCTAGCACCCACGGGATAAAAAGGCGCAGCCCTAGCACACCTTCATCCCTAGCACTATGTGGGGACACAGATGCGGGATTTCTGGGGCAGGCTGGCTGACCGTCTCTGGTGAAACAGAAGTTCCAGGTACAGGCAGAGACAACGCCTCATTAGAATAAGAAGGGGAACACTAGCGACCTGCTAGGATCTACAGGAGTGCTGTGCATATGCACACGGACATGCACACAGACACAAACACATACACACACATACACGCCACACACACACGCACATACACACATGCACATGTGCATACACATGCACCCACATGCATATCACACACACACATGCCACGTACACACACCTTCATACACATATACATACTCATCACACACATGCATGTGAACATATCCACACCATACACACACACATAAATCACATACAACATGCACACATTGAGCTTCCACATGCATGGGCACCCACCCACATGGAAGGGTGTGAAGCACACACAATAAGCTTGAACAATAAAATAGGTAATTTGTAAATAAATTAACTAATTAATTTTAAATAAATAAAATTTAAAATAGGTAATTAGCTGTCTCAAAAGGGATGCCCCACCAATGACCAATCTCCTCTCTTAATCAATCCTACTCTGTCTTCTAGGCACTTCTTGAGGATCTCCACAGTCACACTATTAACTCCCACCTCTTGGAACAGGTCACTCAATCATTTAACAAACTTTCTGAGTCCCAGTCACAAGCAGATGGATTGACGACCAAAGGAATACGGGTCCTGTGGCTTGATGAGTGGGAGGGACTTCCGGTGGCCTGGTGGACAGGAGGGACTTCCTGTGTTTTGGTGAGTGGGTGGGAGGGACTTCTTGTGAATTGATGAGTGGGAGGGACTTCTTGCCGCCTGGTGGGAAGGAGAAACTTCCTGTGGCTTGGTGAGTGAGTGGGAGGGACTTCCTGTGGCCTGGTGGGCAAGAGGGAATTTCTATGGCCTGGAGAGTGGGAAGGGCTTCCTGTGGCCTGTGGGTGGAAGTGATTTCCTGTGGCCTGGTAGGTGGGAAGGGCTTTTTGTAGCCTGGTGGGCGGGAGGGACCTCCACCACCAGTGGCAATTGAGGTATTTGAGGTACAACCGTTCACTGAATCTGGGGTCCCTTCAAGAGCTGTTCGTGTGTGAATTTTCTCCCAGGTGCAGGGTGGGTGGGGACAAACTTAAGGACACACAACTCACAACTGGTATGTTTGGAGGTGACAGCTGTACACGTGAGCTGTGCGAAAGGAAACGGGATACACCTAAACTGCAAAATCTGCTCCAACAGTAAGAGCCCCGCCTTGCTAGAGAGACTAGACTAGGGCTCTCTGCAGGGACGAATGTCTGCCCACAGATTTATCATGGCCGTTTCTTGGTCCACTTTATATTCCTCAAACACTAATAGCCACATTAAATGGCTGGGAAGGTGTCCTAGAGCCATTCCCTGGGTGGCCCTGCTTGGGAAGGGTACAGGCATGAGTGACAGCAAGAGGTGCAGCAAGAAGCCTCCAGAGATGCCTCTTCTCTTCGGGTCACCACGTCATCCAGCATGCACACTCTGGAAGCAGAAGCAGCCCTGGGACCTCTCAGAGAAGGAAGCGACCAAGAGAATAGTGGGAGTGAGCATGAGACAGGTGAGTGTGTCTGCTGGGCAAGGGAGAAGGTGGGGACACAAGAGCCCAGAGCCTAACAGGCTTCCCCAGAGCGCCCCAAACCCTGAACAACTCTTAGTTATTCTACAGCCAGAAAGGCAAATGTTGGTGACAATTGTGATGGTGATGATGGTGGTGATGGTGATGATGATGGTGGTGGTGGTGGTAGTGGTGAAGATGGTGATGGTGGTGGTAGAAAAGATAGGTAGGGATGGTAGGGATAGTAACATTGGTGGCAACTGTCCTTTCTTGAATACATACTCAACATGGCAGCATTGTCATGATCACCTGACAAGGAGGGTATAATTCTGGCCACACCCACCCACAGATCAGGAGACCAGACTTGGAGAGGAGAGGCCATGTGCACAGTCCAGCAGTAAGCAGACTGGGATGCAAACCCCAGCGAGGTCCTGCTTCTGGCTATGGGTCAACACCCTGGGACAGACTGATGATCCTTCATGAGAATAGAAAAGAGATTTCTTTTAAAAATCTTCTCAAAGGTCTGGTGTGCTATCAGGGCAGTGAGGTGTGGGGCAGGAGGGCCCAGATGCAGGAAAAAGGAGGTTCCAGGGAAGGCTGCCCAAGAGTCTCTACTCCACTTAGGGCCTTAGAGAGACAGAGTGGAGAAACCAGCACAGGCTTGGCCACCTGAGCCCTGGGGAGGGGGGCGTGGTAATCTGATCATGGCCTTAACAGGGCAGCCACTCATAAAGATCCAGAACCCCGAGGGATATGAGGAGACAGGAAGAAAGGACTCCGCCTCCTGTTAGCTTTCCCACTGAGTGTCTGCCGCTTCCTAGACCATAGGCAGGAGAAGCTGTGCGGTAGGATGGAGTTCCAGTTGACTCCCCTAACTGACGAGACAGAAACTGGAGTATGGGAACTCTGAGAAGGACTGGCTATAACTAGGACTCCAGACTTCCCGTTGAGTGATCGGAGATTGCTGCTCCTAAGGTGTAAGTCCAGCACTGAAGACCTAGACCCGGCCTTGAGTCACTTACACCTGGACTAGAGTAGACCCTACTGTCTGTCAGGTGATACCCTGAGTCCTCTCTGCAAGGATATACAACCCCCGATACTCCATATTGTCATGCAGAAGGACTTGACAGTCACAAAGTCATCAACCGCATTACATTCAAGCCAAAGGGAAACAGGAGACAGCGATAAGTTGCAGAACCAAGAGTTTAAAAATATAAGCCTACAACTTAGGAAGTGCAGTATATCTGCAAAAACAACTGGCCAAAAAGATGGATAAGCTTACTAGAGAGTGAAAAACTACACAATAAATTCCCAGCTGAAAGCCAGGCATAGTGGTGAACGCCTTTAATCCCAGTGCTCCAGAGACAGAGGCAGGTAGATATCTATGAGTTCAGGGCCAGCCTCATCTATGAATAAGACAGGCTCCTATCTAAAAGAAAAATCCAAAAATGAATAATATAATTTAAAATTAAAGTCTGGATAGATAGCTTACAGTGAATTAGATAGAGCCAAAGAGAAGATGAGTAAATTGGAAATAGGTGAGCAGGAAATAACCAGAATGAAGCGCACATAGAAATGCACAGGTGAAAAGTTGATTTTTGAAAATAGCTTAAGACATATATGGGGCATGGTGACCTAAGTTCAAAGAAAGAAGAGAATGAGCCAAAAGCAAAATACGGAGGACATGCTAGCCAAAACTCTTAGATACTGATCAAAGATACCAAGCTGAGGTGAAATAAAGTCTACACCACTGCTTGGTACACATCAGCAGAAACTGATTCCCACGGCAGAGACATGGGTACCCTTGCTTATCTACCATCCACAACAGCAAGAAAATGGAACCAGTCCAGCTGTCCATCCACACACAGAGGGATAAGAGAAACTCATGCATAGAAACGGAATTTTATCAGTCATAAAGAAAACCAAGGTCACAGCATTTGGGGGGGAAATTGACTGAATTAGAAAGTTTCTGTATTAAGTGAACTAATCCAGCCTCAGAAAAATAAACACTATACGGAAAACAACTTCCAAGATTGTTGAGAACACCTGATTGTTTGTGTGTGTGTGTGTGTGTGTGTGTGTGTAAGTATCTTAAATGCAAATGGAACAAATACTCAAAAGACAAAGACAGATTGAATTGCAAAACAATCACATTCTATTTCCAGAATCTCTACCTTAAATATAGTGACACATGGGGCTAGAAAGATGTCTCCCAGTTAAGAGTCTTGGGTTCAATTCCCAGTACCACACAGAGGCTTAATAACCATCTCTAACTACAGTTCCAGGAACTCTTATGGCCTCTGTAGACACCAGGCATGCACACAGTACCTAGACATACAGACACGCAAAACACTCATACACATAAAATAAATAAATAATAGATGGATAAATAAATAAAAAGCGACATATAAAAATGAACAAGAGTTGATTTCCTGGATCCGCAAGGTAAAGGGAAAAAGCTGCCCTTTGACCTCTTCAGCAACACAGAGGCATGCACGGACAGACACCCACACACACTCACATACACATGTATTTACACTGAATAAATAAGTAAAGTTAAATTGGAAGCCAAGGAGGTATTTTTGTTGTCAACCGACTTGAAAAGCGGCAAATGATAAAGCCCTCACAAAATACAATTTACTAAAAATGACACACAAAACACTAACATAGCCCCAGGACTCTAAGAATCGGAAACTACAGTTTATAACCTTCCCATCAAGAAGCCTGAGCCCACAGCTGAACCACTCAGCAGATAAGGAGAACACAGAGCACAAACCTTCCCAGAGTCCCCAGGAAAACAGGAAAAAACAGGAACAGTTCCCGATGGATCAAAAAACAGTAGAATTTGACTATGATCTGATAAGGAAAGTCAGATCACACAAAAGGGAAGTCCAGGAGCACATGTGGGAATAAAATCAAACCCAACCCAGCGAACTGCAGTCATGAAGAACAAAACTGTTTCAGCTGTTGGGTGGTAGAAGCTGCAAAAAGAAAAGTGTGTGTATGTGCATGCACACGTGTGCATACATGTGTGCACAAGATGCATACATGTGTGAATTTGCATATGTGCGTGTGTGCACATATG
Source organism: Rattus norvegicus (assembly GCF_021556685.1). Lineage (NCBI taxonomy): Eukaryota > Metazoa > Chordata > Mammalia > Rodentia > Muridae > Rattus > Rattus norvegicus. Next base: position 29,718,213 of record NC_141553.1, read on the forward strand.
TATGTTTGTCTGTATATTAGATGTCTCCGTATGTGTGTATGCAAGTATGTATGTGTGTCTATATTAAATGTCTATGTGGATGTGTGTGCAAGTATGTATGTGTGTCTGTGTGTTGGGTGTCTCTGTGTACACGCATGTGTGTATGTGTGTCTGCATTTATTCCAGGAATGAAAGATATGCTAACTTCTGAGTATCCAACATTATAATTCTCTGCATTGCCAGCGGAAAGAAGAAATTGTATATTAGCGTGTCAATATACACAACAATAAGGTTGATAGAATGCTCTACAAGCCAGGTGTGGTGGTGCACATCTCTAATCCCAGAACACAGGAGGCAGAGGCAGATGAATTTCTGTGAGTTCGAGACCATTCTGGTCTACATTCTGAGTTCTAAACCAGCCAGTGAGACCCTGTCTCAAACACAAAGCAAAGGAAAAATTCTTAGCAAAAGAAACAGAAGATGCCACACATGGAAGATACCTTTAACTAATGTTGTATTCAAGAGTGAAGGACTAGGGTTGGGGATTTAGCTCAGTGGTAGAGCGCTTGCCTAGCAAGCGCAAGGCCCTGGTTCAGTCCCCAGCTCCGGGGGGGAAAAAAAAAGAGTGAAGGACTGAAGTTTGCCTGACTGTGGGAACAAAGTAAAGGTGCCTGCTATTGACACTGCCATTCTACAGACCCATTAAAGGGTCCTGTTAAGAGGCAGGAGAAAGGGCTCCCTTTGCTCTTGCAGAAGACGCGGAGTTCAGTTCTCAGTGCTCACACTAGGCAGCCCACAGCCGTCTGGATCCAGCTCCAGAGGACCTGAAACCTTCTAAGGCCTCCGCTTGGCATATGTAAACATACACACACACATAAATACGAAACAGGTCATTGTTTTCAAAGCTCTAGGTGATGCAACTGGGCAACAGAGAGAATTTTTAAAAAAAATCCAAATTCGAAGCAAAGAATTAAAGAGACGATAGCATACACGGGACAGGAGCTGAGCAGAGTGACCTACGAGCTTATGAAAGTCTGGCAGAAGGAAGAAACACATTCAGTGGAGTTGCAGGATACAAAACAGCATATGAGAAATTAGCTGCATTTCTAAGAGAGACAATAATAAGTAGAAAAGGCAATCCCATTCACGGTAGCACCAAAAAGGAGGAGACACTTAGAAGTCTAACTTGGACAAATATGGACACCAACAGCTGTAAAAACACCTTCGGGAAGAGACTAACCTAAGAGGATAAAAAGTATAAAGCTATCCCACGCTCATCCCAAGAGCTCAGTGCTGTCTGGATCCTGTCAATATTCCCTAAAACAATCCTCAGATTGTATGTGGTGCTGTCAAAACCCCAATGGGGAGTGGACATGGTAGCCTATATCTGTAATCCCCATAGACAGGAGGCTGAGGCAGGAGGACCATGCAAGGTGAGCTTTGGCTACATAGTGAGACCGTACTGCAAAGAAAAATCCCAGTGGCACCATTCGCAGAAGTTGAAAAATCCACCACAAGATTTTAGGCAAAATCTCAAAGCATCCCCTAAATATAGTTAAAACCATCCTTCCCAACTTTAAAATGGACTATAAAACTACGGTAATCAAAGCATATGGTACTGACAGAAGGAAAGACACACACGGACTAATGGAATAGAATGTAGTCCCAAATCAAACCATCACACAGGGGGAGTTGGTTTTATGAAAGGTACCAAGAGAGGAGAAAGGACTGATGGGACAGGGAAAACTGACCACACGCAGAAGAGTCAAGCTAACTCCTACCTTACCCTGCGTGCAAAACTGAACCCAAAATGGAACAGAAACAAACTTATTAGGGTACTTGAGAGGAACAGAATGGAGATAGATAGATGGATGGATGGACGGACAGATGGATGGACAAACTGACTGACTGCTGTCTGGCTTACAGCCTGTGACCCAATAATGGCTGTCTACCAACAAAAGGTCCAAGTTCCAGTAGCTGTTCAGTCCATGAGGCTGGGTGTCTCAGCTGGTCTTCAGTATTTGCCAAAGTAAGTTCTCATGCCAGTGAAGGAATGGACCCGCCATCAAAGGCAAAAGCAAGCAGGCAGAGAGCCAGTGCTCATTCCTTCTATGTCCTTTGTATAGGCTGCCACCAGAAGGTGTGGCCCAGATTAAAGATGGATCTTCCTACCTCAAAATATCTGGATGAAAGGTGTATCTTCCCACCTCAAAAAAAAATCTAGATTAGAAGTGGGCCTTCCCGGCTCATTCCTGATGGCTGCGGTGTCAAATATATCCCCAGTCGTGGTCCTCTGGACAAGTGGAGAGCCCTGCATTCCTGAAGGCTTCCACAGTGCTCTCCTATACCCTATCAAATCATGTTCAATAATAAATCTCACATCAAATCTGAAAAAAAAAAGAAGTGGGCCTTCCCACTTCAAATTATTTAGTTAAGAAGATAATTTCTCACAGGTATACCCAGCTGGTTGGGTTTTAGTCAACTCCAGATGTAATTAAGTTGCCAGCCAAGAGTAGGCATCGAAAGAACCAAATCTCTAAACTTCCTGAAAGGACGCGTGAGAAATCCTCATGACATTGGATACAGTAGCAACTTCTTGGCTATGACACTAAAGCCCAGACAATGATAGAGCAAGAAAGATATTTTTTTTGAAACAAAACTTCCCTGTGTAGCCCTGACTGTCCTGGAAATTTGCTCTGTAGACCAGGTTGGCCTCAAACTCAGAGATCTCCCTGCCTCTGCCTCCCAAACACTGTGATTAAAGGCATGTGCCACCACTGCCCAGAAAGAAAGATATTTAGACTTTATTGGACTAAAAATCTCTATGCATCAAAGGAACCTCTCCACAGAGGGAAAGGGAACTCTCAAAACAAGGAAATGTTCTTAACTCATCTATCTGCTAAGAGATTAAGTGCCTGAATTCAAAAAGATTCTACAGCAAACGACTCAACTCAAAACTGGACGGAAAGCACCAACGGTCAGTTCCCACAAAGGGAGGCACAACATGGTTCACAATGAGGGGATGCCAATCAAAGCCCAGGGCAGCATCAGTGGAATATGCCTCCCACCAAAAACTGCAGAGTGAATGTTGATAAGATTATTAAGGAGCATTGCTTGAGGGAGGGAGGTAAGAAAGGGTCCAACTTCTGTGGGAAACGGATGCTGGGACCTCAAAAAGCCCAACAGAATTGCCAAAGTATTTGTAATTCCACTCCTACGTGTATACTGAGATCGGGGACCCAAATAATATGCACACACCAATGCTCACAGCAGCGTTTGCAGAGGTCGGAGACCATCTAAACACCCAGCCATGACTGAACAGGAAACAACACAGTGAGTCCTCACTAGAATGTTATTTGACCATAAGGAGGAATTGTGTTCAGAACTTAGAAACCTCGAGTCAGTGAAGAAAACCAAACACACAAGACGCAGTAGTAATCCAGTTCATGGCAACAAGAAGTAAGGTGGATGTTACCAGGAGTAGAAGAGGGAAGAAATGGGGACTTAGTTGGGAATAGGAGCGGAGCTTCTGTTTGGCACAGTGAGACAGTTGTGGAGATGAGAACCACAGAGCTCCCCAGCCACAAATGTACTCACCACCGCTGAGCTGTAACCCTTAACACTATTTAGGTCACACTATTTCCAAGATTTTGTTTTTAATTATGTGAGTCTGTGTATGTGTATACACACATAAATACAGTACCCAAGGCGTCTGGCAGCAGGAGTCAGATCCCCTGGAACTGAAGATACAGGCGTCGTGACCTCCTGACTGATCTGGGAACCAAACTCAGGTCCTCTGCAAGAGCAGCAAGTGCTCTTAACTTAGCTGAGAGCTAAGTGGCAGCTTTTATGTTATATGCATTTTACCATAACTGGGGAGAGGGAATTAGAAGAAAATCTTAATTTTATATTAACTGGCATCAACCAAAAAGCCACAGTAAACACCACAGTAGCAAACAGTTACGGCTTTGTCCTTGGTGTTGGATGTGAATTGAAAAAAGTCTCTCTACCACTGCCATCCAGTCCAAGGCTGAAAGCCTTTGCCATCGCAATAAGACAAGAAAAGCCTCCAAAAGCATGATATAAAAATCTTATTTCTGCAGAAAACACGGTCGTGTGTCCTAAATGGTTTTTTAAAGTCTGTAGATAAACTTGTTAGAATTAGTAAAGAAAATTGACATCGTTTTTAAGATATGGGCCAATATTTTGTAATCAGTCATTCTTCTATGGCATATAGGTGGTTGAATATGAGAAAATATCACTTATAATTTTACTTAAAGACAGAGAACACATAGAAATAAGCCTTATAAAAGAAAATGCTACAGACTCCTAGATGCATTCCTGAAAGAAATGTATTAAGACATGGCTAAATGGCGAGGTGCATCTTGTTAATGGATTGGAAAACTCAATATTGCAAAGACGTCGATTTTCCTCGATGCAGTTGCAATCAGAATCTCAGCGGGGCTTTTGGGGAATGTTCAAAAGCTGCTTCTAATAGTTATATGGAAGCGCACAGAGCCAAAACTAAAAAAGTCTTAAAGGGAAATGAAACTGAAGGAACCAGAGTCTCAGGTACAAGTCGGTGTCTAGAGAGCTGTCAAAGCCAAGGCATGAGTTTGCATCAGGTCCAGGACAGTGACGCACTAAGAACTGCACATGCACGTGTCTGTGCCAGAAGACACACGTGTGCATGTGTATACACGCACACACACACATGCACACATGCACATATGCACACACACAGTCACCCGCACACACACATGCACACATGCACACATGCACACACACACATGCACACACGCACATTCACACGGATTCTTTTCGTGTGTGTGATAACTCAGTTTCAAATCGTTGGGCATCCGCACTGGAATGGTCCAATTATACTGAGGTCATATTGCAGAGAAACAGAAGTAGGCTGAGACAAGCAAAAGCAATGTCACCGGCAAGCAGAGTGCATTAGCACGCCAGAGCCAGCACGCTGCGTGCTTACCTAAGTTTGAAGACACAGTGGGCAGTGGCTATGTGGGAGAGCTTGCCCTGGGTCCAAATCCAGCACCATCAAGACGAAGTCAGAATAAACGTGGCATTAGGAGTCAGAATGGGTGTGGCCTTGGAGGGATGGTGGGGAAATGACCTTCAGGGATGGGGATTTTCGGTCTGAGTGGTGCTGATGAGGAATTGGTTGCTTTGTGGAGCTCAGAGCACCGCTTTTCTGCACAGTACACATCAGTTAAGAAGCTGAGCAAGTCCTGGTTTGCTTGGTACCAACGCCGATACTCAATCACAGACATGCCCTGTCTTCCCTCTGGCCACTCACCAAATGAATTATTGAGCTTTCCTTGGTTTGGGCAAAAGGAAGAGGCCTCCCTCTTCAGAACAATGCGTGAAGACTTTCTCATGGGTAAGAGAACCCAGGAGCCCGAGGCAGCAGGCAAACGTGTGACACCATAGAGCCCAGTATCGTGATAATAAAAGTAGCACGTGTTCAATGCTCTCTGTGGGGCATGCACTCTTTCTAAGCATCTTTTATTTTGACATAATTTTATCCTCCCAGTAATTCTCTGAATTGGGTGCTGGTATTAGCACTTAGCAAGCTTGCCTGGTAGCTCACAGTGGATAAGCAAGGACCAAATTTAGGGAGGCTGGCTTCTAAATCGACACAATCACCTTGTTTAGAAGGGCATGCAGATAAAACCGGGTACACGATGCCTGTTCATACTCACCCAAGCCACGCAGTGGCTGTCTCCCCCAAGCAAAACACTGGAGCTGTCCCATCCCTTAAAGGCCTGGTTCCCAGATAAGAGGCCATAAGGCAGGCCCTAGTCGATGGGGCTTTGTCCTAAACCTAGCGATGTAGGTTGAGATGCTATGGAGGTGTGGAGAGAGGTCCCTTGCTCAATCTGGGGATGAGGGTATCAGAGCTTCCCCAGGTTCAGGCCCTGCTACTGACAGAACTGATAACAGAAGCAAAATGGATTCCAGAGCACCTGGTCCAACCCCAGGCACTGCCTGAGAGTCTAATGCTCTCCACCCAGGCCATTTCAGCAAAAGAAAACCTAGACCAAGGTGCACACACACACACACACACACACACACACACACACACACACACACTTTGGTATACAGGCAAGCACAGGGCCAATGCCAGAGAAGAAGAATTTGGAAAAGCTAACACTCTTGGAATAGGGGTGTTTGTCCTGCCTTCCCCAAGATCTCTGCCTTGCCTCTGACACCCTGGCCCTGTATGGTGGCTCCCCTGGAAGCTGTGAAGCACGCAGGTGCAACCAGGTCACCTAGATAACAACCTTCCCTCCCGCTGTATTATTCATGGGCTCCCTTCTTCCGGCCAAGCTCCAGTTTCCAATAGCCCTCAGGCAATGCAGACCTGGCTTGGCAGGTCAGCCATGCTGGTCTAGCTTGTAGCACCGGGCCTTCACACCTCACACCCTGCCCTCCCTTCCTATAACAGCTTCCTGGACACTTCAGGTGAGGTGGTAGCTTTGGGGCCAAGGGAGAAGGGCAAAAGTGGGCACTTTTAGCTGAGTCAGACACAGGACGCTAAAAAAGAACTATGTCCTACGTACATGCAAAGAGAGAAGCAGAGAGAGCTGTCCCCAAAACAGGATTCCAAATAAGTTCCAAGGCCTGGACAGTAGTGTGTCTATTTCTGTCACTTTTGTTGTTTGTTTGTTTGTTTGTTTGTTTGTTTGTTTTTGAAACAGACCCTTTCCTATAACCCTGGCTGGCCCTGAACTTGCTATTCTGTGCTGTGATTATAGGTGTAAACCAGCACGTCTGGCCCGTCCCTGTTTTGAGTGTGCATGTAGTTTCCTTCAAACACGTGGTGCTTAATAAATAAATATTGGCTGCCACAGATTCCTTTTGGGGAAAATGGTTGTCAAAACGACTGAGGACATAAAGGGTCGCAGCCATTGGGAAGACACTGTTCTTTGGGTTGGGAGGTGGCCGTGCTGTGACAGCTGATTGCATTATTGCTCACGTCACTGAATTGGTGGAATCAATAAAAATGACAGATCGACCTAGCAGGGGTTGCACAAGTCACCATTGGTTCTGTCATGCCCTGCTGTGTGTCTTGTGAGAGTCTTGGTCTCCAGATCAAGAGGGTTAGCCGCTTGCAGGCTTTAGGGTTTGGTTTGGTTTCTTCCAGCTTAACAGATGAGAAGTGGGGGTCCTAAGATGTAAGTTCCAGGGGTTCAGCAGCAGGCCCGACACTAATATCTCAGCATGTCTGGGGGAGAGGGGCATGCTCACCTTACCACCACTGGCTCCAAGTCACTATGCATGTGCCCACACCATCAAGCCACCCACCAGGCTTCTGCAGCACCCTGACTGGCCTGGGGACATCTGTGGACGAACCAGCATAGCCTTGAGTACTGAGGGAGCCCCCAGCCAGCCTGCCCCACAGCGGGGACCAGGTTGGAGTGAGGATACTGACCCCCAGGAGCTCCTGCTCAAACCCTCAATAAACAGATAGCTCTGGGGTGACACGAGGAGGTGACCCTGCCTGTGGCCTCTGAGAGGCAGAGACGGCCACCTGACTCATCCCTCAGACTGTCTGAGCCACCGCCCCTCTTGGCTCACTTAAATTTTCAGCAGATACTAGACATTTAAATATCCCATCTCAGCTTGATGGCAGGAAAGAGGGGTGATCCAGACACCCCCTGTGCAGCCCTCTGTGGCCCCAGGACGGGTCTTTTCTCTGTTCTTATCTGCTCCCACCTACTTGGATAGGGCCTTCACTCTGCCCTCAATAGTGTGAATGACTAAAAAGTTTCAGAGCCTTGGTTCAAATCTGCCTCTGTACCTGCTAGCTGTGTGACTCTGGACAAAGTGCACAACCTCTCTGTGCATCCCTTCTCCCATCGTGGAAAATAGATAGCACCGTAGGTCTTCTGCCCTGGGGTTGTTAAAAGGTGCAAGCGAGGCTAAGTTTTAGGCCTGGCACACAGTAAGTGCCTAATAAATGTTTCTTCTCATTAGCACCAGCTCAAACACCCTAGAAGTCCATGTCACAGGTCACAAACTGGCCACTCATAGGCCTTTGATATTTGTTCCCCTAGAGTAGGAACCACAGAAACACAAGGGGCTAGGACTGCAGATGCCACCCAGCCTGGACTCATTAAACATCTGCCAAGTGAATAAATGGCCCTGTGGTGTTTAGAATACTTTAACTATGTGGCAACACTTGCAATGGGGAAGCTTTATTATTTTTGTAAAACTTTGGTTTTGGTTTTGGTTTTGATCCTCTGGAAGAATGTAAGAGTCCCAGCGCCTAAGAGATGCTCTGCCAGCTGCTTGGCAACAGAGGCCAGGGCAGCAGTGGTGCTCCTTTTGGGCAAGGTGAGCTTGTGAGATGCCCTACACCTGCCCAGCATCCTGGATCCCCTGAAGGCCATCCCCTTAGGCCAGTGCTGAACATACAAGAAGCACAGACAGGGAGAGTTGCCTTTTACCAGGTCCTGTGCATCTGCACACAATGGCTTCTCTAGAACCCCAAGTCTTACTCCAGCCCCAGGTCCAGGAAAAAAAGGAGAGAGGGCCCTTTGTTCTGCTAAGTCCCCACTCCCCAAGTCACCTCAGTACTCAAGCCATGACATACCATACCTCTGCCTGAGGGGACAGGTCCCCCGACCCCAATGCTCCAAGCAATACCCTGCTTGGGAAACTCGTCTTAGCTTGCTCTCTACTGCGGTGACGAACACCACGATCAAAAGCAACTTGGGGAGGAGCGGTTTATTCCATTTTGCAGCCTGTAGTCCACCCTTAAGGGAAGTCAGGGCAGGAACTAAAACCCAGAGGCCACGGACGAGTGCTGCTTTCTTGGCTTGCTGAAGAGTCCCAGGGACAGGATGCCACTAGAAAGCTAGCACCCAAGCTTCCATGCGAGATGTGCTGTCAATGCCATTCGCAGACGTCCCATGAAGAGAGAGTATCACAAGGTTGACACGGCGATTATATGTTGAAAGGGTAGCATCTGGGGATTGTGTGGCTAGCAAAATTGCCAGGGATTTTGGTTTGTTTGTTTGGTTGGTTTGGTTTGGTTTTGGTGTGTGTGTGTGAGAGAGAGAGAGAGACAGAGACAGAGACAGAGAGAGGGAGGATCTTAAGTATCTCAGACTGGCTTTGAGAGGCTGAAGATGTTCTTGAACTTGGGATCTCCCTGCCTCTCCCTCCCTGGTGCTGAGATTGCAGGTGGGAGCCACCATGCCTGGCTGATGTGGCTCTGGGCGTAGAGCCCTACACTCTATCCACTGAGGCACATCCTCTTTCAATTTTGTTAGAGCGGTTAGTAGACAGTGGTACCTGAGAGTGTCCTGGGCTACTTTTCTGTCAGGCAAGGATGCTGTGGGTGCTCAGTTAGGACCTCTTATGTGATAAGGGCTGGTACGTGCTTGGAATGAGAGGGCTGAGTGGGTGCCTCCCAACCATGGGTGTGGGGACCTGCAGAACCCCAGAGGACAGTCTGGAAGCGGCCTTCTAGATACACTCCCCAACTGCGTCTGTCACTAAGACACAGCCCCGACTCCACAGCAGGGCACAGGGGTCTCAGAGTCTTGCACTGGACTCTCTGAAAATGGTCTCAGAGTTCTCCTGAGCACTGTAAATTGGGGAGGCCCAAGTTCCCAGGATCGGGGCACCCTGGGGGGGGGGGGGTCCAGATGAAGACATAGGCAGGCCTGGGGCTGGATGGATATGCGCACACACACACACACACACACACACACACACACACACACACACACCGCAGGCAAAGAAGAGAAAAAAGTAGATAAGCTAAAAAATGCCATTAGACTTGGGCCGTGCCCAGGGAAAGACAGGGCCTTCTGAGAGGCAAGGCAAAGCCCACATCCCTGGCAATACAGGTCGAGCCAGGTCCCAGCTTACCCACCCACCCCACCCCCGCCTTTGTTTCTCCCCTCCCCTCTCCTCCCCTCCTCCCTCCTTCTGTCTCTCTCTCTCTCTCTCTCTCTCTCTCTCTCTCTCTCCCCCCCCCTCCCTCTTGCTCTAGCTCTCGCTCTAGCTCTGTCTATCTTTCATTAGCTCCCAAATCACAGTGTTCTTTCAGAAACAGACAATCAAGGTGGTGCATGTGCAGGCCCTTGTCGCAAATGGCATCTCAGGTCCTCTCCAAATGGAAGATGGCCTTTAAGGAGGAAGGAAGTCGGGTTAACAGTCAGCCCCGGGAGCTAGGGAACAGGGGGGAGTAGCAGCAAGGGGTAAAGACTGAGATACCCCCAGTCTCCCAAAATGGTGTGTGCGAAGCTTTGGGATCTGTGATGAACAACCCACTAGGAGGATTAGATGCTCAAGGCCAGCCTGGGCTACATAGTTTCAGAGCAGCCTAGGTGGGGACTGGGGTCAGGGACAACTCTCAGTTTCTACCCATTATCCTCAGCTACTCACATAGACACAATGTTACCAGTCCTAATCAGATGGCCAAAGGTCTAGACTGTATTGTGAAACTGCCGGATCTAATTTTAGGAGGGTAAGTCCAAGTAAAAACCTACACACACACACACACACACACACACACACACACACACACACATCCACAGGCACAACTCAATTCATGAGCTCCTCAGGTCATCAAGCTATAGAAGTCAAGGGCCAGCTCACCTCTATGACGGTGTCTCACCCAAGGTCAAGTCACATCAAAGAGCCTTAAAAAAAAAAAAAAAAAAAACCCTGATTTTCCCATGTACAGCAGAGGCCAGGCTTCTCATAGTTTGCACTGTGTTGATTCTCACGGCAAGTCTACAGACAGCTGGCAATTATTCCCATTTTACAGATGAGAAAGCCAAGGCCTGAGCAAGTTGAGTGCCATCCCAGGCCCTTCAGACCCCAGGGACACAGGGTTGTCTCTGCTTACTCTCTAAAACTCACGCAGGTGGTACAGTATTCTCATTGCCTTCCCAGCCCACACTTGAGCGAGGTTCCGAATACACACAAATACGAGCCAGCTGAGCAGTACAGCCCAAGACCACATAGCTCTTATCAAGTGAGCAAGACAGAGTCCAGGAGCAAAACCCTGAGGCCCACCCATAAGGCAGCATGTGAGGAGGAGCAGCAGTGCCCACCCCGCTCCACAGGGTTGAGCCAGATCAGATTCCATAGTGAAAGCCTAGAAGCTGGCTCCCAGTGGCTACTTCTTAAATACGCCAGTCTCTCTGCTGACACTGGGGGCGGGGGGAGGAGGAGGGGGAGGGTATTGGGGCAGAAGTACGCATAATTTTCTGTCCAGTGGGACTCCCATAAAGCTGTTCACATAGCAAACACAAATGAAGACGGTCCACCAACATTCTCACAGTCTCTGAATTTTCCTTTTTGTGCACACGCACACACACGCACACACACACTCTTCATCACTGCTGCAGACTTTCTGGCCAAGTTCTAGAAATTGCCGGTTCCTAAGGTGCATCTGGGGTCATGATGTTCCTGGTAAGCCGTTACTCTGATGCCCTTATACAGTTGTCTCTTGTCTGGAAGTTCTTTTCTCGTTTTCTTTTGAGACAAAGTATCCTGTAGCCCAGCTGACTTTAAACTGCTACATAGTGGAGGACAAACTTGAACTCCTGATTCTCTTGCCTTTACCTCCTGAGGGCTGGGCTTACGGGTAGGCACCACCACACTTTCTACAGTGCTAGGGATCAAACCGAGAGTCTCCTGCACGCTAGGCAGGCACTCTACCTAGTGGGCTCCATCCTCAGCTAGCTGCTCTCTTTTGAAGATCCCCGTGCTCTTAGACCCCATCTCTCCCTATTGTCTCATATTTGTTTTTGCTTTATTTGTTTTTTAAGCGTATTCTTAAATGTTTATACATTTATTTAGTGTGCGTGTGTGTTCACACTTGTGCACGCAGACAGCACCTTTCATGTGTGGGTCTCTCCTTCCACCTTGTGGGTTCCAGCACAGTTGACAGCAAGCACCTTTAATCCTCAGAGCCATCCCGCCAGCCTCCTGGTTTTGTTTGTTTGTTTTGCTTTGCTTGAAACAGGAATTCTCTATGCCCGCAGCCCACTCTGGCCTCAAACTTGCAATCTTCATGCCTCAGCCTCACAAGAACTGGGATTGCAGGCATCTGTAACACCAAGCCCAGCCTCCCACACTGCTCTTACCTGCGTCATAGACCTTTGAAGCATGAGAACTGGTGATCTCAGCATGAAAAGCATGGGCCCAGACCCTGTAGATGGAGAACACTAGTCACCCATCCCAAAAATAGCTAACATGAACAGTCAAATCCAGCTGTGGGCACAGCAAACCCTAAAGGCGAGAGAAGGCTTACGGACAGTCAGTTAAGCCAGTGCACAGTGTCTGCCTACCACACCACTGGCCATTCAGCACCTGAGCGGTAACCATGGGAGGCAGCAGGGCACAGAGGGAAGACAAAGCCTAGACTGTCACCAAGAGTCATGGAGACCAGTGGGAAGCCCCAGGGAAAGATGGCAAGAGAGGAGGGAAGGATGAAGAAACAGAGGAAAGAGAGGTGGGGGAGGGAGAACGGAGACAAATGGAGGAGGAGGAGGAGGAGGAGGAGGAGGAGGAGGAGGAGGAGGAGGAGGAGGAAGAGGAGGAGGAGGAGGAGGAGGCCTGGAGAGGCAGCCACCACACCAAGCCAGGAAGGCTTCCCAAGTAGGAGGCCCCTACAGTGTCGGAATCACCCATGTAACCTGCTGAAGCAGGGCCTCAGTTACTGGAGACCAAATGTTCCCATTCCTGAATTGTTCCATCCCCTGAGGTCCACCTTGACCTTGCTCAGCTTCTAAAGGACAAATAGGGTTGACCTAGCACCAAGAGGAACCCAGATTACAAGAGGGTTTTTTGTTTCCAAAAGAAAAAAAGGCTTAAAAACACCTATAATGGAATAGGAAATAAACCAGTTCGAAGGTTCGAAAGCAACTGAGTTCATTTATAAAACTACCTTTACACACAAGAACGTGGAATCTCTGGAGATGGATGAGGACTCCCCAGCACCGCATCACCAGGAATCCTCCTGCTCTGTGAGGCCTATGACCGTGCCAGATGGTGACTTCCCAGCCTCCCTACCCAATAGCAGAGCTGCAGTCATCCTGACAGAGACCAGTGTGGCAAAGACGGGCTGGGATGCATATGGTGACTTTCACCTGAGACACCATTGTCCTGGCCTGGCCTTTGACCCCAGCTTCGGCCAGCTTTGAGGTCACAGGCTCAAAAGCGTCCGCTGCTACGCCTACCCCCAGCCTCCCAGCTTGGTGCTAGGGACTCCCCCTGGGGCAGTAGAAGTGGGATGTCAAAGGCTGCTGGACCCAGAGTCTGCATCCTTCCCTCCCTATGCTTCCCGCAGCAGGCTCTAAAGCAGCCCCTTCTCTCTGGCCATGCACTGCGAAGCTTTCCCAGTGGGCCAGTTGAGACTGGAGACAGTCGCTCAGATCCGCCTGCCTAAGGACAGCATCCACCCATCCCAGAACCTTGGAGGTGGAGCCCTTGCGTTCAGTTTCCAGAAATCTGCCCACCTCCTCCTGGTCACAGAAAACATAACAATATATTACGCTACACAGAAAGCCAGACTGCCCTCTACACCTGTTCAAAGCTGGCCAAACACAGACACTCTTGTGGCATCGAAAGGCACAGCCTCAGGAGCTGCCCAACCCTTCACCCACATTTTATTCCCATGTCCTGGAAGGTTCTGTGTACCACAGCACAAACTTAGCGGCCTGCCAACTAAGGGGAATCTTAGGGGATACAAGGCCTTGATCTGTTGGAGGTCGGGCTGGGGTGTGGAGGATCTGCATTTCGAAAGGGCCCCCCCACACACACACACACACACACTCCCAATGCAGATTCTGCACCACAGGCCACCCTTGGGTTCCAAGATTCCCCTAGGCCTTCACCTCCTAGGTGAGGCGTTTTGAATCTGCATACACTTTGGCAAAGTAGCCTTTGTAATACTGAATTGGAAGAAATGAAGCGCATCCAGTGGAATGAGAGGCAAGGTGGCTTGTGGGGAAGAGAAGCTAACGGAGAGAGAACCTCAACTCTCTGTGGCCATTTATTGAGCAGCTGTGAGGGGCCCAACTGACAGAGCTGGGGAAAAGCGGGGAAGGACGTGACTATGGGGTTGCAGCTAGGGCCAGGATACCACCCTCAAATGCTCACCTCCAGCGCCTGGGTAAAACCTCTGTTCACACCAGTGGCTTAGTAGTGCCTGTGCAGACACCTCGTGCTCTCCACCAGACAAGCCTCTGTCCCTATGGCCAAGGTGCCCCTTGCCCACCCCTCTTTGGCAGTGACATCTGGTCCTATCACCCCCATAGGTGCTGGCCGCATTGCGCCTACCCCTGCACCAGGAGCCAAGCGTTCGTTCCTTCCAGCAGCTTCTGCCACAGTGGGCTGACTCATCACCACCTCGCACCTGGCCCCAACCATGCTCCACAAGCCCACCCCCACTCACAGCATGATTCTTCTCAGGGCAAGAATCTGGCTCATGCAGGCCCACAAATAATCCTCACACCCCATCAGGTTATTTCAAAACCCAGATTGGGGCAGCAGGCGTTTGCTAAGGGGCTGGATGAGGGGATAAGGGCCAAGGTCTGTTCTGGATGAGAGGACCAAGTGTGCAGAATGGGCGTGTCCGCTTTCCGAGGCGCGTGGGCGTGTTACTACTCCTACAAAGCTAATTTCTAACCAAGGTGTGACCATGCCAGGGCCGAGGAGGGGTGGGAGGGAGTGCGGGGTCGCAGTGGCCAAGGGCATAGGATCTCCGCTTGCCTATCGGAGGCAGTGGTTCTCTGTGCTCGCTCCTGGCAAGAAGGAATGAAGGCCCAGCGGATGGCTGGCCACCACCCTAGAATGCGCGGGATCTGCACCCAACCCAGCCTGACCTGCGAGGACAACAGGGGTAGTGTTCTCAGGGCTGGCTTTGGGGATGAGTAGACATTACCGAAGGCCGGCCAGCGGCGGGGCACGGAAAGCGAAGCGCGAGAGGCACGCGGCTCCCAACGCTGCTAGGGACGCTTCTACCCAGAGCTGCCACTACTGGGAAGGTGGCAGAAGTCCCTAGGGTCGTCTGTGGGCCTGGGAAGGTGAGGAGGGAGAACTACGTGTCTTCAGGTTCTACCAGCGCCGCTGCCCACCCTGCGGTGGAGGTGCCACACCCCACCTCCCTGTTCCAAATAGGGACCCTGACCTCAGAGGGGACAGGATGGTTCCCAACACCTTCTCTCACCCTAGCTAGACTCAGACCCTCTCGGCTACGCGAAGAGCGAAGCCTGCGAATGTCGCGGTCCCGAAACGGGGCTCCGGGTGGCGCGCGTCTTGCGAAGGCCAACACACACAAGGAACTGGAGTTCCCGGGAATTAAAGTTGCCGCGCGTCCAGCCGCGGGCTGAAACGGGACGCGGGACAGAGGGGAGACCCGGGCGCTCGCTGCGCGACGATCGCTCCGGGAACAAGTGGCTTTGCCAGCTGAGGTCGCGGCCCCTCGGCTCTAACTTTGGTGGCACGCAGCGGGCGATAAGCTTGGGAGAAGGCAAGGGGATCGGGGAGAGAAGGGCGGCGCGGGGCTCCCGGTACCGTGTGCGCAGGTGGAGCAGCGTTGCGCCGCGCCTCGGGATCTGCTCGCAACCGACTCTGCCCCCACGGGCCACCTACTCCAGTCTTGGCCACCGCCGCTTCTCGTCGCCGGCGCGAAGGTCTCTCTGGGAGCCACTCGGGCGGCCCGATCCCCGCGAGCTGCTCGCTGGCTGCAACTTCAGACGCGCAGCCAGATCAGAAAAGGCTTGCCCCGTGTGGGGCACACGGGGAGTCCGGACTAGCGTGCTCCATCCCCGGGGCCCGCTCTCTGTTGCGCAGCTCAGCGCTCGGCTGCTGTGGGACGTGTTCCCTGGCCGTGCATCGTGTCTTGCTCCGAGCCGCAGCCGCCGCACAAGTCCGCGATCAACTTTCCCTCGCTCCTCCGCCCCGCGCGGCCCCGCGCCAGTCCCCGCCTCCTGACGCGCCGCGCTCCCCTCGCCGCGCCCGAGCTCCGCCCGCCCGCGCCCGCGCGCCTCACCCTGAGCCCCGGACCCCGAGCCCCGTCGCAAACGAGACAGCGTCCCTGACCCCAGCAGGGCGCCCAGATGAGAAGGTGCCCGCGCCGGCCGCAGATGCCATGGCATTGGCTGCTATGGCAGAATCCCCCCAAGCGGCTGGAGGGAGACCGCAAAAAAAAAAAAAAAAAACGAGCCTTGGGAGCGTGCCCGAGCCATGCCTGATCTAGCAAAGGGCTGGGACCCAACCACAGCCTCCCGCCTGCTCAGAGCCGAGGCCTGAGGCTGCGACGCTCTCGGGAAGGCGCACCGCCTAGGTGAGGCCGCGCCATCTGTTGTCTTTAAGCGCCCCCTTTCTGCTCCCGGAGTCGCTGAAAGGTTCCTCCGGTCTTCGGTGCTACTTACTGGCTACCGCTACCACCATTTGCCTTCACTTGCCTCAAGTCTGTGGGCCCACCTGCGTCCTTCCGACTCTGCAACCCACACTGCCTCTGATTCTAGAAACTAGTGGCCCTGAGTCAGAGACACCCTGGAAGTCTCCAGGCGCCTACACCCATGGGATACCCCTTTGTAGCAACCCTGATTGAAGGAAGATTCCTCCACCTTCTTGCAAGCCTAGCAGACAGCCTTCGAAGCTGTTGGGTAACAGGATCGACAGGGGACACCAGGCGACTTTACTTCCCCAGCTAACTGGACTCGGCAGTCCAGCTTATTGACACTAGCTGCCTGGAGCCAGGGTTTAGGCTCAACTCACCGTCAACACAGCTTTCTGCTGATTCCTAGGGTTAGCCCAGGTTTCTTCAGGGAGTCCAGTGACTTGCCAGGGAATGAAGACAGTTGCACAAGAGTAACTGTGAATCTAGAGCTCCAATCGTTTACTATTCGTTCGTTCGTTCATTCATTCATTCATTCATTCATTCATTCATTCATTCCTATTGGCTACCATGTGCTGGCTCCTGAAATAGGCTTTGTGCCTCAGGGGAAGCCTCTAAAGAGGAACCCATTCAGGGAAGCCTATAAACAGGTAAAATCACAGCCAGAATAGACAC
The DNA here is from genome assembly GCF_021556685.1 of Rattus norvegicus. Classification (NCBI taxonomy): domain Eukaryota; kingdom Metazoa; phylum Chordata; class Mammalia; order Rodentia; family Muridae; genus Rattus; species Rattus norvegicus. Next base: position 29,735,266 of record NC_141553.1, read on the forward strand.
CTCCACGACTCTCTCAAAGAGCCAAGGAGAAAGCGCCAGGAAGCAGCCCCAGGCGCTTGCTAGACAAGCCTGCAGGGTTGCAGGAACACAGAGGCAAGGCCTCAGGCTTTGCCGGTCAATGGCACCCGGGAAAGAGAAGAAAGCCAGACAACATGGCGATGTAAAAGGCGGAGGGCTAGGTATGTGGAACAGCATGTGCTGGTTTCTGTGGTGGGAAAGACACGGTGTATATAGAAAGGCCAGTGAGGAACCACACGTGGTGAGGGTAGAGGGTGTTTGCTGGGCATGACAGCCTCCATCTGAGATCTTGTTCTGAGGTGCTGTGGATCCAATCAAGCCCTTGGACATGCTAGGCACATGACCTGCCACTAGGCTGCATCCCCAGTCAGGGGTTAGTCTTTATCCTAAGAGTAATACTCCAAAGCCGATTCCGGGGACAGGGGTGGGGAGCCGGGATCTGATCTAGCTGGGAAAAGGGACACTAGGCTGGGCAGCAGGGACAGAACTGGTTACTGACAATGTTTACCAGGGCTGAGTGGTTTACGAACACTTGCTGCTGCTCTTTCAGATGAGCAGCCAGTGTTCTGTTCCCAGCATCCGCCACCCACACCATGACATCCCGTGACTCCAGCTCCAGGAGATCAAATGCCCTCCTCTGACATCCATGGGTACCAGGATGCATGTGCACAAACCTGCACAAAGACACATCAACATGAATTACAATAACTGTCAAACGCTGATTGGGCTGCTTACCAGCCCAATCTGTTCCATCACCTTACTTTGTAAATAAAGTTTTATTAACACAACCAAGGACATTGCAGACAAACCTCTGTGTTTTGGGACTCCCTTCGTGCTACATGCTGCATGGCTGGCAAATCCAAACCCCTGACTCTCTAGATCCTCGGGGGATCGGGGGGAGCAAGCTCTGTGTCTGGAGATGCTCAGGTGTCTGAGAACAAAACACATGTATGTGCACACCAATGTATGCACACTCACACACATCTCAAGGCTGCCAGAGGCCGTTGACAGAGATGTCTCTGAGCTCAAGCCAGGGGGAGGGGGTGCATGGTCAACAGGGACTGGTGCTGGCTTCTGAGGGGGCTTTTAAGAGGCAGCCTCTATGGGGAGGAGAACAGGGGAACCCCCCACAACCCCCTCATAATGTACCACAGCAGGCATGAGGGGCAGTGTACTGACAGAGTTGAGCCAGGCAGGCCACTGGGCAGCTAAGCTGAAACAATGCTCTTGGGTGTCCTGGAGTCCCAGCTCTAGGTAAGTCAGGAGTCAGGGGACCTGGCCTCCAATGTCTGATTAGCTGGATGCTTTGAGGTGGGACAATGGACCTCAGTGGCCTCAAGTTCTTCATTCATAAAATGAACTTGTTCTCCAGGCCTCCACAAATAGAGCTCTCTGGTTAGTTGCCATCCTGTTTATGGCATTGGGGATTGAATTTAGGGCCAGGCATGCGCTAGGTGGGTGCTCTGTCACTGAGCTATACCCCAAGCCCCTTGTGGGATCTTTTTCAATGGTGACTTCCCAAACAGTGGGCAATTTACATGGGAATGAAACAGGATGGGGCTCCAGGAAGCCATCACCTTTTCAGAAGCTGGGCACCCTGCTTCTGCTCATAGGACCTCTTCAGTACCTACCTTGATTGCCCAAGCAGCCATCTGGTGCTCACCCTATGCCAGGAAAGTCAGGGTGTGGTCAGCCTGCAGTCTTCAGTATGTAACAGTCCCACAGTGGAAGATCTGGGAATTCAAAGGGCTGAGGAGGTAAGCTCAATGGTACTAAGAAGCACTATAAACCTCGAGCTAGAGGTAAGGATGTGGGAAAAGAGAAAAGCTGAATCTCGCTAGATGTGGTGGCCCCTATAATCCGAGCACTCGGGAGGCTGAAGCAGGAACATCGTGTGCAAAGCCTGAAGTAAGCATGTGGACTGTTCCCCGGGGAAGTGCGGACAGCCTTGGGGTACAGTGGGCATTTTGAAGTTCCGCAGCACCAGCTGTTTGTGGAAGACTCAGAGCTGGGGAGGAGTACTCAGCACAAGTACCCTGCCCAGTGTGACCCAGACGGTGTTCTTCTAGTGATCATGACGAATGTGGCCTCAGTGACCTGGCCTCTCTGTCTTAAACTCAAGTGGAGAAAAATAAAGGCATGGTCATGCTGGTTGCTCACACCTGGACCCCTTGCCCAGGCATCGTCTGTAACCAACTCTCTCATCTGCGGCAGCTTCCAGCCAGACTCTGGGCCAGAGAAGGGAAGAGGGAATGAGCTCAGCTCCAGGTGGCTCTGGCTGGCTTCCTGGAGAAAGGGACACATCCCAACCAGACGTGTTTTCTTTTTATCAGGGATCAAAAACAAGGCCCCTACATCCTACATCCATGCACTGCTACGGAGCTCCATCCCCGGCCTATTTCGGTGTGTTTGCCTCTCGGACACAACAAGAACCCAGTGGGCTTGCGGGCACTCCTTCGGGATGCTGGCATGACTTAAGGAAGGGAAGTGGGGGGTGGGGAGGCAGAGAGGGATGAATGGGAATGGGAACAAGCTGGGGAAGGCAGAAAGGGAGGAGGAAGGAATGAGACTGAAGAGGTGGAGCTAGGGGCGGGGCTGGAAGGGAGGAGGAGGGAATGAAACTGGAGAGGCGGAGCTAAGGGGGGCGGGGCTGGAAGAGAAGAGGGATGCTGTGAGGATGAGAGGGAAAGAAAAAGAGGGGGAAGTGGGGGGGGTGGAAATAAGAGACACTGGGAAGAGGAAGAGAAGAAAGGAGGGCCGAGATCTGTTGTTTCAAATGTCTAGTCAATTGAGTCTGGATGGACTGGACCTTGGCATGGTGGTCTTCAAAGACCTTTCCCACTACACAGCTGCCACTGGACAAGAGAGACAAGTAGGAGAGACAACTCCCGTTGGCCTGGGCTTTAGCCACCTTGCCTGAGCCTTAGTTTCCTGAACAGTAGGCACAGGAGTCCTGGCCACCACCCTAGATTGTCATTCAGGTAAAAAGCAAAAGTCTACTTGACAACACTCTGTAAATATAACCCCCAACGGCCTCTCCTCAGCTTGGGACCACTGCCATTATTGTGAGCACCCGCAGCCAACCCTCTTCTGTCACCTCTTTCCTCTCTACCTCAGCATAGACACTGACCCCACCTCACTGTCATCCCTCAGCTGGCAAGCCCCCATTTGCTGCTTCCTGTTTGTCCCCAGACTGTGTCCCTCTCCCGGGGCCCCTGCCACCATAAAACTGACACGTGTGTGCCTGTACTAGCTTTGTGGGCCCACAGAGCCGGGCGCAGCTGTAGCAACTCAGCTCTCAAAGCAGGAGGTTTGGGAGGGTGCCACAGAGGGCGGGGCACCCAGCTGCATCTCGCCACCCCCCCTCCAGGAGGCCCCTGAGATGTGGGCTTCCCTGGGCCCAGCCCCAGAGGCTCCCCACCCCCTACAAAGCCTTGGATATGGGCTCTTTCCCCTACATTCTGCCCCACTCCTGTTCTCCGGCCCATCATTTATTTATAAGGTATTCATAGGAAAATGAATGACAAAAAGTTAGAAGCTAATTAAAGCTGGCACAGATTGGCACACGAGGCCATGAATTATTCATGGGCATGGAATGGCGCTCGGTGGCTAGGATTGGCACCAAGTGCCCTGGGGCACTCATAGGAAGGAAGTGGATCTGGGGGCCCCAGCTCTATCTTGGCTGCCTCCCATAGGATTCTTCTTAGAGGGCCTGGAAACCCAGACCCGTGCCTCTGCCAGGAGTAGCTGGAACCCTTATTCCCATCCCTGTACCCTAGAGCATACCTCGTCTGCCTGTGCCTGCCTAGTCCAGCATTCCATGCTGGGAGAGACATCAACACCAAGAATACAGGCCAGACTCACTCTGAGGTATCATCACAGATGACGACGTGTCTAGTTCTGCCAGCCCAGGGCAGCAGCCACCTCCGTGCAATGGGGAGAGGCTAGGGTGGATGGAGGAGGTCTGAACTCCGGCCAGCTAATTACTGACAGGGCATCAGAATGAAAGATCCTACTCAAGGCCATGAACCCCATCTCAAACTCAGGGATATACTCACAGGTGGAGAACCTGAGGCCCAGAGAGGGACAGATTCTATACCAAGCCACACAGCAAGTAACAGCAATGTTGCTAGGAATGAGAGCAGCTCCCAGTCCTTACCACATAGAGATACTAATAGATGGGGAAACAGTCGGAGGATGGACCGCCAACTTGCCCAAGGCTACTGAATCACAGTCTGGATTATATAGCACTGAGTCTGTCTGACTTCAGGCTCTTCCCCTATGGGCAGAGGCTCTCCCCTCATTGGCCTTCAGACACTCCTGAAGGTAGGATGGAAGTGTTGCCATAGGAACAGAACTTCATGTCCAACATCCCGAGCTGCTTCCCCACTCCTGAAAGCTCCTCGGTGGGAAAGCCCCTGGGGTGAGTGAGAAGGATGGATTCCGACCCTCAGAGCCACGGATGTGAGCTCTTGGTGCTGGCCTCTGATTCTGACTTTGCATATACAGCCTAACCCTTGTGTGCTTTGCCTCTATAAAGTGGGGCTGACACCTGTATAGCTCAGAGTTCAGTGACTTCTTTCATCGTCATGGCAAACTTCTAAACCGGAAGGGTTTATGTCGGCTCACAGGTTGAAGGTAGAGTCCTTCGTAGTAAGGAAAGCACGAAAGCGGGAACAGGAGGTGAAGGGCACTGTTGCCTTGCAGTCAGGAAGCAGAGGGGTTAATGCTGGTGCTAAGCTCTGTGTCTCCTTTTCCTCCTGCCCAGGACCCCAGCCTGTGAGACGGTGTGTTTACAGTGGAGTTCCCACCTCAATTCACCTCACCTAGAAACACCTCCATAGACATGGAGATGTGTTTCCGTGCTGATTTTAGATCACTCCAAGTTGACAACCATAGCTCTTTCCCCACTTAACTCTTTTTGCCTCAGTCTGTCCACCTGTGAAATGGTGTGTGACGGCAGCTGAGCCCATGTGAGGGTGCAGGGAGCTGGGGCTCTAAAGTGGGGTTCGGCATACGTAGCCAGTGCTTCTGAAACTGTAGCCATAGCCACCAGCTGCCTTGGGACTGGGGAACTTTGCATTTTCTGGTCCCCATGGGGTATAACACGGAGAGGCCTGTTCACTGTGGACAGAGGCAGGTGCTGTGGGTCAGAAGAGAGCTGCGAGGCCTGGCTCCTTGTCTCTTTATACTCAGGAGAGAGGGGAATATCCCCACACAACACTTGAGAGCACATACACAAACCACTCTCGTCAGATGAGCGTGTTCCTTCCCAGAGAGTCTTCTATGTGCATATGGAAATTTCAGTGTTTAGCTGGGAGCAGGGATGGGAGGGAGGCATCGATCATGACACACGTCTGTCCTTTTGACTTTTGGACCATACGAATGGCTCAGACTTGAAAGTGAATATAATGGGGCCGCTTCAGGCGGAAGGAAAATGGTCCCAGATGGAGGCGAGAATGTTCGGGAAGGAGATGGGAGCAGCGCAGACAGAGATTCCGGTAAACACAAAGGATGTTGGATGTGAAAGACAAGAAAACGAATGTTTAACATCAAGAACTTAGGGTCATGTGACCATGGGATGTGAGTCAGGAAGAGCATGCAAGCTTTGGGGTGTTTTAAAGTTCTGCATTGTCTAAGACATTGCTAAGAAGGTACTATATGATCGTCCCAGTAGCTCAAGGACTCTCTTGTCTCCTGCCCTCCCTGATGGGACAGTAATTCAAAGGCTTGCTAAGTAACCAGAAGAGGGGGAGCAGCATCATGCTTAAACACTCACACGCACACGCTTACACTCCTACAACTCATGCATAATCATATACACTCACACACACTCACATACACACACTCCTACTCACACACTCATACTCACTCACACACTTAGACTCACACATACTCATACACACTCATATACACTCACACACACACTCACACACTCATATACACTCACACACTCTCATATATACACACATATACACACTCATACACTCATGCACAGTCATAATACTCACACTCATACACATTCACACACATACACACACATACGCACACACTCATACAGCTCATGCATAATCATATACACTCACACACACTCATACACACTCATACACACACACTCATATACTCACGCATAATCATATACACACACTCATACTCACATACACTCATACACACACATACACACACACTCATATACTCACGCATAATCATATACACACACTCATACTCACATACACTCATAAACACACACATACACACACACACACAAGCATGTGCCCATGTTAAAGAATGGCCATTAATACATACAGTCAGACCACACATATCACTCTAGAACTTGCTCTGTGTTTTGTGGCTTTGTCTCCGTTGTCACACAGAGAATCTGTCCCCTCGTTACATCTGCATGTGTTCCAGGAGAGGACAGCTATGATAAAACATCAATCTGCCAGGTCCTGTGTGGCGATGCAAGTCACAGTTGTGGAGCTGGCCGGGGTGTGAACAACAGGACAGGGAGAAGGCAGAGCTGGCGGGGACTGAGGGACAGTGGGCAAGGCCTGCTCTCGTCGGGAGCAGAGTCTCACGCTAGCCTCGATGCTCACAGGGAAAAACCCAATGCCCTTTATAAGAGAACGGCAGGCTGGGTGTGGTAGCACACACCTGTAATCCCAGCTATTGAGAACTAAGGCAGGAGGATCACAGTCCAAAAGTCAGCTCGGGCTGCCAGTGAGTTCAAGACTTGTAATTTAGCAACATCCTATCTCAAAGTAAAATGTAAAAGAGAGCCGGAGTTAGTTCAACGACAAATCTTTAACAAAAAAAAACAAAACAAAACATAAAAGTATACCTTCCCGCAGACATCTGGGCCTCCTCTGGGCCATGCTGCACCCACCCACCACCCGGGAGAAGAACCACTTCCACTTTGTCCGGATTGCAAAGAACAGGAAGCAGTTACCGAGAGTGAGGTATGCCTGTGCAGTGCCAAATGTGGCTCAGGGAACAGAATTCAGTCTGACTCTGCCACGCTCCGTCGGAAGGACGCTGAGCAAGTCACAGACCCACCCAAGCCTCTGCATCCTCAAAAAGCATGGAGTGGAAGGTTTGGGGGATCTTTCCTGCTTAGAGGAGATCTCAAATCATTTTATACTGTCAGTATCTCCTCAAAGAAGGTTAGAGTATTGTCCCCATTTCACTGATGAGATCACTAAGGGCCACTGGCGACTAACTGAGCTACAGGTACGATAGATGAAGTGGAGGCCTCTGTAGCCCCAGATGTTTGCTCTTTACTTCCATAGGGGGTCCAGTGGTCATAAGACAGCTCCCAAGAGTAAATGACCTAGGGTGTCTTCGTTTTGGAGTTAGAAACCTACGGTCACGTAGAAGCAAGAGGGGAGGCTCACAATTGCTTTATTTAGAATGCCCAGCGCACACACCTCTTCTGTCTCCCACTTACCTGGCCACGGCTGCTCCAGCATCAACCAGCACCACAGGAGGGTGGGTCTCAGGCGCCGTGGAGCATGAGCTGGGTACTGGGAAGTGGTTGGTAGGAGTTTGAGGCTAGGTGGTGAGGTTAGGAGTCATCCCCATACAGCTCCTCTGTGAGCCAATATGAGGTCCGTGGGGGTGAGCAGGGGAGGCTGGCTGGTGGGTAAGTGAGGACACAAGGGCCACTGTTAGGAGGGGACAAAGACAGGAAGAGTCAGCACCCAGGCAGACACGACATAATAGCCAGCCACTGCCATGGGGATCACCCTGACCGCTGCTGGCTTGGAAGTATCCGCTGTGGACCAAGAGCTCTATGGGCATCCCAGCAAAGTCTCCTAACGTGCTAGAAATAAAACGCCCGCCCTCTCCAGGCAAGGAAAGGACTGCGGACCAAAAGCCTGGTGGTACAGTCTTACAATCTCAGCCACTCAAGGGCTGGGGCAGGAAGACACCAAGTAGCCCTAGGCAACTTAGTGAGACTCATCTCAAAACAACAAAAAGGGTTGAAGTTACAGCCTGCTGGTAGGCCCTGGGCTCAATCCCTAACTGTGGGGGGGAAGGGGGAGGATCTTAATTGTATAAGCTAGCCATGGCCAAGGACCAAGGAGTAACTAGTGGCCCTAAATTCCCCTAGAGAATCTCCCTAGAGCACACCAGCCCTTTGCTGCCAAAGCCAAGTAGCTTTGGAAGAGAGAGGGGAAGCTGCTCTCCTTCCAGGGGCATCGGGAAAACGTCGAAGATGCTGCCACCCCATGAGGGTTACCAAGGACACATCAGAAGATTCCCAAAGGCTTCCTCTGGGGAAGTCCAGATCTGCAGTGCAGGGCGCCACCTGGAGGCGGACCGCAGCACAGCACTCCCCCTCCAGGCTGAGTGGAGACGTGGCAAGAAATCCCATAGAAACCTGAACCCAAAACACACCCTTCTGATGTCCCCAACATCACCTGTCCCCCACTTTCTTCCCAACTCGCCAGGTCCCCTGATTTCAAACACACCCCGCCTGTCCCTAGCCCTGTCTCTAAATATGAACGGAAAATCGCCCATGGCTTAGGAATTGGGGTGGCTCATTTGAGGACTGGCTGTCTGGACTCTTAGGCTCTCTACCCAGCCACTAGCTGTGAATGCTGTGTGACACTGGGCAAGTCGCTGCCCTTCTCTGGGCCTCAACTACTCCTCTTGTTACACTGGGTAGCAGAGAGGACAGATAAGTCTGGCTTTAAACTGCAGCCATGGCAATTAAAGTTAATTAAGCTCAGTGTGCATCTGGAAAATGGGTTGGCGAACCAGTTACTTACTCTTCTTCCATCAGCCAAAGAAGAGCTTAGCTCCTGGGAGTGCTCTAAGAATGTTCCAGACGCCCCTGCGGCTCATACTGTGGCTGTGAACTCCGTACCAGCCAGGAGCTCTGGTCAGTTAGACAATACTCCCAGTGAGGCCCAGGCAGTGTTTAGAGGAAGGCTCCTACCCCTCCTAAAGTCCCCTCTTCCCTCACACTGATGCCTTGTGGGCACAGTAAGCACAGATCTCCTCAGATCTGCAGTGTGTCACCCCAGCAGCTGGTGGTAACCACCCCCAGTTGATATTCTGGGGGACTGGAAACAGATGCCCTGTGCCCCAGCTCACCCCAGGCCCAATGAGAGGAAGCAGCAACTTCAGACTCTCAGGAGCATTAGAGGGTCAGCTGAGGCAGGGGCCCATCACTCCTCCCTGCCAGGGACATGCAGACCAGCATGGAGACAGCCCTGGCTTTGGTCTTTACAGGTGTTCATTTCTCTGCATGATCCTCAGTTTTATCATCTGTGAAATGTGGGTATAACCTATGGCCTCTCTCTCCACTGTAAGAGAGAGCTCCGGAAAGTCTTCCATCAATAGTGGGCCTGGAATGTGGTGCTTTCCTACCACATACAAAGCCCCAAGGTTTATCCTCAGCACCACATAAACCTGAGATGCTGTCTTACCTGTAGTCCCTGGTGAGTGAAGGCAGAAGAGTCACAAGATCAAGGACAGCCTTGGCTACATTGTGACTTTGAAGCCAGCCTGGGCTACATGAGATCTGACTGAAAAAAAAAACAAACCCACAAATATACAGAAATCAATGCCTCCCCATCCAGTCTGGTGCCTAATGCCCGTCCTTACTGGTACACTGGGGACAGGAAGGCAGGGCTAGCTGCTCAGGCTAACGAGAGGGACACAATTGGTGTCTCTCCTTTCTAACACGTGGGTGGGGGGAACAAAGGTGGAAAGAAGGAACTTCCGCTAAGAACAGCTTCTCTGGAACCCTGCACGGAGTGTGCGCATCACAAGCATATGGTGTGTCCACCGCCCTTTCAGCAACCTCAGACATGGGCACTGTCTTCCTTTTTTATAGAAACATCAAGGCTCAGAGAAACTGAAGTGGAGGAAGCTGGATTCAAACCCAGCTGTGGTCTTGTTGGTTGCTAGGGAACGATGCCTGGCCCTTTTCAGATTCCGTGGGACTTCAACCCCACCGCCCCATATGCCCATTAGCCATCGCACCCCAAGTTTACAGGAGAGGAAACTGAGCTTCCGAAAGGGAAAGGAGGCTCCAGGTCCTTTTCCCCGCCTTCCTGGCGGATGCCTTGGGAGTCAAACAGATTACAGTAATCAGCTAATGCCTGCGTGGGGCTCGGAGATGAAAAGCCCTCATTGAGTGTGCTAAGTATGATGATTAAATAGGAAGGTGGAATTAGCCTCGCAGGGGGAGCTGGCTGCAGCCATGGGAGAGGATTAGCCACTCGCTGTGAGTTTAAGATGCAGGTGGGCAGAAGAGGGGACCGGTCCTGCTCATCTCAGAATGAGAGATTCTGGGGACCTGGGAGCAGCGGTTGAGCCAAGAGATGACAGGCCAGTGGTCACAGAGAGCAGCGTGGGTCTTCAGCTCCTCATCCACTCATTCATTCATTCATTCATTCATTCATGCATTCATTCATTCACCTTCCTAGCCTGGAACTCCTGTGGACATACTGGTTCTCAGACACTCCGCTAAGTCCAGATATAGCCAAGAGCAACACAGAAAACTCTAGAGACACTCCCAGCGTAGCGGGGAGATAGGCGTCCTAAGCGTAGATCATGAAAGTGTTGCTCTTTTTTAAGTTTTCTGACAGTATCGTGAGCTTTCCAATTTTTTAAGGACAAATCCTCGAGTCATTTCAGAGTTACGGCAAAATTGAAAGTCCTGACTTTCCAATCTCTCCCACCACCCACCCCTGACCCATGCCCACGCAGTGCCCACCTATCAGTGTCTGCTATCGGAGTGACATTTGCCACAGCTGATGATGCTATGATGATACACGGTCCATGGCTGACAGCTCCAGCACTCCGGGTGGTTTGTGTCCTGTGGGTTTGGACAAATCTATTCATAGCGTGTATGCATGTATGTTAGCTTACACTTTATGAGGCCTTATTCTTCTTACAGGGCATACATTGCGAATTATTTATGGAAGGAAACAGAGGCAGCCTCTATAGCAAGGGCTGGAGGTTCAAGGGCTAGACACACAACAGAGCATGGCTGAAACTGGGTCACAGGTACATGAAACTTGGCATATTACCATATTTTTCTTTTGTAAATGCTTCATTATTTCTCCGGTAAAAGTTTAAAATAAAAACACACAACCTCCCACCTCACATACACAGAAACTCTTGGCAATGGGCAAAGAACCACCCTGTATTAGTCGGGGGCAGAGCAGATGACAGTCCTTTGTTCATCCTGCCTTGATGCCTGGCTTGGTGGGCAAAGCTGTCTTATGCCTAGGACTCAAAAAAAAAAAAAAAATCCAATCCAGTCCAATCCATGCAGTGCTGCTCGGGAGGAGGAAGACAAACAGAGACCTGTGGCTCAGGTAAGCCATAGACACCCGCCTGCTACCACACCTGATGTAACACCGATGGAGGACGTCACCCAGGGGCCCGCAAGTCACATGACCAGCCTGTAACAGGAACCACCAGAATGCGCATGTTTGTGCTGGAGAAAGAGAAAGAGAGCAGCTTGAACTTTATGAAGAGAGACTGCACTAGAGACTCGAGGGTCGGAGCGGAGTAGCCTAGTGTAAGTGGCCAGCCCCACCAACTGAGTCCATGATCCGGCCCCAGTCCCAGACGCCTATGAGGGCCATGTCTGAGTCTGGCATAACAGGGGTAGATGTCAATGTCCGAAGTTCATATTACCACTAGAGAACATGGGGATGTCTCTGGTCAGGACCGCTACCAGGGACCATGTGGATGTCCAGGGATTGTGCATTACTGGCCCCACTCTCACTAGATGCAGTGCTCCAGAGACCTGGTCCATCCCTCACTGGCAGCCGCACTCGGGAGAGCGGGACCTGCACCTCACCCAGACAGCAAGATGGAGCTGGCCCTGGTGGTAGGGATGTGCGTGAGTTGGCCCGAGGGAGGGCATGAATGTGAGAAGGTTGACCTTGCCACTTGCCTGCCTTTGGGTAGCACGGACACAGAGATGATGCCCCACCCCAACTCCTACCTCCTCTTAGTCAAGGGGCGCAGGTGAGCCCCTCTCCCCTAGAGAGTACAGGAGAGCTGGCCCCTCCGCTGGTTGGCATGGGGTAGTGTGTGTGCCTCACCACCTGCAGTAGACTTAAGGGGTCATGAGAGCAGGAGGGCTATCCCTGCTCCCTCACTGGCTGTAGCACTCGGGCAAGCAGGCCCTGAACCCTGCCTGATGGCAAAGGCACGGGCGAGCCAGCCCCAAGGGTGTGAGAGTAGGAAAGCTGGCCCAGCTCCTCACAGGCGGCAGCATTTGGGAGAATGGGCCTTGCAGTTTGACTGGCATCACAGTGTAGTTGGCTCTGGAAGCCTGGGTGCAGGTAAGCTGAACCCTGGGGGCATGAGAGGAGAGCTGACCCTGCCTCCCTGCTGATGTCGGCATTGGGTGGCCTAGCCAGAGCAGTGCCAGAGAGCTCCCCCTGGTGGTGCTGATGCGGGAGAGCGGGCAGGCTGACCAAATCCAGGGCTCTGAATTGTCCTGCCCCCAAATCTATATCATCTGCAAAGGGTTGGGATGCATGAAATGGCCAGTACTGCTCGTCCAAAGCTGCAGGCTCTCCATGACACAGGGCAACACCAGGATAACCAGGAGGAGCCCCGATGAGGATCCAATATTGATGGTGTTACAGAAGCCAAAGATCTCGAACCAGACCAATGACTCATTGAGATGAACATTTGCAAGTGAAGATGTGTGGGCAGAGGGGTACGCTGTGGGACACACGGTGACACACTGCAGCTTCCAGGACAAGATGTTCTCTCTCTCTCTCTCTCTCTCTCTCTCTCTCTCTCTCTCTCTCTCTCTCTCTCTCTTTCTGATTTTAGGGGGGAGGTGGCAAAGGGCAGATATGAGGAGACTGGGAGATGAGTGGGACTCTGGTGCCTGATGTGAAATTCGCAAAGAATCAATAAAATGTTAAAACAAACAACAACAAAACCCACAACCTAAGTGTGATCCCAGCACCCAGAGAACTGAGGTAAGAAAATTGATTGCCCTTAGGTCTGATGCCAGCCTGGGTCATAATGTGAGACTCTGTTCCACACAATATAACCCCAAAAAAGTAAATAAAAATAAAATATAGAGGGGCTGCAGAGACGGCTCAGTGGTTAAGAGCACTGACTGCTCTTCCAGAGGTCCTGAGTTCAATTCCCAGCAACCCCATGGTGGCTCACAGCCGTCTGCAGTGGGATCTGATGCCCTCTTCTGCTGTGTCTGAGGACACCAACCGTGTTCTCACATACATAAAATAAATAAATCCCTTCTTTAAAAAAATTAAAAATAAAGTAAAATTGAAAACAGATTCAGGGGACGTAGCTCAGTGGTAGAGTGTTTGGCCAACATACACCAGGTTCTGTCCTCCATTCGGCAGAAACAGCCACAGAAACCAAAATCAAACCTTCGCACAGCATCAAACAAACCGTTGCAGGCATAGTGTCACAGAGGGAAGGTGATGGCTGCCAAGCCCTCTGTTCACCTAGGCCGTCAGGGTCAACTTGTGGCAAAGTGTAGAACCGGGCACCCTCATGACAGTCAAAGGGACTCTTTCTATCTCTTCCCTGCCCTGAAGGGCAGGATGTTGGCATCCTGGAGATAGGACCTACCTGTTGGGCAGCAGCAGCAGCAGCAGCAGCAGCAGCAGCAGCAGCAGCAGCAGCAGCAGCAGCTCAGGCAGAGTTCTGACGAACCCAGGGGTAGCCCTGATATCCCTTTTCAGCGGGTGGTGGAGGGAGGAATTCAAAATGGAGAACCTATCTAACTTGGTGACCAGGAAAAACAGCACTATGCTCTTCCTGAATGGCTGGATGCCAGGTTTGGACACTCCTGCCTGGGTCTCCTATGAGTGGTATCTGCCCCATCTAACATGCATGCAAATGCTATAACAAAATTTACCCTGTAGGTAAACCTTAATAAATAGAAAATGACTACTTGCATTTATAAGTGAATGTTTCTACTCCATTGTTTTACTTACATTTACTTTTTATTATTTTATGTATGTGAGTTCACTGTCGCTCTCTTCAGACACACCAGAAGAGGGCATCAGATCCCATTACAGATGGTCGTGAGACACCATGTGGTTGCTGGGAAATTGAACTCAGGACCTCTGGAAGAACAGGTAGTGCTCTTAACCACTGAGCCATCTCTCCAGCTACATTTACTCTTTATAAAAACAAAACAAACACTACCACCACCAAAAACCAACCCGTGTACATGGGCTGTTGAGAAAGCTCAGTGGGAGCTTGCCTCAAGACCTACGTTTGATCCCCAGGGCCTAAATGGTGGGAAGAGAAAACTGACTCACCTAAGCTATCTTCTGATCCATACAAGCATGCAGCGGTGGATCACACACCTCCCCTGATAAAACAAATCTTAAAATCCCTGTGTTTCATTAACAGAGGATCAATATTACATGTCATAAACAGAGAGCAAGAAACCTTAGAAAGATGAGTAACACTCATTCCATTCCAGTGGGCAAGATCTTGAACCTGGGCTTACTCCCTTAAAAAGAGAGATAGGTCAATTAGTGATTGCTTGTTGGACAAGCATGAGGACTTGAGCTGTGCTCACCTTTAATCCCAGCATTTGAGAGGCAGAAACAGGCAGATTTCTGGGAGTTCGAGGCCAGCCTGGTATATAAAGCAAGTTCTAGGATAGTCAGGGCTACACAAAGAAACCTTACCTAGAAAAAACAAACCAAATCAAACAAACAAAAAGCCAGTATGGTGTTTGTGCAGATCCCAGGGATTAGCTAACAGAATCATCGATCCCCAGGGCCAATGAAAGACTCACTCTGCCTCAGAGAAATGGAGGAAGAACATAATGTTTGAAGGAGGGGCTGAAGAACTAGAGCAGGAAGCAGAACGTTTCTTCTGCAGGTAATTAGGACTCAGACACTGGAGCCAGTCATTACTCCGTTCTGGGTTTAAGCCTCTGCCTGCAGTCACTTGGGTACAACCAGGCACTGACTCCATGCAGAGAACTACTAAGCAGAAGATTCCAGTTCCCATGTCCGAGTGCCAGCAGCTCTGGTGATTCTTAGGCCCATGGAACTATGGGATGCACCCTCTCACTGAACCTCACCCCACCTTACTCTGCATCAGAGCCGTGGTACAGCTGAGATGGTCGGTGGTGGAATTTGATGGGCACTGGCTGAATGTTGTACCTCATGTCTATTGTCTCAGTACTTAGGAGGTTGAGGCAGGACGATTTCTAGGAATTCCAGGCCAGCCTGGCCTAGAACAAGATCCTTCCTCAACAAGTAAACTAGTATACGGCAGGCTCCAAGAGCTGTTCACTGGACTCCAATACATCTCTAAGGACCCTGGGAAGACAGTGGGAGCCACTGTTCCCATCTGGACAACTTCCAGAGCAGAGTCTGCCTTTCCAGAGGGTTGTCCAAAGAGAGAGAGTGTTTTGGGAAAGGGTTTACACTTGTGGTAAGATGTGGGTTGTGGCACCATGAGCTCTACTTAGGTTCTCTGGGTTCTACTTAGGAAGGACCCCACTTTGTGCGATTTCTGACTGTCCCCATCACCAACTGAGCACCAAACCCTCTCATGGTGGAGATGTGGGTGGGGAGGGACCAAGTAGTACCACTCCAGGCTTCCTACTACACACATGACACCAGGATGGCACCTATGGCTTCTGTCAATGTCACAGTCTCATGAGGTGACACAATAGAACTCCATCCTCACTCTCTGAGTTAACACAGATAGGCCTGAAAGACAAAATAGCAGCCAGTCACTGCCAAGGGAGATCTATGGTCCCTGCCCATGGTGGATTTTATATTGCCCTAGAGTAATGTTTCTCAACCTGTGGGTCTCCCCTTCTGGGGTTGCAATCAGATATTTACATTTTGATTCATAACAATAGCAAAATTAGAGTTATGAAGGATCACCGCAACATGAAGAACTGTATCAAAGGGTTGCAGTGTTATTGAGAACCTCTGAGCAAAAGGAAAAGAAGTATTCAAGTAAGAGAGGAGCTGTGAGGTCTCTGCTAATCTCTGCGAACCCTGGTTATGCTCTCTAGGAAGGCCCAACTAGGAGTGTCTAGAAAGACAGTGGAGAGGAAAATGACCAAGAAGAAACAAGAACTGTGCCTGCCTCCAAGGGAGAAGAGTTTAAACTTCTAGTTAATAAAAGATTTGCAGAATGCAAACAAGAAGCCCTGGAGCCCTGGGCCCCACTTGTAACTCCTCCCACCCTGACACACAGCTAGAACGTTTTTATTTGAACATTCTCTGGCTTCTCAGAGTTTTGCTCAGTGATGCATCTAGAAGGATCTCCTAGGTATACCCATGGATGCTCTAACCTACTACACCCATCCCCAGGCCTCCCCCTGCTCGGGAGAGCCCTGCACAGCCTGCCTGTAGGGACATAAGTGTTGGGCAAGGCCTGCACAGTACCTCATCACAGGTTTACAACTTTGGCAAGGGATTTAGGTGTCCCAGGTCCCTAGAACATGTCCAAGCATGTTGCAGGCTCTAGGCTATCAGGTCCCTTTGGTCCTATAACTCTGTCCAGGGGACAAGACTTGTAAAAGGCTCTGAGAGCTTGTGCTAGTTTTGTTTTGTCATGTCTCTTATCAAATGCTTGACAAGGGGGGGGCAAATTAAGGAAGTATCGAGGTGGACTTTCGGCTTGATGAAAGACAGTCCATCCTGGTGAGGAAAGGGTGGCAAGCTGGAGTGTGAAGTAGCTGGTCACACTGCATCTGCAGTCAGGAAACAGGTGACTGCTGGTGCCCAGCTCTTTCTCCTTTTTCTCCAGTCCCCAGCTTAAGGGATGGTGCCGCCCACATCCAGAATGGGTTTTCCCCTCCCCTACAGACATGCCTAGAGGTGTGCATCCTAGTTGAGTCCAAATCCAGCGAGAGTGATGGTGGAGGGGAGCCACCCAACATAGACCAGGGAAAGCCTTACAAACTCGTCAGGTTTCTGTCCCAACCTGATCAGAATTTTGACGTACGCAAGACTAATAATTCAAGATCCTGGGCTTCAGAGAGGTCAGTGACTCATCTAGAGTCCCCCAGTTCTAAGCCAGCCCCTATTCTCCCTTCTCCCCCACATTTTCAGAATTGAAGTGGCTGACCTTTACCTGATACAACAACAACAACAACAAACAAACAAACAAACAAACAAACAAACAAAAAACTGGACGAGTTGGGAGTTTTGCCACCTCCTCACAACTGCCCAGAGGCCAGTCACTCAGCATGAATCTGGCATCAACTGGCCTAATATGACCCTTCCCATTCCATCCCTGGGAGCTTGGTAAGCAGAAGGCTAGCTCCATATATCTCTTTTCAAAAAGGGGACTTTTGAAGAAGTGAGACCAGACTTCTGCATTTTTAGCTCACGGGGCATTATTAGAAAATGCAGAAGGCTCAGTTTCTGTTTCAAAGAGTGTTTGCTGAGTGGCAGTGGCTCGTTTCCCTCTTTGAATCTCAGCAAGACTCAGGAGAGGGGGAGAGAGAGAGAGAGAGAGAGAGAGAGAGAGAGAGAGAGAGAGAGAGAGAGAGAGCGCCTTACCTCAGCAGCTAATGAACTCCCATAAAGAGCAGGTAGGAGGTGTGACCCCCTCACTGCAGGAGGTGGCCCTGCACCCCACCTGGGTTCCAACAATGCCCGCCAGAAGTGAGATCACAGCTCTGTATCTAGACTCACCCCTCAGTCCTCACCCTTCTTCAACCTCCGCCCCACCCCGTCCTCCCTCAGGCCTCAGGTGAGAGGAGAACAGGTGGAAAGAGGCAGTGCAGGAGGAGGGAAGCCATGCATCAGAGCACATGGAGAGTCAGGATATGGCACCCCCAAGTCCACGACTGTGTCTGCAGAAGGCTGACTGAGCCTGCCATGCACCGACTCCTTCCAGGGCCTTCCAGGCGAGCCCTCAGTCAGAACAGGAGCAGATGAAGTCTTCACTCCCTCTCCGGCCGGGGGCAAGCTCCTGACAGCACTCATCCATCTTTCAGAGCGTGGTGGTCCTCCTACAGGCAGCATTGGTGACATCTGGGAACTTGCTGTCCCACCTGGGCTTTGAAATGGGGCAGTGGGGGTAGGGGTGGATTAAGCCCTCTGCAACCTAGCAAGAGTTTCTGAAGGCTCTAATGAGACCTGCCGGTTTAGCAACGGCCAGGACTGGTCCCGAAGGACTTCACCCTCAGCTGACTCTGCTGCATACAGCTGCAAGCCTCAGTCTCCACTTTGGTTTTTCTGGGGTGTCCATGCTAATGCTTGCTCTGGGTGTGATTTAATGATTGACAGTTCCTCTGTTCCTCAGACATCAGATCAAGCAGGTGACTTTAAACCGGCCATGGGAGGATGCCACAGGGGCACCTATGAGGCCCTTTCAGATTCATAGCTTCCGCCTTGTGCCAGGGCCACTTCCTAAATTGTGTGGGATGTGACTGATGCTTAGTGTATGACCAGAAATGAAACTCTGGGTAGATTTGCTTCACCCTCTGGCTTCCCTATAGGGCACCCTCCAATCTCTGAGAGCAGACAGCAGACTCGCTCTCCCATGATGTCACCTGCCAGACAAGGCTCTAGACCTGGGTCACCATCTTGTCTCCTTTGTCCTTTGCCCTTCTCTCCTTTGGAGGAGAAGTGACCCTCTAGCCAGGGTGACCATCTGGGACTATATGGGTTCGTTCAATCTTCACAAGAAGTCACAGAGACAGGCCCACAAGGAACCAGAGCTACAGAGGCCAACTAGAAGGAGTCAGGTTCAGAAAGTCTTTTGTTTTTAAGTAAGGTTTTTATTTCGTTTCATGTGCATTGGTGTTTTGCCTGCATGTGTGTCTGTGTAAGGGTGTCAGATCCCCTGGATCTGAAATTCCAGACCATTGTGAGCTGCCATGTGGGTGTTGGGAGTTGAACCTGGGACCTCTGGAAGAACAGCCAGTGCTCTTAACTGCTGAGCCATTTTAGAAGCCATTCTTGAGCAGAGCCCCATCCAGCATAGGTCACTGGGGTTGGAGCCCAAGTTGGAGCGTGGACATCATTCTCTGTTTCTGACTCTAATGATTTAGTCACAGCTCTGACTCCTAGCCCCAAGGGAGGCAAACACACTGCAGCCCACGACCACAGAGATCCCGTGAATTCCTCATCCCACCCGAGAACTCCAGATTAAGACCTGGATATGGGTCTTAGAATGAGGCAGGAAGAACATGTGACGCCCAGAGCTCTAGAATGTTCTACCCAGCAACACACTTTCTGCAGCAAGGGCAGAATCCTAAGCATTCCCAAACAGTGGCACCAAATGGGGACCAAGAATCTGGACCTATGGGGGACATTGTCATACAAGCCACTACGGGTTTTGTTTGTTTTGTTTTGTTTGAGACAGGGTTTCTCTGTGTAGCCTTGGCTGTCCTGGAACTCACTCTGTAGACGGAACTGGCCTGGAACTCACAGAGATCTGCCTGCTTCTCCCTCCCAAGGGCTGGGATTAAAGGCATGTGCCACTGCTGCCCAGACAAACCAATGTATTCTCTTCCCTGGGCCTTGTAGCCTTCGTAACCTAAAATCCTCGCTGTTCAGCAGGGTGCTCCCACCTCAGCTACGGGTTTCGACCAGAGGCCTTTGCCGTATCTATCACTATATTGATATCATATAGAAATTCTCTAATATTCAGGCTTCTTAGAACATAGTTCCCCACAAACCCTCACCAGAATCACTTTTAAAGGCGTGTTTGTGGCAATATAGTACTTTTCTACATGTCCCACAAAACTCCCTTTGCCCCTAGCCCAGTTCTTGTGTATACGTGTGTATGTGCGTGTTCGTGTGTCTGTGTACTGTGCGCATGTGCACACAAGGACCAGAGGGCGACCTCCACAACTTTCTCAGGTGCTATTCCCTGTCCTTTGTGAGGGACAGAGTCCCTCACCGGTCTGGGACTTACACAGAGTTAGTCTGGTTGGCTGTGAACCCTAGGGACTTGCTTGTTTCTGCCTCCATGCTGGAATTACAAAGGCACGCGGGGGTGGGGGTGGGGGTGGGGGTGGGACTAGGTTATTGAACCCGGGTCCTTGTGCTTGCAAGGCAAGCACTGTGCCCACTGTGCTACGTCCCAGCAACCCAGATCCCGAAATAAAAGTATACTGTTTTCCAGTGCCAGTTTCTGTCTCTCCATACTTATATATAAAAATGATAGCAAAAACAGGTCGTGGGCTTAGTGGCTTCTGAACAATAGAAAGATACGCCTTACAGCTCGAGACCAGAAGTCCGTCCCACACCAAGACTGCAGATGTTTAATCCTGGCGCCTGCTCTCCACTTCACTGATGGCCATCTTCATACTTAGTTCTCACTGGGAAGGATGGGAGCTCTCTTGGACTTTTTTCGTAAGGTCACTAACCCCACTCATGAGGACCTGACGGTTATTGTGAGGTCCCCTTTGAGAGCCCTGAGCTCCTAATGCCATTGAATATGGGTTAGGGTCTCCGGACAGGAGTGGAGGCGCACTCAGTCTAGTGTACCAGGGGCTATTCTGATACGTTCCGTGCATGACCATCATCTCAAAATGGCTGTGCAAGGAGCTATGCTACAATCACATTGGCAAACCGAGAAACGGGTGGAGGACACTAAACTGGCCCACCGTCGCATAACCAGGAACAGGAGAGGCTGCACGTCTGCACCGGTGGGCTGGATGGTGGCTCAAGCTCTTGTCCTAAGGATGACACCTGGGCTTTCCTTTGTTCGGTTTGTTTTATATTTATCTGTGGTGGGGGCAACCCTTTCTCTAGCTTAGGTAAACTGAGTGGGGAAGGAGGCTTGTCTAAGAGTCAGAGTGAGTAGCAACGCAGCTGCTGAGTCTTTCCTTTCCATCCCCAGCTCTCCTGACTCTGGGCTGGGCGGGCCTGGGAGGCAGACCCAGAATGGGAGTATTGGCATAGACAGCTGCTATCAAGGTCTGGATCGGGGCAAGGGTGAGTACTAAGTACTGGACAGGGTATGGCCTCACACTGGGAGGCTGCCGGCCATTTCAACAAGCTGATTAAGCAGCAAGAAGTGGAGAAAACAAACAAACAAACAAACAAACAAACAAGTTTGCTATCTTTGCCACCATTGTTTGGAGTTAAGCTCAGGGCAACCTAAGTTGTGGTCACAATCTGAGGTCAAGGTTAGATTTTTTTTTTAATCTACCACGTAGCTGAGGCTGGAGTGGGAACGGAGAGCTGTGTACCTGCCTACGGTGCCTGCAGGCAGTGTTACAGTGTGTGCTGTGATGTCCCCTCTGTGTAGGTGGGAAGTAGACATGGCACACTGTCACAATCACTGGACTAACTGTTATCCTTGCTTTTGAGACAAGGGATCAAGATACAGGAAGGCTGGCTTGCACTCCAGTGGGAGTGAGACTTCTTGACACCCACACTCTGTCCCATGTCCCATGCTGGAGTGACAGTCATGGTAGTCAATGCTATGGGAGAGGAAGGGCACATGGGTGCAGGGGAACCAGGGCCTTAGCAATCCCAGAGCCTTTGCCCAGGGAGAAGAGGATGTGTGTGCTCTGTGCTGGGGCGGGATTGAAGTGGGTCCGAGTTAGCAGGGGTCTAACTCAGCTTACCTCTCAGTTCAACAGGACCAGCACCAGACCAGGGTTCTGAGCAATACATCTAGATGGCAGAAAATGGAAACAAGTGATATATATAAAGAACCAAGGAGAAAAAGCCAGGTACAGAGGAACCGGCAGTTAAGCCTAGTGCTTGGGAGGCTGAGGCAGAGAATCTTGAGTTAGAAGCCAAGCTGAGCTCCATGGTAAAGCCTCTCTCAACAACATAAAACCAGAGCCATGTTGAAAACGTCAGACTTCCGGAGAGCAAGAAAGGAGGCTAGCTGGGTGACGGCTTGTGAGTCTTGGACGTACTGGGTTTAGTTCCCATCTATGTTATTTAGTAGCTGAGTGACCCTGGGAAAGTCAGAAAAGCTCACTGAGCCCACTGAAGCTCGTCCACAGCTCAAGCAGGAATCTACATAGAAGAATTACACACCACAAGTCACTGTGGTCAGAAAACTCAGGACCGGGAGCAGCAGGGCAGCTAAACCCATGGGCTGCTCACAACCTGCCTGTCCTGTATCTGCCCCTGCATGGCACTGCACTCCTCCCCACCCCGCTCCCCCGAGAGGGATGACTCTTTGGTAATATGCCCACTTAGGTGAGTCAAAAGGAGATAACCTTGCCGGCCAAGCAGCCACTTCACGGACTCATCCCTATGTCTAGATGCTACCAAAGCACAGCTTCTGCCTTCTTCCAGTTCATTCAGATGAACTCTGGTCCCTAAGAGCCAACCCCTCCACCAGAGCATGTGAGAGCAGCCTATTTCCCCCACCCCCACCCCATACACACTTGCACTAACACACACACACACACACACACACCTCTGCTTCTATTTAACCAGACACATGGCCCACTTCTAGCATACCCAAGACTAGGGTGGGTCAACCCCCTGGACCCACACCAGAGACCATCCACAACATTACACTGAGGGTGGAGATGGGTTTTTTTTTTTCCTTTTCTTTTTTTTTTAACTAAGTTCAAGTTTAGAAAACCTCTCAAGGGCGTCTTCTCCCACCCCTCAGCTGAGTGGGAGTGTGAATCAGACCACGGTAGGGAGTGTAAGCTGATGCCACTGGGAGGATTACACTGCTTCCCACTTAATCGGCATCTGCAGGGCCCCCCAGCGTAGGCTCCTCCGCCAGCTTTCAGCTCAGAGGGGATGAGCTCTCCTCGGTCTACAGGAATCACGAGAAAGGACACTTGGTCTGGTAAAGTTCTCTGATCTGGGAGCCAGCCCTCCCTCCCGGAACAGCCTCTCAGGAGCCCTTGCCACCTATGAAACCAGAACTTGGTATCCGTGTCCTGCACATCAACGTGAGGGGACATGGTCTCCTGGGTGGGGTGAGGGTCTGGAGGTCCTCTTCTGAAACTGCCAGAGCTACAACTGTTGGGAGATGAGCCAGAACAAAGCAGCCCGGTTTCTGCTGAGCCACTGTAACAGTGGAGGTGACAGCCCTGCTGGGCAGGCCATCTTCCTACCCACCCTCACTGGTATCTATATAATCCTGTGACGTATGTTGGACAGGAGGGAGTCTCTGCCCCTCTCCTCACATCACAGCTGTCTGAATCTGCCCCCGACTTGCCCCAAGCCAGTCACGTGTGTGGAGTCTAGAAGAGCTTGCTGCGGTCTCTCTCCAGGCTAAGCCTGGAAGGACCTCACGTTTGCCAGCTCCTGAACAGTGTGATGGCGAATCTCCGTTGTCTCTGGGACTGGCTTGAGGATCACCCTGGAAACACGCTTGTCTGCTGGGATGTTTCCAGACAAGTGTAACTGGGGGAGACCTGCCCTGAACGGAGGCAGTGCAGCAACGTCCCATGGACTGAGGTCCTAGACGTGTACACAGTGTGATCAGCCGCTTCCACATCCACTGCTGTGCCTTTCTACTTTGAAGACAGGGGACTGTCTCCTCTTAAACTGTGAGCCCAGAAGAAACCTTTCTTTCCTTAAAAACTGTTTTTAGTCAGGCATTTTGTTACAGCATGCCCCAAAGTCATCCCTTCAAATCATCCAGTCTTGGCACACTGCTTCCTGCCAAGACCTCAATTGATGGAGACACCAACAAAGCTCACATTGAGAATCCCAGTATTTATTATACCCTTGAACCAAGGGCCCCAAAGAGCTGTAAACCTGACTGTTTAAAAGACTTCCCCCTACCCTAAATAGGCTGCAGGTAGGCCACTGGGACATATGGACCTCATTTGGAGACTGGGCTTTCCAGGCCCAGTCCCTAACAAAGGGAGCCTTCAGGAGCCCAGGCCTCAGGGAAGAAGGCTTAGGAGGCCTGCCTTGTGGGACACCCACTCTCATGCACAGAGCTCAGGAATCAGCAATGTGCTTGGGCCCCCAGGTCTGAGTACTGGCCATTGCAGAGGGGACCTCAGATCCAGGAGCCTCTTTCAGAATAGGGACCTCTGAAGATTCTTGCCCACCTCGCTTCAGTCGGAAAGAGTGAGGCTGGGCTCTGGCCTTGTGACAACACAAGTTCAACACAGGTGACTATGAGCTGTGAAGGGAACACACCCCACTCTCTACAACTGTGCCTCTTTTTTTCTTTTGAGACAGCATCTCCTGTAGTCCAGGTTGGCCTCAAGTCCTTATGTAGCTGAGGATGACCTTGAATCTCTGATCTTCCCCCCACCCCTGCTTCCACCTTTCAAGAGCTAGGATTTCAAGAGCTAGGATTACGGGCTTTCACTGATATGTCCAGTTTATGCCGAACTGGGTGTGGGAGCTGGAGCTTCATGAATGCTAAACAAGCATCCTCCCAACTGGACTAGATCCCGGCTACAACCTTGTCCTGCCATCGGCTCTGGAGTGTTCGCTTGAAGTGTTTGGAATGTCTCCGGGGTTTTGTTTTTAGCTTACTTTTTTTTTTTTTTTTTTTTTTTTTTTTTTTTTTTTTTTTTTTTGAGAAAGGGTTTTACTATGGAGCCAGGCTGGCCTTGAACTCACAGCAGTCCTCTAGCTCCAGCCTCTTGAATGCTGGGATTACAGGTGTGAGCCACCATGCTGGGCTGTGTCTGGAATGTCTCCTTGAACAAGATGTGCAAGGATGTGTCTGAGAGAAAGACAGTCTGAGTGGGCTCTGCTGTACATCAAGCAAAACACCAACCCCTTGCTTAACGCCATGAGACCTCGGCTCACCCTGTCCAGGTCCCAGGGACCCAAACCACACTCACTCACACAGAACCCACATCCTTGCCGCCCCTCCTAGATAAAGTGCTCAAGCAAGGCCGCACAGGCTGAGCCCAGCATCAAACCCAGTGACATGTAGAACAGCATCACCACACTGGTGGCCTCAGCCAGCTCCCGGGGCACAATCTTGGGCCCATACATGAGCACCAGCGTGCTGAGGTAGCCATTACTGAGCCCCAAGAGGCAGGTGAAGAGTATAGGGTAGATGTCAGACTGGAAAAGCACCAGAGTCAGGTGTGAGCGTGGCTGGTAGTTACAGAGCAGGAAGAGAGGCACGAGGCAGACGCGAGAGACTGCCAGTATGGGGAGCAGCTTGCTCCTAGGACCTGGCACCTGGATCCAGGCTGTGACCTGTCGGCCGCAGAGGTCAGCAAAGTTGAAAAGGAGGAAGACGGTGAGGGGCACATAGAACTTGGAGGTCCATGGAGAGCCGGTGCCCTTGTGCATGGGCTGGATGTTGGTGGAGATAGCGGGGAAGATAAGGGCGGTGATGAAGTAGAGGAAAACGGCGCAGAACCCCAGGCCAGCTGTCTTCTTCAGGATGGGTCCGAGGGGTGGCGTGTGCACTGCTCTGGATGCAGGGGCCACGGAGGAGGTGCTGGGAGCATCCCGGGGTGGGCTGTCTTCACTAGAAAACACGTGGATTGGGACAACCGGCCTCATGTAGTACCTGCAGAGGGACAGTGACATGGTCAGTGGGTCCCTGTGGACATGAACACCAGGGACGCAGAAGGGAGATGGCAGAATCTGCCTAACCACTGTGGGCACTCAGGGCAGCCCTCAGAGACCCAACAGGCAAAGCCCAAGCCCTGGGAAGCTCTTGGCCCAGGATCCCACAGCATGATGGAGGAGTGGTGAGTTGTTAGAGATGGCCTGTGTTTGTCCTGGTGTAGTCAGTCAGGCTGGACTCGAGTCCCTGGGTCAAAGGTGGTGGCCACACATGAAACAGGAAACCAGCCCCAATGACTGCAAGTGGAGGCCCCAGCCTGGTTTTTGGTCTTGGAAAAGGGAGGTTTAGGCAAAAACATTCAGGAATGTAAAATGTAACTAGAGTGTGGTGGCTCAGGTCAATGGTCCTGGTGCCAGGGAGGCTGAGGCAGGAGGATTGAGGTGAGTTTGGGAGAACCTTGAGCTTCACAGTGAGACCCTGTATCAAAAACAACTAAAATGGTGTGAGGGGGTGGGTAACAGGGATGTGCAGATGTGGCTCAGAAGGGAGCTGGCTTAGCATGCATGAGGCCCTGGGTTTGATCCCCAGCACCACAGAAAACACACATGGAAGTTCACCTGTAATCCTGGCACTTAGGCGGAAGAGTCACAAGTTCAAAGTCATCCTGAGCTACACAGTGAGTTGAGGCCAGCCTGAGCTACATTGTGCACTCCAGGGTAGCCTGGGCTACAGAGTGAGACCCTGTCTTAACAAATAATCAATGCCTCTCCCCCACAAAATCCTATGAAATTACACACACACACACACACACACAGAGAGAGAGAGAGAGAGAGAGAGAGAGAGAGAGGAGAGAGAGAGAGAGAGAAAGAGAGAGAGAAAGAGAGAGAGATTCTGAAACAAACAGAGAGAGAGAGAGAGAGAGAGAGAGATTCTTAAACAAACGTGGAATCCAGCTATACAGATCTTAAGGCCTCATCCTTAATGCCTAGATATGTTTTATAAATAATGTACACAACAGCCTAGGTCATACATCCCAGCATCCATAATCACATGCCTATTGCAATCTGGACAAACTGACTATGGCCACCCCATCATTCACATGGCTCTATGGTCCTCTATTCTGTCACTGTATCACAGTGGCATGCTCTTCAACTGTCCCCCCTACAGATAACATGCAGTTTGCCTGGCCCTTCCATACTGCCTGTCCCAGGGCAGTGTGTAATTTACATGTATGCCTGGGGAGCACAAGGAAAGATCAGTAGATTCAAAGTCTTGCACTTTTACATTTTTGAGATGTCTGAACAGGTAAAGGTACTTAATGTCCTATCTGATAGCATGAGTTGGAGACCTGGGTACACTGTGCATGGAGAGAAACAACGTTTCTAGTTTGTCTTCTGACTTCCATATGTACACACACACACACACACACACACACACACACACACACACACACACACCAGAGAGAGAGAAAGAGAGATGAGAGAGACAGAGAGAAAGAAAGAGAGAGAGAAGGACAAAGCTAGAGAGATGACTCAGCAGTTAAGAGCTCTGCTGCCCTTCCAAAGGGCCAGAGTTCAAGTCCCAGCATCTACCTAGTGCCTCACAGATGTCTATAGCTTCACTTCTCAGGGATCTAACACCCTCACATAGATACCCATGCAGGCAAAACTACATAAAAATTCTAAGGAGCTGGAGAGATAGTTAAAAGTACTGACTGCTCTTCCATCAAATCCCAGCACCCACATGGCTGCTCACAACTGTCTGTTTCTCCAAGATCAGATATTTTCACATAGAAATAAGTGCAGGCAAAACACCAATGCACATAAAAGTAAATAATAAAAAATATTTTTAAAATGAGAGAAGATGGGGCTGGGGATTTAGCTCAGTGGTAGAGCGCTTACCTAGGAAGCGCAAGGCCCTGGGTTCGGTCCCCAGCTCCGAAAAAAAAAGAACCAAAAAAAAAAGAGAGAAGATTTATTACAATGGCTGTCTTAGCTATTCTATTGCTATGAAGAGAAACCATGACCACAGCAACTCTAAGAAAAGAAAGTGGTTAATTGGGGCCGGCTTACAGTTTCAGTGGTTCAGTTTATTCGCTGTTGGGAAGCATGACTGCATGCAGGTGAAGATGGTGCTGGAGAAGGAGTTAAGAGTTCTATATCCCCATCCACAAGCAGCAGGAAGAGAAATCCACTGGGCATGGCTTAAGCTTTTGAAACCTCAAAGCCCATTTCCCACCCAATCCCACCCCTGCCCAGTAACACACTTCCTCCAACAAAGTCACACCTACTCCAACAAGGCCACGCCCCCAATCCTTCTTAAACAGTGCCACTCCCTGTTGACTAAGCATTCAAATATATGAGTTATGGGGGCCATTCTTATTCAAACCACCACAATGGCTTATAGGCTGTGGTCCTGTTAGTCTGATGATCAATGTCTACCACCAGAAAGTCCGAAAATCCAGCAGTTGCTCAACTCATGAGGCTGGATGCCTCAGCTAGTCTTCAGTATATAAAGTTGACAACCAAGAAGGGCCATCACACACTGTCTTACTATGCATCTCCTTCCATTGGAGATAGCTTCCAGCAGCGTTGAGCATGCTCGGTTGTCTAAGGGAGTTCCTAGGCAGCAAGGCCCTCAGACAAGGATTAGTTGCTTCTGCAAGATCCCTGCCCCGCACGCTCTCAACCTCCAATACCATCCATCTTTTTATACCTTCTGTTCAGGGTACTTTGCCTTGATGGGTGACCTTGCCTGATCCTCTCAAGCTCTCTGGCCTCAGCTGCCTGAAAGGCAGGAGGCTCAGGCAGACCGTATTAACATGAGTTAAACAAAAGGCTTGCCATACATGGGGGCGGTTAGTTAGCTGGCAGTAGTTGCTGACACTTGGGCCTGGTTTCCGCCCCACTTCTGCCTTCTTTTTAGACCCCCAAGTTAGACTTCCCCTCTCTGGGCCTCAGTTTCTCCTGTGTGAGAGAGCAGTTTTATAGAGGTAGGAGGTGTCTTAGGGTTTCTATTGCTGCAATGAGACACCATGACCAAAAAGCAACTTGGGGAGGAAAGGGTTTATTCAGCGTACACTTCCACATTGCTGTTCATCACCAAAGGAAGTTGGGACAGGAACACTCAAACAGGGTAGGAACCTGGAGGCAGGAGCTGATGCAGAGGCCATGGAGGGTGCTGCCTAATGGCTTGCTCCCCACTGGCTTGCTCAGCCTGCTTTCTTATAGAACCCAGGAACAACAACTCAGGGTTGGCACCACCCACAATGGGCTGGGCCCTCCCCCATTAATCACTAATTAGGAAAATGCTTTACTACTGGATCTAATGGAGGCATTTCCTTAACTGAGGTTCCCTCCTTTCAGACAACTCTAGCTCATGTCAGGCTGACGTAAGACTAGCCATCAAGAAGGTCCAGAAGCCAGGCCAGTGTCCCTGAGCCCATAGCTCAGAGCAGCAGAGTCGGTGGTAAGAGCCATCTGTGTGACTCTGGGCTCATCTGAAGCTTCTGAGGATGCACTGGGAGCCCCCTTGTAGTGAGATTTAGTCAGTACAGAGATTAGCCCTCCACAAGCCCCAGCCATGCATAAGTTTCTGCAAACGAGATTTCTCAGGTTTAATCAGCAAAGGTATAGTTGCTTCATGGGCAGCATGAAGGGTCCCCAGAGGCCCAGTGAACTAAGAAACACCGCAATATCACCTAGGGAGGCACTGCTGGGGTGTGATGAAACAGGAGACTGTGAGGACTCTCGAGGTGTCATTCCACTCAGTGACAAAGGAACAAAACAAGAAAAGACCTTCGGGGACACAATACCACTCTGGGACTAGCCCCAAGGTTAAGCCTCACAAGGAGGGAGGCCTGATCCTTTATCCTCCACCTCCAAAGTGCTGGATACAAGTCTCTGCCACCATGCCTGCTGTGTGTGCATTGGGGATCAAATCCTGGGTTTCATACACTCAAGACAAGCAGTCTACAGACCTAGTTACATCCTCAGCCCCAGCCTCAGTTTTCAAAGAGGAGTAAAAGGCACAAAAGACATGGGTGGAGCTTGAGACAGACCACAGGGGTCCCACAGGCAGTGAGCGAAAGCAGAGGTTTGGAGTGTTGTCCATCCTGGCCCTGCTACCACCTGGCTCCCCGGGTGCTCTGACCCCTGGTTTCCTACCTTGTATGTAGAAATAGTAACTAGTTACTATGACCTTAAGAGAAATAGGAGAATGAGATAGACAAAATCAGCCAGGCTGCACCTCCTGTCGGGGAGAAGGGGCAGGGGAGGGGGAGGGCATGGGGCGGCACCAGGGGCCTGGGCAGGGGCGTGTTCAGTGTTAGGAACCATTTCCTTACTCAATCCCACTTCCACTGTGAGGTCTTTCCTGACCACAAGCTTTTAGTAATACTGGTTTAGAGGCGTGGTCAAACCCAGCTCCTCCTACCCAAGATCAATTTACAGAACAAAACTCCTCCCTGCTTCAGCCCTCTTAAAACTCACAGTTCTAGGGTCCTGTCAACCGATAGGGGCAGGGACCTATGATCCAATCAAATGACCAGATGTAGAGGGCAGGGCAAGGGGACCTCACCTGGCATACTCCAGTTGGGGCAGCAGTAGGTAGAGCCCCACACAGAGCCCAAGGAAGACTGCTGCTGTGAGGAAGAAGGCCAGCGCACTGTCTCGCACGTCACTGGATGCTGCCAGGTCCACCAGGGAGGCCACGGCGCTGACTGTCCCTCCCATGGCTCCTCCTGGAGAGAGCAAGAGGACACCATGAGGACATCTCAACAGGCTCAGGAGGGCACATGGCCTCAGAATCCAACCCTCCCCCCCCTCACCACTACCCTCTCCCTGCTAACACTGAAAACAAACACCCTGGTGCTCACAACATATGATGCTAGACAAGAGTTTGGGGATGAGGGGGAGGGGAGTCCCTGCCGCCTGAGGTCCAGAGCTTTGGGCAGCGGGCAAGTGTTTCTGTCCACCTTACTGCCTCTCCCATACTGCAGGAACTGCTGCCCTTGGTGCCAGTAGACAATTCTTCCAACTTCCCCCAAATAGGTTCTTCAGTCCGGGAGGGGCCGGAAGCCAGGGCTTGAGGGCAGGCAAAACACAAATTAGCACAGTGATCCTGGGGGCTCCTGCTGTGTGATCCCTGACAAGTCTCTTGACCCCTCTGTGCCTTGGCTTGCTCCTGTGTAAGTGGGAGTGCCCACCCTTAGGTCTGCTGTAAGGATTAAAAGGATTATTGCTTGTTAAACAGAGTCTGACGCAGACAGGAGCCAAACGCCAACTAAATCTTCAGGTTCCCAACTAGCTATTTAGCTATTACCATCTTTCCCACATCAAAGCAGAAGCAAAGGGGTAAACCCTTTGCCAGGGGTGGGTGCCCACTTCTGAGAAGCCTTAATCCCCACCTGGGCGCTCTGGAAGAAGTGGGGTTAGCTCAGAGAGCCGAACAGTGACTGCCAGGAGGAAGAGATCTTAACAGCCCTGCCGACTGATCCCTTCTCCCTTCCAACTTGAACCTACAATATTATCGGCAGCCACAAACCGGGCCTCCGGGAGCTCATCCTTCATGACTCTCTCTATCTTATCACTTATGGAAATGTATGCAAATGAGGGCTTGGAAAATATGCAAATGAGGACTTTGAAGAAAAAAAAAGAAAACACCAGCACAAAACAAATGAATTGTTCCTCAGATGCCAACATGCACAGGATTCACAGATGGGCTCCTCTGGACCAAAAGCAAAGGGGGCTGGGACCTCTGGAAAACTGAGGCAGCTCAGTTGGCCCTGGGTGCTTGCTGGCCTGGTGCCGGGGACAGCCACACACTTCAGTGCTGACATATGTCTTAATTTCACCTATTCTTTTTATTCTTTGAGGTAGAGTCTCACTGTGTGGCTCAGATGCCCACAGCCCTCCTGTCTCAGTCTGTGAAGTACTGGGTTATAGGGGTGTGCCATACTTTTGAAAAACTAGACTTTCAGGAAAAAATTCCCAGGAGACACTCTTCTCCAGAGATCTTCAGGTGGACTAGTGGGGCCTGTGCCCTTGTAGGCATTCAGCAGGGCTGAAGCTGTATTGTAGAGCTCCACGGGATGGGGTAGGGGTGGGAAGATGAGGGGATAAGAGCCTCTTTCTGAGGTCAGTGGTGACAGTGGGATTAGCGTTTGACGGCCATTCCTCTGGGCCCGGCCCTGCTTTTCTAGATGCCATGCCAGGAGCACGTTGACTGTATTCCGAAAACCCAATGACAAGTTCATTTCTATTTTATTTTAGGCCCAAGGGTTTTCTGGGATAGAGGAGAAGCCTAATCCTATATCAAAAATGGCAGACGGAGCTCATATCTAGCCTGTGATCCACAGAGAGTAATTGCCTCAAGTGCTGGCTTGAGAGGGAATTAGAGGCTCAGGAGGAAAGATAGGGATCTATTAGTGATGTCTGGCACTGGTATGGAATGGGGAGGGGTGGACATGCGCTTGTCAAGGTACTTGTCATCCCTGCCACATCCTGTCTGGCATATTAACTAACTGGCACAGTCCTGTGCATTGTGTGATTCTTCTCAGGTAGGTGTTTAAAAGCACCAGGGACACAAGGGGACACAGAGAAAAGCAGCCTCCAGTCTTGCTTTAGGGGACAGTGGTCTTCACATAAAACAGATGCTAACTGACCCAGTTCTGTTTACCTTGTGGGGCCATCTGGGTAAGGGGAAAAAACAGTCAAGGTCCCCGGGAACCGGCTTAGCATCCACTTCCAGACTTCAGCTAGAGAGATGCCCCAAGTCAGGCCACGGCATGGCACGGTCTTGGGGAACCAGCAGCTTAGCCACTAGACTATTGGCTCTGACAGGATGTCCCTGGCACAGGGTAGAGCCTCTACAAAACTAGAAAGGAAAGAAAGACAGACAAGAGGGAGGGAGGAAAAGGGTGGTGGTGGTGGGGGGGGACAGAGAGGAAATAGGACAAGTAGGAAGGAGGCAAGGGGGGAAAGAAGGAAAGGAAGTCAGGATGTTTTCAGAGAGATGCTTTGAAGGCGCAGGGTGCTTCCGCTATGGCTATGATCCTACCCCCCACTGACCTGTTCTTCTGCTGCCAAGACTTCTACACCTTCCATGGAGCCACAGAGACCCATCTGAAGTCTAGGTAAGCTAAGGACCTTGGAGGTTGTTCCCACTATAGCTTCCATGGCTGCCATGGTCTCCTCTGATGCTTACTCTGTGTACAGCCTGGGCCTATGCCACAAGATAGCCGAGGTAATCATGGCGAAGTTCACCCTCAATGCCACCCCTGTGTACACTGGGTGGAGCAGCGGTGAGTCGGTTTCTCCACCCCCACCCCCCGATCTGCTCTCTAAGCTGCAAGCTGAGCAGAAAGAATAGCTCTCAGCTTCCTAGTCTGGGATGGTTTGCTTGGTGACGCTAGGAAAATGAAGTGGACCAGGACACATTTGTTTTTCTGGGAAGACCGCTGTGGCTTCCTCCCGCAGTGGGCTCTCACCTGATATCAGTGCCTGGGCATTCCTCATGGGGAACGAGCCCGTCAGGCCATACACGCTGCTATTGAAGATGGTGGAGGAGCTGCTGATGATGGCCATGCACGCCATGGCGATGCTGAAGAAGCCCCGGGTCCAGGAAGAAGTGTCCACCCTCACCAGCACGGCCATAACCACAAAGATGGCCAGGGAGACGGACAGTGAGGCCAGAACTCGGACATGCACCCGGATCCTGGGGAGAACAGTGGGAGGTGGTTAGACTCCCCTCAGATCTCTACAGGGGTGAGGCTGGTGAGGCAGAGAGAGAAGGTGGAGAGCTCAATGTGGGGCATGCCCTTGAATTCTGCACACCCTGTGACGTTCAGAAGGAGACTTGGGGGCCTGCTTTCCACTTTGGTAGAAGGGGGTGTCCATCTACACACGGGGTGGGGTAGGAGGGGGGAAAGGGGTCGGCTCCAGGGAGCTTTATGTAGCACAAAGACCAGAGCCCAGTGCAGGGCCAGTAGACATTGTCGCTTGTTCCCAATCTGAGAAGCTCAAGACCAGGACACCAGACAAGATCCCACTCTGCTATATCACTGAATTCCTGATCGATCCAAATTTGGCAGTGGGGGAGGGAAGAGCGTTACCATCGTTGATGTCACAGAGCTTGGTTTGTGCCCAATTTTCTTTCACTTGTTCTCTACGCTCTACCTCGTTCACCTTCCATCGGGCTCTGTGGGGTAGGCGTACTCTTGGTCCCTGTAAGTGTTAGCATTCTGTCTAAGCTCCGCCCCACACTAACCTGGCAACAGCCAAGTATGCCTGACTCACTATAAAAGGAGCTGCTTGCCCCCTCCCCCATTTCTTGCTCTTGCCTTCCCTCCCCCCCTCTCTCCCCATTCCTTCCTCCCCTTCTCATCCCCCTCCCACTTCCATGCTCACGGCTGGCCTCTACTTCTCTACTTCTCTCTCTCTCTCTCCCTCTCTCTCTCTCTCTCTCTCTCTCTCTCCCTCTCTCTCTCTGCCTCTACTACCCTCTTGACTCCCCTCCCCATGCTCTGAATAAACTCTATTCTATACTATACCATCATGTGGCTGGTCCCTGGGGAGTGGGGGAGGGGATGCCTCAGCATGGGCTCTCTGAGGCACCCCCTTCCCCATACCTCACCACGCCTCCATAGAACATATCCCCCTCTATCTTCTTATAAACACGTCAGTAAGGAAGCGGAGCTCGGAAAGGCTAAGGAACTGGCTCAAGATTGCTCAGCCATGAGGCCAGGAGCTCTCAGAAGTCTCCTAGATGGTCTTAACTGGAATGGCAGCCGCTGAGACCACACCCTGACAGTCCAGTGCCAGGACCCCATGCGTTCCATTAAAATACTACCCTGCACCCAAGCCAAGCACTCCAGCTGCCTCCCCCAAGCCCCATGGACCAGGGAGGAGGGTGGGGATAGGAACCATCAGAGGTGTCTGTGCAGACCTCTACCCTAATAGAGAGAACCATCCCAAGGCCGAGGGAACCATCAGATTAGAATAAGCTTTAAGCCAGATTGGATGTTCAATTCCACTTCCCACTAACTAGAGAGAAAGTAGGGACAGAGAGAAAAGCCAGATTAGACACAAAGATGTTTTCTGGATTAAAACAACGATGACAGAGTCGAACTTAAAAGGTAGAAAAAGAACCACAGCTCTGTAGACACAGCTAGGTGTGAATCGATTTGCAGATTTGCAGGGAGGGAAGCAAGGGTCATTACAAGGAGCTCCTCCCCCTGGCTGGCGGCATTTCTGGGTCCTGAGAGGGAGTTCTGGGCTGCAGGGAGAATGGGAATGCCTCTCCTGTGTAAGGGGAGGGAAGGACACACAGGGAGTCCCTGGAGGCTGGGACGAGAACCTATGTGAGCTTAGCCCTAGTCCAAGCTCATCTGTGACCCTGTGTCCTGGTCAAGTGCTTGTCTTACACACAGGCAACGGGCAACAACTGCTTGAGGTGTAAATGCCAGAGTGGTGGGGTTCAGTGCACCCAGTACTAGGTACTCTGGTACTTTGGCAGGAGGGCTGGTGACATCTCAGAGCATAGTCGAGGGGCCACAATAAAGAGAGCATGTGTGTCCTAGGAGACAAGACTGGCTGAGCCTTGCCTAGAGGAGCTGGAGACAGGGAAAACACCAGTCTGCATGTGAGCGGCTCATCTGCCTCAGGAGCCAGGCCTTGATCTTCAGAGGGGGAAGGGGGTGGGTCTGCAGGTTTGTCTGTTAGCACGTCCACTCTGGGAGGGAAAATGTTCTTTCATTTCCAGCATGGTGGAGGAGGTGGGCTATGCCACCCATACCAGTCCAGCTTCAAAGAACAGCACTGGTGATCTTGGCCACTGCATGTTACGGGCTCCATGTGGCCCAGTCAGTCCTCCCTGTGGTGGTGCCATGGACCATGCAGGAGCATCTGCATGACTGTGTCCAGTGGCTGGCTGCCACCTTGCCAGCTGTGTGTGGAAGGTCTACAATATGGAATGCACCCCCCATAAGGATGCACGGAGCCCTAGCACCATGGGAAGGAGACCCCCAGACTCAGTTATGCCTGAGAATGAATCTGACTTTAACCTTCCATTAGAGAACAAATAATACTTCTTGTATGC
Source organism: Rattus norvegicus (assembly GCF_021556685.1). Lineage (NCBI taxonomy): Eukaryota > Metazoa > Chordata > Mammalia > Rodentia > Muridae > Rattus > Rattus norvegicus. Next base: position 29,770,795 of record NC_141553.1, read on the forward strand.
CATTTGTGTGGCCACTGACAGAGACATGGGAGTTCCAGTCTGGGGGAACAACTCTGCCTGAAACTCCAGAGATGATTTCGGGACATCATGGCCCAGGGTTAATTTGGACTCAACAGGCTACTGACTTCCCAACAGCAGCCTACAGCCAACCACTGATGACACTGGTGGATACCCACCTTAGCTCCCTCTCGGGGGTGGGGATGGGGGGGGAGGCTCCCTTAGATTCCTGGGGGCTCTGGTGGCTCTCTGTGGGGCTGGGTGACAAGGCTTCCTTTCCTGGCTATTTTCTTCTCTTTTTACTTTTACCCCAAGTTTAACACATGTTCTTGAACTTCCTTGTTGGGGGCTTCTGGGAAATGTCTAGCCTCCATGACTACTGGGACCCCACACTGGGGGGCGGAGAGCTGCTCCTTAGACTCTGCTTCAGGCAAGCTAGGGCTGCGGGAGGTGCCAGGTGGAGTGGCTGGACCCCTGGAGCCATAATATGGTAAGTGAACCCCAATATACTCTGTAGGCTTGCAGCCAAGCCTCAGGCTCAAGGGTCAAGGTGACACTACACACTTACCTGTCCCACAGAGACTCATCTTCATGGCACAGGGAGCCACTTACCCACCCACAAGATAAGGGCGGGTTAGAGGCACACAGCCTGGTTTTGTCATGGATTTGCTGTGTGACCTCAGACAAATGCTACTTTTCCTCCTCAGAGGCAGGCCTAGGTGATAGAAAATCCTGCTGAAAACAGTTGCTTGGTGACACCTTGGGACAAATACCAAATAAGGTTCTGTGTGGTGCCTGGGGCTTTGGCAGGAATTGGTGGCTTCTTAATGGGGGGAGGGGGGAGCAAGAAGAGCAAACAGCAAACACTGAACTGCTCATAGCTGTCCCTCACCTGCCCAGGACTCCTTCCGATGGCTCTCCTCCATCCTGTGTAAGCACCTTCCAGCAGAGCCCCCAGGTCCTCAGAAGCCTCAGGGGATCTAGTCTCAGTGCTGTGAAGTAGGAGGCCAGTCTCGTGGACACGGTAGGGGGTGGGGGGGGGCACACTTCCCCCTCCTGCAGGAAGGGTGGCTTGGAATGGAAGCTCTACGGAGGTCTGGGCACATGCTGGCTTGCCTGGTGTTCTCAGTTATGAGATAGGCTCAGAGGCCACAGGGCCCTGATGATACTGGGGGAGGGCCTGGTCCATCCACACTCCACTCCCTTAGCCAGTGAGAGTCCAGGACCCCAGGGGACTGATTTCTTCCCAAGACTCCAAAATGTAAATCTGGTTCATCTGTATTTATAAAGCTGCAGATTTAACATAATAAAACACTTGGCGATTATGGATGAGCTAGTCAGAGAAGCCAGGGTGCTCCAGGAGGGAGGGAGGGCAGGAGACATTTCAATCTTCCACATTAAATAAAAAACAGCTTTGCCCTAAACTGTCCTTGGCAGCTGGCGACAAGCGAGGCTGGAGAGCTGTTTCCCCAAGGCCCTCAAACACTGCCTATAGCCAATGGTCTACTATGGAACCTGTGAAACTACCCTGCCCAGCCCCTCCTAACCACCCTCCCCGTGCCTAGTAGCCTGAAGCCTGGCTCAGGGGCCTACCAAGTCGGGAACTAAGCGCCCACAGGTAGCCCAGGTTTCCAGCATAGACAGTCTGAAGAGATCCCTTTAGAAATAAATCCTGCGGGGCTGGGGATTTAGCTCAGTGGTAGAGCGCTTACCTAGGAAGCGCAAGGCCCTGGATCAGTCCCCAGCTCCGAAAAAAAAACCAAAAAAAAAAAAAAAAAAAAAAAAAAAAGAAATAAATCCTGCCCTTTGGCCTCAGTAGCTAAGCGACCTGCGGTGGTCACCTGAGTGTGTGGGCTGTTTGCCTTTATGCAAGGCCACTGGCTGACTCTTGTGACTGGAGGCCATGTAATCCAAGGTCCCAAGAGGGTCTCTTCACTGTTATGGCTGACCCCAGAACTGGGCCAGCTTCAGGAATGTGGCACCACTGTGGTACATCTGTGACCAGGAAAAATAGGACATCACTCCACCTCCCCAAAGTCACTGCACATACAGGGTGGTGCAGTGAGGGGTGGTAGGTATATGTTACCCCACCTCATCAGGTGGTGGTGTGGACCATCTAGAGTGACAGGAATTCTTGTCCACAGGTGATTGAACTGTCCCAGCAAGTACCCAGTGCCACCGAGCAAGTGGGTCGAGAAGTCAGTCACGAGGCCTGGAAGGGCACAAGGTGGGTGAGGTGGGCCTGCCTGGCTCTGCAGGTGCTCTTGTATCTTGACTTCTTCTAGCAGCCCTTCCTCTCCTCTCTCTGGGCACTGTCCAGAACTCTATTCTATTTTCAGTAGCTGGTAGTGCTGAGGGAACCCCTGTGTCAGCTCTTACTCATAAGAGCAGGGGAGAGACCCTGGCCAAGTGGGGCGGGGACCCCAGAAGAGCTGCTCTGAGAATGTCCTTGCCAGGAGAGCTAGGAGAGGTTCTGGCTCCTGGTCCCTTGAATCTCTTAGTCTTGCCTGGAAACTATACTGGAAGGTGTGACCTAAAAGAAGCAGGGGAATTTGAACACATCACCAGTGAGCCAATTTCACTGACATCTCATTCCGTCCCACACACTCATTGTCACTTCTGCCCTAAGTCCTCCATAGGTCACCACAAGAGCAGCTCTGTGGCACCCCATTTCCTAAGACCCTCCTGCTGTACAGGAGCTCTGTCCCCTCCCCAAATCTCCTGTCTACTTATCTGTAACTTCCTTCCTAAAGTCTATCCTCTGTGGCATGTGAATTCTATCTTTTTAGCAACACAAGAACCCAAAAGTCACTAGCTTGGGTGGCTTAAAAGGTGGCCCTTGAGTTTTCTGCAACCTCTTCCTGCCTCACCCCCACCTAAGGTCACCTAAGCTCAGAAAGGCTCTGTTGAACTCAAAGACACCTCCAAATTTCCCCATATCACTTTCACCCCAAAGGGTGGATGTCTGAAGGCTAGGCATCTGGGAGGAGACTATTGTAGGTAGCCCTAGGGGCCAGGAGGTGAGGCTGAGTTCTCTCTCAGACTACACTTTGGTTTTAGAGGGATACAGGTTCTTTGGCACTCCCTCCATGGGGAGACAGGGTCCCTGTCCCCTAGAAATAGAGGAGGCTTTATGACAGCTTAATCAGTTGAGTGTGACGAAAGGGACACTATGTGGCCCGTCCCCAGCTCTCACAGAACATTTGCTCTTCAGTCACAATGGGAACAGTGTCTGACCCCATGTGAACAAGCCAATGATGAGACAGGCAGGGAGGTGGGAAAGGATGCGCATCTCCAGCCCCAGTGCTGTCTACAGCATCAGCTTGCTCCAGCTGAGCCTGGCTGACTCCAGAATCCCAGATAGTAAAAGAAACTAATTACTGTTACTGCTATAAGCCACTATGCTTTGAGATCTTCTATACAACTTTGCCTGTTTAGAAAGACTGCTCTATGCACAGGCTTAGCACTCAGGGTGCTTTCTGCTCTTTCCTCCTGTACCCAGAGCAGACATTACTAATTGACCGCAGCACCCTTGGTGGGCCAGATCTGCCTTAGAATGCTTTTCAGCAGGAGATCCAGGAGTTACTACTAAGTGACCAGAGCTCAGTAAGTTTGTCACCAGGGATCTGAGGTTTCTATGAGCTGTGCTCAAGGGAAGTCCAAGATTTTGGACCACACTGAGGCTATGCTTATTCCCTAAAGACAGCTTCAGGAAAATGCAGGTGAAATACTGTCTCTGTTGCCATTGTCAAGTCGAACTGAGACTGGACAGGAAGAGATAGTCAGCAGAGTCTATAGATCATACCAACTTACTTATCTCTCAAATATTTCCATCGTCTATGGTGTTATCCAGAAGCCTTTTGCAATCTTTACCTATAAGCTCCCACTATGAGCAGGGGACAACATATTATCATGGTGACTGCTTCCTGCAGGTGGGACAGTTCAGTGGGTGCTGTTAGTGACTGGCTGCTCTCAGAGCATATAGAAGAACAGCTTTCTCAGGCCTTGCGGCCACACAGCAAGTCCTGGCTACAAGAGCCCAAGGTCCTATAGGCCCAAGGGAGTGACCTGGGTGTCACTGTAAGTGGCTATAAATGAACAGTGACCCCTGACTGGAGCACCCACTCCAATCTGTAAATGTGACAAGGCTGAACTGCCTGCCTCCAATTTGGAGAATCACTGTTTAAGCAGAAAACTCCTGCTGTAGACTGGGGATAGAGGGAGAATGGAGGAGGTGGGGGTGGGGTGGGGGGTAAGGTCAGGGGAGGGAGGCAGTTGACCTACCTGTTGACAAGCAGGAAGTTAGCCACCAGAAACAGCAGGGAAGGCACAGTGGAAGCAACCGCCAGGTAGCTCTCAAAGTAGTTCTAGAAACAGACAAGGAAGGAGGCTGCTTGTCACTCAAGGGTAGTGAGGGTCTAAGGGAGGGTTGCTTTCCCTGTCCCCAGACACCTAGGAGCCATGGCTAAGTTCACCCCACTTCATGCGGTCCCGCCCGCATCTCCAACCTGATGCTTCACTCAACCAACAGCCTCCAAGAACAGCTGTGCTGAGCGCTGGGATCACAGGGTCAGCTTTGACATTGTTCTCAGCTCCTGGGAGGCCCAGACTCCGATGCTCCACTTACCCAAGCCACAGACTGGATAATGGGAACGGAGCTCAATATATAACTGAAAGGAAAACCCCACCCTCGCTGGCCCTCTCAGACCATTTAGACCACACCCCAGTTTATAGGAGACTCAGCTACTGCAGGTCAAAGCCAGAAGAGGAAATACCTCCATGATGAGCCAGGAGAAAGGGCAATCCTCAGGGAGCTGGAGAGGGCTCACGGACAGACAGACAGACAGACATGAATGCGTGCGCACACGCACGCACGCACACACACACCACAGCAGGCTGGGACTCAGGGGTACAGACTAGCCTAGTACAAACTGGAGGAATCTCTGAAAACCCCAACAGCTGCCCGCTCATTAGGAGAGACTTGATTGAATGGGCATTGTCTCTGGGCCTAGGCATCTTTAAAGTCAACCACAACAAATTAACTGTGGGCGAGGGGAACACAGAGGCCTTCAGTGAGGAGGTCCAGGCTTCTATCCCCCAGCACTACAGAGAGGGGGGAGGAGCCGGAGGGGTGCTATGGAGGAAGAAAGAGAGGAAGAAGGAGGGAGAGAAGAGGAAAGCCAGCCAAGGGCTGACTATCTTGCTTTGGTCATGAACCCCAGACGAGCTTTGAGCTGCAGTAAGGCTTACACACGTTAAGCATTCGCTGTGTAACAAACAGGAGGGATTTAAATGGATTAAGCCACTTAACTCTAAGCAAAGAAAAGGCAGCATGAGAGTACTGCACTCTGGAATGCTTAAGAAATACAACACACAACTGAGAAAAGAGATCACAGGAGCCAAGTGCAAAGAAGTACATGTGTGTGTAAAACTCTCATCCTGTCTATGATGAAGGAGTCCAAGATGTACACACACACACACACACACACACACACACACACACACACACACACACACACGTGCTTGCGCACATGCACACGTGCCATCCCAGGAACACGGTACATCCCACTGGGAGTAACAGAAGGAGTGTGAAGGCTTTTTCACAGCTCCAAACCCAGAGAGCTGTGAGAATTTCCTGCCAGGTTTTTACAGTTGCTGTTGTTTGGCTGGCCAGAAGAGAGAAGAGATTCACGGAGTTCCAGGGAGGAGGTGGGACCTGATTTGGAGACAGTGCATGGGGGTAAGGAGAGGTACCGGAGCAGTGGGGCTGTGGTCAGGCCTGGACAGAGGGTCTGATGCCAGGGAACAGAGAGGCATAAATGCCTGGGCTCCTGGCTGTGGCACAGACCCTCTCAGGTCCCTTGAAGGCTGCTGAGGGCTTTGTGCTCTTTGGAAGGGACACCTAACTGTAAGGTGACAGCCTTGAAATTAAAATGATAATCGTAGCTCATCACCCGTGAGTCTTAGAAATAGCCTTCTGCCTCTCAGGTGCCCCCTCATTGTCCCTGCCCCGATGGGCTCAGCAGAGCCTGCCATGAGCTGGGCAGTCAGTCAATTACCTCCTGACACACTGGCTGAGTCCATGTGAGGCCAGGCAGGCCGAGGAGGAAAGGAGAGAGCGGGAGACAAAGGCTAGAGGAGAAGTGGAACGCCTCTGTCCTTGGCAGGCTCCCTCTATCCCCTGGCCAGACCTGGAACTGTGACTTCACTCACATGGGGTGGAGAACCCGGTTTGCTTTTTCCAAGCAGGTTCAGAGTCCCTGGGTGTTTTAGGGACAAGGATTTGCCAGGTAACTGGATGTTCTGGTTTGCATACGGCCAAGCTGAAGACTGCGCCTTTTAAAGTTGGGAAGCTTTTTCTGCACTGACAACTGCAGGAGACTCCGAGTTCCTTGCTGTTGACTAAGCCCATTTCTGTACTTTAGGATAGACAAGCCAGTGGGGGTGAATGGACTCAGGCCGGGCCATCAGTCCATAAGCAGGTTCTGGAACTGCAGACGGTGAAATAAAGTGGGCCCGGTGCCTCCCATGCAAATATAGTGTTTGTACTGTGTGGGGGTGGGAGAGGGAGAAAGGGGGGAGAGTGTGTGTATGTACATATGTGACTGTGAGCATATGTGTCAGTGATGTTGTGTGAATGTGAATGTGTGTGTGAGGGTGTGAATGTGTATGTGAATGTGTGTGTATAAGCATGTATGAGTCTGTGACTGTGTGTGTGTGTGTGTATGAGCATGTATAAGTATGAGTCTGTGACTCTGTGTGTGTGTGTGTGTGTGTGTGTGTGTGTGTGTGTGTGAGAGAGAGAGAGAGAGAGAGAGAGAGAGAGAGAGAGAGAGAGAGAGAGAGAGAGAGAGATATTAGGAAATTAAGCTAGGGCTCCGTGCCTATAGGCAAGCACTCTATTATTGAGCTACAGCCCTAGGTCTCTTTATTTTGAGACACAGTCTCACCAAGTTGCCCAGCCTGTTGGCAGACACTTAAGATGGCCCCATAACCTCCACCAGGGGCATTCTGGGTCTGGAATCCTGTATTCCTCAAGTATGGGCTTCTAGCCAAGGGAGGTAAGCAAATGTGACAGGCATGCATGACTGAATGTCCCTAAATACCAGATGGGATCTGGCTAGATTCTTCTCCTCTGCTGACTTTGAGGAGACAGATAGCCTTCTGGGAACCCCATATATTGAGGACCTGCAGGTGACCCCAAGTTGCTGAGGCTGGTCTCCTGTAAGAACAGAAGCTGTTGGGTGTCCAGCCACCAGATACTAGGTTCTGTCAGGAACCCAAGGGAGCTTGGAACTCCAGTGGTTTAGCCTCATCAGAAAGAACCCTGCCGAGACAAACCTGGACCTCGGGGCTGTACTTGCCTTCAGGGGAACAAAGGTCTGCTTGCTGGGAACACTGGTCCCCAGCCTCACCTTGTCACCTCTCTGTGGAAATGCCCTAATTCTAGTAAATGACACTTGATAAATATGTGCTCCCCAGGTCCATCAAACCTGCACACTGTCTGCCGTGCAAAGGACCTCTCCCAGAAGGTCCATGTCTTAGTTAGGGTTTTATTGCTGTGAACAGACATCATGACCAATGCAAGTTTTATAAAGGACCACATTTAATTGGTGCTGGCTTACAGGTTCGGAGGTTCAGTCCATTATCATCAAAGCAGGAGCATGCCAGTATCGTTCTACATCTTTACCGGAAGGAAGCCAGGAAGCTCCTCAGGCAGCTAGGAGGAGGGTCTCCAAGCCCACCCCCACAGTGATAACACTTCCTCCAAGAAGGCCACACCTTCTAATAGTGCCACTCCCTGGGCCAAGCATATGCAAAGCATCACAGAGCAGGAGGTTGAATCAATGCCCCAGACTTAACTCTGGCCAATGTGAGGGAGGAAACGAAAAGATGCTTGAAGATTAAGTTGCTTGTCCTTCCCATCCTAACTGCAGTTCTGAAATGTGGTACAGTTCCCACGGCTTCTGGGGACACAGCCATGGAGCTGGGTGTTAGCCAGCCATATTTGTTGCTAAGCTGTGGCTGCTCTAGGGTCCTGAAGCCTGTGTTTATTCTCTGTGCCAATTTTACATCCTTGTCCTTCACTCTGACTCCTGGTAGAAACCCCTCGAGGAGGTGGCTATGCCCAAGCCCTGTAGAGCTTCATGATGGTGCTCTTTACACAGCCTCCTGAAGGCCAGAAGGCCAAGTGGGCCTTGTGGGACAGCAGACAGAAGACAGTGACAGAGTAGAAGGGTAGGGACCTCACCAAGCAGGCTTTTCTACCTTAGCAGGTTGGGCCCCAGGCACAAGATCTGAACCTCGTAGGACCTCAGGCCCTCAGTCATGGCTCGGCAGCCACTGTCCACACCAACAGCACCTTCTGTTTTAACTCCTTCCTTTGCTGTTGTCTCACTTCCGTGTGCTCGCAGCACAGCGTACATGCTCATGAGCAGACGTGCCTCCGTGCCTGACTGACTTTGAGGGACGTGGGAAGCATATCGCTGTGGCACAAGAGATGCTGTATGGTGGACACAGAAGGAGGGGTGGCCAGGGGCTTCCAGGAGGACCAGTACCAGTCTGGGTGGCAGCTGGGACGACTAGGGGGAGGGCAGTGTGTCCAGAGACTAAGAGGGCGATGTGCAGAGGAGACTCGGCGTGACGTGATGCTACCTTGCCATGTTCCCTCTGGGAGCCAACCTGAGGCCTTGCTGCCCTTAGTGGGGCACTGGACACTCCAGAATTCCAGAATTCCAGACAGCCATGCTTCAAGGGTGCTAATGTCTGTCAGAGGGGGCATCAGTCCCACTCTGAGTGCCCAAAGCCAGGGTGAAGTGAGACCCACGCCCGCCATCATCTCCCTGGGTTGCCTGGCTCAGGAAGGGCTGGGTAGCAGACTGTGGAGATGACACCAAAGGCTACCTTGGCACCCACGGTGACTAAAGTGGGCGGACAAAAGCCATGCAGAGCATCTGAATGCTGCAGCTCCCACACCACCCTCTGTCCTTAAGCAATCTGTCAGCGCAAGGCAGGGCTGGGATAGGCCACGTTTTTACAAATTAGATGCCCAAGGCTGGGATGAGGGAGGCGGCCCAGTGGGTAAATCCCCACGTCTTAGTTAGGGTTACTGTTACCATGAGAAACACCATCACCATCACGTGGGGGAGGAAAGGGTTAATTCATCTTTCATTGCCCAGGCCATACTCCACCACAGAGGAAGGTACTGACAGAGGCCATAGAGGAATTCCACTTACTGGCATACTCCTCCTCATGGTTCACTCAGGATGCTTTCTTAGACCCTCCAGGACCACCGACCCTACCCAGGGCTCACACTGACTCCAGTGGGCTGGGTCCTGCCATGTCCGTCAATCACTAAGAAAAATGTCCCCACAAGCTTGCCTACAGACAAATTGATGGAGGCATTTTCTCAACTGAGATTCTTCTCAGATAACTCAAGCTTGTTTGGAGCTGATAAAACAAAACAAAACAAAACAAAAAAAAACATGGTAAAACTGAGGACCCAGGTAAAACTGGATCTGAAGCACATGTCTGTCATCCTAAGGCTCAGGTGGGGAGACGAGAGGCAGAGGGGAATTCTCATGGGCCAGCTAGCCTGGAGTATTCAGGGACAACACAAAGACAGTGGCTCAAACAAGATGGAGGACAAGGAGGTTCACATCCAGAGTTGTCCACTGAGGTTCACCCTTAACCACACAAGGTGGCTACAGTTCAGGGGTGCACATCTGATCGTGGTGGCAGGCCCTTCCCACATGGGACGTCTGGGGGGACACCTACCATTTTACTCTGTAATCCCCACATGTTGCATAAGCCCATACTCTATCATGGCCACAGTAGTGAGAGTGAGAAGGTCAGGCTGACTCCATGACAGGCTTCAAATGGGAAGTTCAGGAGACGAAGCTTCCAAGAACTGGGCAAATCCAGGCAAGTCCTGCCCTCAGAAGCTGCCCCGCCACATGGCCTGAGGCAAGGATAATGGGTCAGCAGCAGTTTCCAGACTTCCTCAGCCAAAAGTTTCCAGACCCCACACCCTGGTAATGGAATGTGTGTAGAGATGGACCCAACAGATTAACATAGAGGCCACCTAACCCAGAATTCCCTACTGTGCTTCAAGTCAGGCCTGTAAGCTCACTTGGTGGTCTCTCTATCTTAGTAATGGGGAGACCCTAGCATGCTGAACTTCTGCAGAATAAAACACTCTTTGTGGGGGTTGGGGATTTAGCTCAGTGGTAGAGCGCTTGCCTAGGAAGCGCAAGGCCCTGGGTTCGGTCCCCAGCTCCGAAAAAAAGAATAAAAAAAAAAAAAGAACCAAAAAAAAAAAAAAAAAAACACTCTTTGTGGTTATGTATTATTTAAGTCCGGGTGTCATTCTTTGGCGAATCATGAACCCTTACAAGACAAGCCTTTCAAGAGGATCTTGTAGCCTATCTATGCAAGCCATGCTTTCTCCTGTAGGGACTGTCATATTCTTCTGCCCCAAGGCAGCAAATGTTGGGGTTTGATCCTCTTCTCTCTGTCTGCCCCGTGACCAGGAATGTGGGCATTGTCTTTCCTCATACCCTGGGCATTTACACAGGCTAATAGCTAATAGCTCTACACAGAGTTAAAAAGAAAGCTCTTGCCTTGATTGGCCCCAGGGGATGGATGGACATGGCCAGTGGTTAAGCAGAGATCACTTTCAAGAGGACAGATAGGCTGGGGTGTGGCTTGGTGGTGGAGTGCATGCCTGGCATATGTGAGACCCTGCGCTCTGTACCGGGCCCTACAAAACCAGGCTGGACCGAAGGTAGCATGGTGGGCAGCGGTGGGCAGATTTCCAAGCCTCTTCCCGATGGTGTCAGTACCCCTAAAACCTCCCAGGCAGGTATGGATAGACCCTAGACTATGGGCAGAATCTGGCTGAGGGGGTAGCTGGTTCCAGCAACCTCTCAATGGCCCATGAGTGTGACAGGCCACTCCTGGCCAGGCAGGGCATACGTGTTCACTAGCAGTGTGATAAGGAAACCCATTTTCATCTGCTGTGCTCCGGTGTGAAAACTAGGAACCAGAGGACCACTCTTCAAATGAAATTCGAAAGCCTAGCTGAACCAGCCTGCCAGATGTGAGGCCATTTTCCAGCAGAGAACTTCCTCCAGCCACCTCGCTGAGAGGCCCCGTGCTAAGCTGCTCTTCTGGAAGAATCTGATTCTGGGCTCAGGGTCCAGGTAAGAAGGTTTCTCTGGGCAGGGAGGCCCTGAAATGAGACCGTTTATCTCTGGCAGGCCTTGGATAAAATTCTCTCCTCAGAATGCCATTTGGGCGCTTTGATATAAGCAGAGTACATTAGTCACGAGCCTCGGAGTCTGAAGCTACTGTCACTGAACAGTTCTGTGTGGCCCCCACCTCCAGACTGCAGTGGAGGAGGCATCTGAGCTCCTGCAGGGTAAAGAAAGTGATTCCAGCCCGGGGACGGTAGCTCAGGGCGGCAGAGCGTTACCTGGATCACAGGGCCATGAAATTAGCAGCAGTGAGCGGGCTGCAGCCGAGAACAGCCGGCCATGCAGGCTCCTGCCTTCAGCTGCCTGATTCCATGGCCTGGGAAGTTAAGGATGCACCCACATGCTGGTACAGTCCACTCCCCGTCTGAACGAGGTGAGAGGTAAACAGAGGGAAGACAGTGGCTGCCTGTGTGCCTGAGGTCCCATGTAGGGGACATGGGCCTGGGGCATGGCGAAGCTTGGAGGCTGTGCCACTTCCAAGTGGGGGAATGGGATTAGGGGTGGGGGGTCCAAGGGATAGAACAAGCTTGAGTTGGAATCGGATAGGGAAGACTCAGCCAGCTAGACTGAGGCACCATAGGTCCCAAGGATGGGGAACCCCCATCAAATGGTCCCCTCAGCCCTGGATCCCTTGGCTCCTTGGGCTATCTTGGGCTACTATCTTGGGCTAATGATACTTTCCCTGACTGCATAGAGTCAGGAGCACCCCTCCTCCCCTCCCTACCCTAAGGGAGCACTCCTTTTTCACCTCCCTGCCAGAAGGAAGCACCGGCTCTCTTCCCTATGCCGCACATTGCACAAGACTGCCTGACTGGACAGCAATTTCTCTTTCCTTCAGGGCTGGCTGGTTCTTCCTTCCTGTGGGTCAGGAGCTTTAAAAAAAAAAAAAAAAAAAGGTACTCTGATCTCGCTGCCCTTCCCCCAACCAGGTCCTTACTTCCTTTTCCTTAGGACTCCTAGAAAGTCAGTCTTGGTGCTTCTCTCCCTGTAGGGAGCTCTGTCTGCCTTCCCTTTCAGGCCGCCCCCGGGAGACTGACTGTTCCTGCATTGGGCCCCAGGGTCCACACAGCCAGGTCATCTCTAACCTCATACTTTTGGCATCATCTGCTTCCGCCGAGGGTCCAGGAGCCCTGCTCTGAGCCTAAGTTAGTCTTACAGCCCTGGGGTGAGCCCTGATTTGGAAAGGAAGTCTTGTATCTGGCTAGAATGAGGAGGGTGGGGTGAGCTCCATTTCGAAGCCATGGGACACACATTAAAAAGAGAGGCTGGGCACACAAGTCCGGGGAAGAGTAGGCAGACCCAGGGATGCCAAGGTCCAAAGTCCCCAGAGGCTGCAAGATATTAGGAATGCTCTTCCCTGGAGCCTTGGCTTTAGCCTCCCAGCTTGACAGGCTGTGGGGTTGAGAGAAATGTCTGCTCCATCTTTTGGTATCCACACATATCTCCCAACCCTGTACAATCTGGTTTGTACCCAGGCCTGTACCACCAATATAGGCAAGCTAGAGACAGTCCAGGGCCAAGGGTGGCCCTCATCCTTCTGTAAACACAGAGATATAGTCCCTCCTGTCATCCCTCCCTAAGACAGTAGCCTTACTGAGTCTCCTGGGGCCTGGGAAGCCTCAAGTATTTGATCTCTGGGCCTCACAGGATGGTTTTATATGCAGCCAGGTCTCATCTCATTTTATGCATATATACACACATGGATGGTATGTGTTCTTGTACATGTATGTATTTGTGAGTGTGAAGGTCAGCGGTCAGTGTGAGGTGTCCATTTTATTTTTGAGTCAGGGTCTCCCACAGAACCTGTAGCTCACAGCTTTGGCTAGACTGGCCAGCAAGCACCATGGATTCTCTCATCTCTAACCCTCAAGGCTGTGGTTCCACACACAAACTGCTTGTGTGGGCTTTGCTATGTGGGTGCTGGGAATCTGACCTCAGGTCCTCATCTCACCGGCCCACTTCTCTTCACTCCTTTTTTGCTTGTTTGCTTGTTTTTGTTTTTCAAAACAAGGTTCCTCTGTGTAGCCCTGGCTGTCTTGGAACTTATACTGTAGACCAGGCTGGCCTCAAACTCAGAGATCCACCTGCCTCTGCCTCCCGAGTGCTGTGATTTAAGGCCTGCACCACCACTACCTGGCTTATTTCTTTACTCTTAAAGATGGGCATGAAACTCTTATTCACTATTAAGGGTGAAACACAGAAACCAACTGGCTCTCCCAAACCATGGTCCTCCTACTTCAGGAGGAGGAGTAAAACAGCACTGTTCTTTCTACCCACCCACCCTGCCCCTGCCAAGCTTTCTCTAGGCCCCAGAAGGACAAGCCAGCATCTGTCCTGTTCCTCTTTCTATTCCTCTTACAGCAGAAACAGCCAGCCTTCTGTGGGGGGCCACAGAAGTGAGAAAAGTTTCATGTCCATCTTTTAAGAGTAAAGAAATAAGCCAGGTAGTGGTGGTGCAGGCCTTAAATCCCACCACTCAGGAGACAGAAAGGGTCAGAGAAAAAGGAGACACACACACACTACAGTCACCAGGAATGTCCAAGTCTGCTTGTCTCTCTGCCTCCTAAGCCATGAGGACATAGGAAGGTGACTTTCTTAGAAAACCTCTATGACCCATCTAATCATGTCTGCACAGGGCAGCTTCTGTAGATCCGAGGTGGGGCCCATGTATCAGTGACGGACAAGGGCCATGCCTGAGACATCACTGTTCAGGGCCTCTATGCTAGCCCTGCCAGGTGCTTCCTCCTACACACACAGTGTTTCCATTGTGGTAACAAGCTTCTCATAATATTCATGTGGGGTCAAAGCTACAGGTTGTGACCAAATTCAGGTGTGCATACACATGTGCACACTCATTCACACACACTCACACACAGACACACACACATACTCATAGATAGACACACATACATTCACACACACATAGACACACACATACTCATAGACATACACACATTCATACATACACATACACACTCACACACAGACACACTCAGACACACTCACACATAGACACAAACACACACATCCATATATTCACACAGATACACTCTCACACACAGACACACACTCATACACAGCAGACACACACACCCATATACAGACACATACACTCACACAGATACACACAAGACATACTCACTCACACACAGACACACAGAAACACATACACATACATACACACATAGATTGAGATGGACAGGTAGATAAAACACACACACAGACACACACACACATAGTCACCCAGATACAGATGGACAGATAGATAAGCGCACACACACACACACACAAACACACACACACACACACACAAACCACTGACAATCTAATGGAAACTCAGGCCCTCCAATGTCCCTACAGAACTTTCTCAGCCAAGGACTGCCCTTAAGAAAGGTACTCTGGGCCTGGAGAGATGGCTCAGCGGTGAAGAGCACTGACTGCTCTTCCAGAGGTCCTGAGTTCAATTCCCAGCAACCACACGGTGGCTCACAACCATCTGTAATGGGATCCGATGCCCTCTTCTGGTGTGTCTGAGGACAATTATGGTGTACTCATATAAATAAAATAAATAGGTAAATAAATCTTTAAAAACAAAGAAGTTACTTTGAGTTTGTGCAAAACCTCTAGTCAGCCTTGCTATCAGTTTACTGACAACAATCAATCAACCATCTTAAAAAGACATCCACCGCCAGGGCCCAGGTTGTCATGCTGGGGAGATTGTCTCTAGAGTCTAAAGATATACATGGAAGACAGACAGACAGACAGACAGACAGACAGACAGACAGACAGACAGACAGACAGAGGAGGGGACAGGAAGGGATGGAGAACCTGGTTGACAGTACAGGCCGGGCAGGGATGGTGAACAGGGGAAAGAGATAAGAGGGAGCCAGAGCTGTGACTGACAGCTCCTCGTGAAGGGGAGGAGCTGGACTGAGAGGGCAGCACAGGTGTTACACACCGGGAACCACATGCTGGCTGGACTGTGGTTGGTAACAGAGGGTAGACAGGGGAACTTAAAAATGGCTCGGTTTTGGTTCTGGGTTTTTACAAATGGCTTACAGCAGCCATCCACACAGGCAGCAGTGGGTAGCCAGCATGGAGTGGGGCAGCTGACCCTTATGCCTGATGGCCACCTATCCACACTCTGTGGCCGATAGCTAAGCCCTTGCAGCCTACTGACCACTGCTATCTCCTTTTGAGCAGCAGCTGGGCTCAGGAAGGTGCCTTAGTTCACTTTGGAGTGTGTGAAGGGTGAGGGGTAGCACTCACACTTCACTGTTTAGGAGTGGAATTTTAAAAAGTTCACAACCACACAGACTACCCCTCTTCCATTTGGGAAGAAATCCATGTCAAGAAATCTGCCTATCTATAGGACATTAGTGTCCCTATACTGGGAACAGTCCTGCAGGTCTGCTCCCCCTGACAGCTGACCACATCTGCACCTTGGGAGGCGAGACTGCAGGTAGGGCTAGGAGTTAAATAGACGCCAGGTACCCTACCTGACCCTGATGTGGGCCGCAGCCCTATTCATCTGAGCAGCCACCAGCAGGTTCCTCACATGCTCCAACCCTTCTGTGAGCAGAGGACACACGGTCCTCACACCTCGCAAAGGCAGGAGGCGTCTTACATTGTAGGCCACAGTCTGTGACAGTCTAGGAAGCAATGGGATGGGTCCAGGCCAGAGCTCCATCTTCATTTTCTTTCTACCACCTGCCTTTCTTACTGTGGTGCTTTGAATACACTTGGCTCAGAGAGTGGCAGTATTAGGAGGTGTGGCTTTGTTGGAGGAAGTGTGTCACCGTGGGCATGGGATTTAAGACCCTCGACCTAGCTGGCTGGAAGCCAGTCTCCTCCTGTTTGCCTTTGGATAAGATGTAGAACTCTCAGCTCCTTCCTCACCACGCCTGCCTGGATGCTGCCATGCTCCCACCATGATGATATGGGTTTAACCTCAGAACCCGTAAGCCGGTCCCAATTAAATGTTGTCCTTTTTAAGAGTTGCCTTGGTCATGGTGTCTGTTCACACCAGTAAAAACAGAACTAAGACACTTACCAATGTACCATTTTTTGGGGCCCTTTCCTCTGACCTGCCTCTTTTTGCCTTTAACAAAAAAAAAGTTTTTTAAGTATTTATGCTGAGAGAGAGAGAGAGAGAGAGAGAGAGAGAGAGCGAGCGAGCCACATGCATTCATTCCTGGTATCCACAGAGGCCAGAAGAGGGCATTGGATTCTCCAGAACTGGACTTACAGATGGTTGTGACCCACCATGTGGGAATTGAACTTGGGTCCTCTGTAAGAGTATCGAGTGTTTTTTGTTTTTTTGTTTTTTTGTTTTTTTTTCTTTCTTTCTTTTTTTCGGAGCTGGGGACCAAACCCAGGGCCTTGTGCTTGCTAGGCAAGCACTCTACCACTGAGCTAAATCCCCAACCCCTGTATCGAGTGTTTTTAACCTCTGAGCTATCTCTCCATTAGCTCCAACTACATACTCCTGTTCCTGTTAACTTAGTAAATACCCCCAGTCTAAGTGCCATCTCCATTCCCCAAAGTCTCCAAGGACACTGGCCCAGGATCAAATCCAAGGGCAGCTATATCCATCCTGCCTAACGTACACCACTATACCCTGCCCCTCACACCGGGATGCACAGAAGAGCTTTACTTGTTCAATGGCTTAATGTACTGGGGATCAGACCTAGGACCGCTCACACGCTAGGCAAATATTCTATCACTGGGTTCACTCCCCCGTCCTCTTTTTGCTTTTTCTTTTAAGGCAGGGTCTCACTAAGTTACCCAGACGGGCCTTGAACTTGCCTCTGCCTCCTAAGTACCTGGGATTACACATGGGCCCACCCCGCCACACTAGGTTGAATGGGTTGCTACATTTTTACACATAGACAGAACGTCCCAGAGAGGCAGCTTTGGTGCATAAATTGACTTCACCGGGTGAAGTGAATATTACAGTCAAAAAGAAGTGGATGCATTTAAAAATGCAGACACGGAGGGCAGGGGAGTTAAAGGCAGCGATGACATACAGTATCCTTGGCTTAGCCCCAGTTGTCACACGTATGTGTTCCTGAGAGTAATTTCCTGTGTCTGCTCAGTCTGGGTGATATTCCCTGCAGAACTGCTACACATCAGTCGCAAAGGGCCAGGAGACCATGCTTATGAAGGCTCTGCCCGGTGCAGGATGCCTGCTGAACACCACAGAACTAGTGGCTGACTCAGAGAACCTGAAAAGGCTCAGAAGAGGCTGCTGTGTGGCCTGCTTCGGTAAAGGCCTCAGGACACACTCAAGTGGTAAAAATGTGAGACCTTCTTCCTCATGGTTTCAGAGCACCGAGTACATGCCACTGCCTCAGAGACCTAGGGCCACAGAGCACGCTGCATCCTTGTCACACAGCAGACTGGGTTCTCCCAGCTGCCCTACGGAAGCAGGCTCTGCTTTCGCCCAGGTACAGTGAACCAATGATACAAAGGATCCCAAACTCTTCTCACTTCTTCACAAAGGGGAGGTCCCTGGGCCTGTCCAAGCCTCACAGAGGTTCATAGAAAGCAAGAAACCAGGGAACCCCTTCTTTTCTCAGGGTTTCCCATGATCTTGCTTTTTGTTCCCCTTAGACAGCACTTATCCTGAGGCTCCATAGGCCTCACTGGTTCTGTCTTTAAGCCCTGGAAAGAGGAAGAGGACTATGCAACCGTCTTCCTAGCCACACTTAGTAGACTCTCCAGTCCCACTCATGGTAAGCATCTCTGAGACAGGGTTAAGATCATTTCTGGCTGACATGTAGCTTGGAGACAACACAGATACACTGAAGAATCAACTAAGCTCAATGCACTTATATTAGCCAAGCCTCCCCCAGCTTCAAGCTTCCAGCCCCTGGTACCCAGCCCCAGTCCCCTTGCTACGGAAGGGTCCCGTCAGGACTCCTAGACGTTCTGCTGTACAGAGGTCATTCCTTGGACTCCCAGGTAGATTGATCTAGTTCTCCAAGCAGGAAAAAGAGGTTTGCCATTCACTGCCAGGTTCTCAGACTCGACTTACACTGGAAATTCTTTGGGGAGGCTCCCTGCAGTCTCTGGCGCTATAGCCTAGCCCATTTAGTGGTAATGGCTTTTTGCCCCACTAAGTGCCATTTGATTTTGATCTTGATTTTTTTCCCAGGCTACAAAGCTGGACATGTGTGAGTCAGAACCCAGTGGGTGAGTAGTTTATAGCAACTCCTTGGTGACTCCACTGTGGTGGGACAGGGGTAGTTAGGGACACAGTGATTATGACAGGGGCTCAAGCTTGGTCTAAAGCTCAGTTCTGTCACTTGCTAGCAAATGACCTTGGGCTCGTATCTCAAACCTGGGAGCCTCAGTTTTCCCATCTGGAAATTGGGGACAAAACACTAATCCGTCAGGGTATTCTATGGATTATGGGTGGTAAGTCACAGCGTGGGTGGGTACAAGCAGCACCGCGGGGGCTCAGTCAGCAGATCTCCAACAAGCCCTCTGCTAGCCCATCCTCCAGTTCCTCTTTTTTGAAGTCAGTTCATCCTGGTTCCTTTTAACCCTGGAGTGGAGTGTCTGCCCTTAATTATATGGGCAGCTCCTGGGCAGTACTGCCCTGTAGCTAGGCAGTTGGAGCAGGACCAGTGGTCTGTAAATACTGGAATGGGAGCCCCTGTGCCCCCACCTGATGAACCAGGTAAATTTGGCCTTGCCTATGGAGAAGACTCATTTAACATCCATACCAACCTGTCTGAAAGGCGGGCCGGCCACAGTGACCCCAGATCTGTTTCCCTCCCTTAGATCAGGAAAAACTTTCCTCCTAGACCACACGATAACCCATGCCAGACATCCTTGTGGCATATTGCCATATGTCTAACACCAACCAGATGCTTCCCAGTGTACTTCCTGAGGGCTGACAGCGCAGTGAGAAGAAAACCCTGCCGGTCATCTGAATCCTATATCCCTTGATGTCTAGGGAGGCTGGGCCAGGCTCACCCAAGCTTAGCTCAGCACCCTGCATTTCCTGGGGAGACCCTGATGGAGAAGCACCAGGGTTCTGAGGACACAGAGGTAAACCTGTGATCTAGAGAGGGCCTGGAGGTTCTCAGGGAACACCCACAGAATTGAACTGTTGCTCTCCCATCTGGGGCAGAGGGGGACTGGTTTTGCTGTTCTTGGCCTAGGAGAGCCCATCTAGGCTGCAGCAGGGGCTAGAGCAGCAGAGGAGTCCTCCCAGCAGGAAGGACCACACACACACACACACACACACACACACACACACACGATGCACAGACATACACACACAGACACACATACATACATAGACACACTCAGACACACAATACATACAGTCAGACACACACACACAGACACACATATAGTCACACACAGACCCATACAATGAGATACACATATATACAGACACACATACACATAGACACATATGCACATACAGACACAGTCATACACAGGGACACACACAGATACATACAGCACATAGACACATACACATAGACACACACACAGACACATAGACACACACACAGATACACAGTCACACACAGAGACAGACACATAGACACAGTCACACACACACAGACACACAATCACAGACAGACACGGACACACAGCCTCAGACACAGCAGTTAGGATGCTAATAAAGGACACTGACAGCCTGGCACCAGGGGCAGAGCCCAAGGGCTCAGGTCCCTTGGGCTTCAAAGTCAAGTGAGAAGGCAGCAGACTCATATGCAGCACTCTCAGGGTGTGTCCAGTCCAGTCTGTGATCATCCACCCACCCAGATTTCCCACTGCTATTCTCTCCAGCCCTGACTTGCTGTGTGATCCTGGGCAGGTTGCTTAACCTCTCAGACCTTCTGGCTTTCTGTCTCCTTAAGAGGTCACGCAGATCTTTCAGGGCTGTAAGAAAAAGTCTGTGACACCTTGGATTGTCTGGTAAGTCTAGGAGACCAGAACCCACACAGCATTACCCCCCTGACACCCCCAGTCCGAGCTACCCTTTCATGGCAATTGGTCTACTGGTGCTCTGATGGTTTTGGTCCAGGGTGAATGCCCCAAACTCCCCCAACCCCACCCTCCACCCCATTGTCTTTCTTTTTTTTTCTTTTCTTTTTTTTTCGGAGCTGGGGACTGAACCCAGGGCCTTGCGCTTGCAAGCGCTCTACCACTGAGCTAAATCCCCAACCCCCACCCCATTTTCTTAATCTGAGGTTCTCATTCTCTCAAGAACAAAGAGAAGAGGGTAGGGAAGGCAGTGCGCTTTCTAAACCATCTCCAGACCTGCAGTAGGCAGAAGGAAATGAGCCTGGGATGGGAGATGGGCCCGAAAGTGAGGACAACAGTGGTGACGACAGCGCATGGGGGAAGGCTGCCAACATTCCTATCAGGCCAGATTCCTCCATCCTAGCAACACGATGGAGGGAGGCTGAAGAGGAACAGGCTGTCTGCCCTCCTCTCTAGTGGCCCTCAGGACACAGGGCAGAGCGGAGCCATCAGCAAGATGGGGAGAGAGCAGGGGGGAGATGGGTAGCAACGGGGGCCACAGATGAGGAGGCAGAGAAAAACAGCCCCGTCGAAGGCAGAAAGGCCCGCAGCATGCCTGCTCCCCCAGCCTGGCCCATGAATCGAGGGGTGACAGGTCTCTCATCTCTGATGCCAAGAGCCAGGAGCTGCGGGCAGCAGGCAGGTACTATATGCCTGCACCTGCCAGTGCTTAAGAGCGGCAATAAAGTATCCTAGCAGGACCTGGAACGCTAAGTGCTTGCAGCTGGGAAGGACTGCAAGCACCCTGGCCTGGGGAGACAGGCAGATGGACGGACAGGGAGACAGACAGATGGACAGACAGCCAGAGAGGTTCTGGAGGAAGTGCTGTCAGTCCCAGAGGCCTGCAGAGAGCTGGATGGCTTGTGTCCTTAGTCCTTAGTAAAAGAATGGGACCAGTCCCAAAGCTTGCCAGAGAGGCTGCTTACACAATATCTGGGGGGCGGGGGCGGGGGGGGGGTGGGAGTGGTGCCGGGCCTTATCCCGTGACATGTAAGAATGGCCCTCATTGTCATGTGAATAAGCAAACCCTGACTCCAGGATCGGGATGGAACAGGGCCTTTCTCCAACGTGTTCTCAGGCAGGCCCCGGTCCCATAGTCCCACATGGGGGCAGTGGTACTCTAAGTCACAGTAGTCTGTTCCCAGGGCTCCTCAGGTGCACATATGCAGTGACAGCCTTTGCAGTCCCTGGAGCTCCCTATGAATCTATAGGCGTGCAGAAGCAGCCCCCTCCCACTCGTCAGAACGATAAGGGCGGGTGAGGGACATGCTCGGTCATGTGAAACCAACGGCCCTAGATTTTAGCTAGATCGGTCAGAATCCCTGGGCTAGGTGTCCTGGGGAGTTCTGGAAGGGAATGATTCAGGCACGTGTGAGGTGAGACCCTGGAGTGACGTTCACAGGTATCAGTCATCGTGTGAATTTCCCCACACAAAACCAAACCACATTCTGGACAGCTGGTCAAGGACTCAGGGGGGCTTCCAAAGAAAGCAAAGTGAGCCCACCTCTGGGGCTACTGGAGGATCTGCTAGGGTCTGCTAACACATCCCTTCTTGTCCCTGAGGTTCCCGTGGAGGAGGGAAGCATAGCTCAAGAGTGTTAGCCTCCTGTGCTTACAAGCCAGCTCTGTCCCCCGGCCACCGCTGAACCACTCTTAACAGAGCCCTCCTCCCATACTAGGCCTTTACCTTGGCCCCTATAATGGTGTGGCTTTCCTTTGGGCTGATAGCCACACCACGGCCATGGCCATCAGGGAGGGAAGGTTGCCATGGTGACCTGTGGATGATCTGTATCCTCAGAGCAGGGAAAGAAAACCAAGGACTCTGAAGTCAGTACCTCCTTCCTGGGGTGATTCCTGCTTACCCTTCAGACCCACCTGCTCCAGACCACAGTGACCTGAGAGTGTCCCCCGGGCTCTGCACCCCCTGGGTTATAGTTGGCATATGAACCGAGTGTCCCCCAAACTTTTCTTTACAGAAATACACTCCCCACCAGGATGAATTAAGAGGATGGAAACTGAATCCAACTATGACGTCTAGAGGGGATTGTGGTTAGTCATGGGGGGTAGAGCCCCACCCCCACCCCCAGTGAATCCTGGTGGCTTTATGAGAAGACAGAGGGGACCAGGCCCACATGCACTCATCTTCGTCTTCCCTCATCACAAGATGCCTTGTGCCACCTGAAAGATGCTACTAACAAGAGAGCTATCACCAGACACAGCCCCTCAACCTGGAGCCATAACTAAGAGCCCAAATAATCTTCTGTTCTTCAGAATGATCGCACCCTGACTGACCTGTGGGACTCTGACCCCAGCCACAGTAAACAGACTGGTTCACTCTGTCTCCCCTAGCTATCTGGCCTCCACATAGCAAGGATGTTACGAAACTATGCTTAGTGACTACATTAGACGGGTGTGTGTGTGTGTGTGTCTGTCTGTCTGTCTGTCTGTCTGTATATGTGTGTGTCTGTATATGTGTGTCTGTATATGGGTATGTCTGTTTGTGTATAGTTGTGTGTGTGTGTGTGTGTGTCTGTATATGTGTGTTTCTGTGTGTGGTATGTGTGTATGTATGTAGGTATGTGTGTGTATGTATGTAGGTGTGTGTGTCTGTATATGGGTATGTCTGTTTGTGTATAGGTGTGTGTGTGTGTGTGTGTGTGGTATGTGTGTGTATGTAGGTGTGTGTGTCTGTATATGTGTGTTTCTGTGTGTGGTATATGTGTATGCATGTAGGTGTGTGTGTGTTTGTAAGTAGGTGTGTGTGTCTGTATATGTGTGTCTGTATATGGGTATGTCTGTTTGTGTATAGGTGTGTCTCTATGTGTGTGTGTGTGTGTGTGGTATGTGTGTGTATGTAGGTGTGTGTGTGTGTGTGTGTGTGTGTGTGTGTGTAGTGCATGTTAACCTGTGTAAAGTCTTGGTTTTAAGCACTAGGACACACAAAAAAGATTACCTTTCCCAGTCTTCTCTGTAGTTGATAGTCACATGATTGAATTTGGCCCAATAGTATGTAAAGAGAAAGAAGGTACAACTTCTAGGAATTATTCTTACACCTTTCTCTCTTCCTAAAGATGTAATGGCTGGAGCCTCCACAGCCATTGTGGACCATGAGGTGACCTTGATTGCAAGAGCTCCATGTATCAAAGCAACCCACCTGTCCTAAGTTGAATGTGACAGAAAAATGACCTTCCCTTGTCTTAGCTACTGCTGTTGGGAATTTTCTCTAAGTTCACAACTGTTCTTACATGCACCACCACACGGTGTAGAGAACCATCATGTCCACCCTCCTACCATGGACAACCGCAGGAAATCTGAAGTAAGGGTTGGGTCTGCCCATCTCCATCCCGTCAGCCTAAGGAGATATGAGACAAGGCCTGGGTACCACACAATGCAGTGTCTAGGACCTAGTAGGTTCTTCCTACTGCGTGCACATACTCTGCATCAACACTCAGATTCTCAGCCTGTAAATGGCCTCCCTCCAGTACCCCTAAGGATGGCCTGGCTCTGGACTGCCTGCTCCCCTCCCCTTTGTGAGGGAAACAGCCCTTACCAGGATGTCTGCATCCTCTGGGTCCTTCCCGGAGGCTGGGCTGGAGCAGTTTCGGAGTTTAAATGCCCAGTACTCTTTGGCAGTGACAAAAAAGTTCCAGGGTAGTAGGCCGCCAATTCCCAGGCAGAAGAAGATGATATAGGCACCATTGAAGCGGTCCTCTGGCCTCTGCAGGCCTGGGGCTGGGTAGTCTAGTGGTTTTCCCAGTAGGGCTTCCTGGTCAGCTTCATGACGGTTGCTTGGGACTCTGTAGACAGCATTTGAGCTGTGGTATGCAATGTCCTCAGAGGCAAAGGCCACTGTGAGAGCAAAGAGAGATACAGATAGGCCAGGTGAGTGAGCAGGTAGCAAGGCTGGGGACTGATGTAGCCTAGAAGACATCTCTTGTCCTCATCCATGCTGGGTCTACCCTGTCCCCAAAGTCTGGCTGGAGAGCTTCCAGTCTTGGGATCAGGAAGAAAGACAAAAATCAAACTAGAAGAACAGGCTATGAGAACCGTAGTGACTTCAGAGGCCATTCCAATTATGCAAGGACAATACCCAGGGCAGTGTGAACATCACTGCAAGTGTGGACAAGGACAAGCAGTGCAGAAGGGCAAGCCTGGGCTAAACGCATTTACATAGAAATCAGAACCCTTGATGGGAACAAGCATACCTTAGAAGGTACACGGAGGTTTTCCCAACTGTGGGTATCTTTGTAGGGAGACTGGGACAGGGAGGGAGCATCACTGTTAATTCTTGTGTGTGTGTGTGTGTGTGTGTGTGTGTGTGTGTGTGTGTGTGTGTGTCTGTGTGTGCCTTTTGAATTTGAACAATGTGTGTTACCGGTTCAATCAAGTTAGCCAGGAATAATGGCACACAAGTGCATGTACATCAGCAATGCAGTAGCACTCTGGGGGTGGAGGCAAGAAGATCAGGATTCAAGGTCAGCCCTGCTCCATAGTAAGCTTTAGGGCTAACCTGGACTAAGTTAGACCCCCATCTCACAAAGAAACAACTGCAGGACTTCAGAATGCCAGCGACACCCAGTGTGTGAGCCTTGACAGCCGAGCCTCAGAAAGTTGAAGCCACTTGGCAAGGTCACAGTGGCATGAAATGATACAGTCATGCTGTCTGGATGCCCCCCTGGGGATTCCCCAGCCCCATCCCCCCCCCCAGAGATTATCTGGCAATATGACTCTATGTGCTGGTTCTAAATCCCTGCAGCCCTCCCTCCTGAAGGCTTCCTGCAGCAAGAAGTTATGAGCAGAGGTGTCCTAAGGGGACTGACTCTCATCAGCACTGCTGAATGAATAGATCCCTGACTACTGCAGCTGTGCCCTGGCACAGGCAGGCTAGAGGTTTTACAGTGTCCTGTCAGGCTGAGGAGACCCTTCTGTAGCCTTAATTCACATGGAGACCAAAGAGGACCATCAAACTAGACAGGGCCCCATGCAAACGTGCTTAAAATTATTGTTTTTTAAAAAATGTAGACATAATCTGGAGGTCTGTCTCATGAGTGAAGAGCACTTGTTCTTTCAAAGGACCTGAGTTCAGTTCCCAGCACCCTACCTAGTCAGGTAGCTCTGCCCTCCTGTAGTTTTTGTGGGCAAAGCTACATACCCACACACACATATACACTTATGTTTTTAATATGAAAAATAACCATGAGCTACAGAGGCCTGGCATGAAACATCAGAGAACTGGCAAGGAGATGTAGTTCAGGCTCTGAGGGTGGGTGCAGGGCTCAGCAGCTCAGCGGCTCAGCGTGGGTCACCCAGATCCACACAGGGCCGAAGTCCTTCTCAGCTACCGTGTCTACTCATCAAGGACCATTCAGCCTTGACCAAGCATCTGAAGTTGCCAGGGATCTTCTCTAACCAGGTCACGGGCGGTGCAGTGGACTGAGTGAAGCCTTATTACTCTTTATAAAAGGTAGCTGCGGCTTTGGATGAATAGAGAAAGACAAAGAAAGGAGGGAAGGCCGAAAACTTCCCCCAGCCAATCTGCCCCTACCCCTGCCTGGGGTCCTAGGGTAAGGGCCAGTCAGAGCTGGAAAGGGTGGGAGTCTTGAGACTGAGAACATGCCTGGCCAGCCCGTATGCCTCAATGGCTCCTGAGGATACAGGCTGGGGACCAAGAGCTAGCCTGACAGTACTTAAAACAAGTCCTCTCTGCCTAGGCAGCTGTGGCACCCGATCCAGACCCGCAAAGCCTTCTGGATCCTTCGGGCTGACCTGTTCCCACACGCAGGACCAGAGAGTGTGTGGCAGGGAGGCCAGGCTCAGCCTCGGGAAGGGGAGACCCAGCCAAGCATGGGGGCCGCAGCACCCGCACTTACTGTCGCTGCCGCTGCTACCTTCACCGGGTCCCAAGCGCCGGGCCACTTCGACCAGAGTTCAGCCAGGCGGGGCTCCGCCCTTGCCCTCCCAGCCCCGCCCTCCCCTTCTCAGCTCGCCCCGCCCCGCCCCGCGCTTCCGGGTTTGCTGACTCCGCTCGCCGGGCCCCGCCCCCCACGCGCGCCTCCGCCTGGCGTACGGCAGTAATTGCTGGCGTCCAATTGCAAAGTGCAGAGTGAGGCTCTGGGCCAGGTCCTGCCCTGACTCCCTGTTAGTTCCACCGCTTGAGACCTGGGAGAATTTCCTGTCCCCCGCCCTGTTCCCTAGGATGCCCCACCACTCCCTGACCCCCCTCAATACTCCCATAGCAGGATGCATCGCCAAGATGAACTTGGCGTCCCAGCCTAGGTGGAGAGACTCAGAGAGAGCTTGAAGCTATTTGGTGGCAGTGAGCGAGGCTAACTCTCTCACTCAAAGCAGATGTGTGTGGAGGGGCAATCCAGATGCTAAACTTGCAGAAGAGAAACTTTTGGGAGACTCTGAGATCTAAGTTTAGGAGAGAGCTGAAGATGGCTCCCGTGCTCCGGAGGGGAGGACAGAGCAGAATGGGGATTAAGGAGCAGACCTGCTTTGTTTTCTTTTCTTTTTGAGAAAAAAAAAGGGGGGGGGACCTAAAGAAACACCCAAGAGGACTGAAGTCTAGGGATCCTTTCTAACCAAGCCTTTACCACTGAGGGCTACCTGGAGCAAGACTCTTCCTCCATTGACATGCAGGGGGCATGCGCATGGAGATGCTCACCTACCACCCACATTTGGGAAGATCTGGGGTTCACCCACATTTGGGAAGATCTGGGGTTCAGGCCCACCTCAGCTACACAGTGAGTTTGAAGTCAGCCCAGGCTCCTTGAGACCCTGGCTGCGTTGGGGGTGGGGTCCTGTTCTTTCAAAGGACCTGAGTTCAGTTCCCAGCACCCTAGTAGGGTAGCTCAGCTGCTTTTAACTCCTGCTCTAGAAGATTCTATGCCCTCCTGTAGCTTTTGTGGGCAAAAGAACTGCGCGCGCGCGCACGCACGCGCACACACACACACACACACACACACACACACACACACACACACACACTTGTTTTTAATATGAAAGATAACCATAAGCTACAGACCCGGCTTTCCTTACAGATCACCTGAGGTGAGGAGGTAGAGACAGTAGGGGAATAGAAAGGGGCAAGGCAGGAGTTGGCTGATGTCCTGGGCTAGACCAGAGAAACCATGGACACAAGCAAGGCTGGTGTGGGCCAGTCCCAGGAGCCAGCTGGGGACTTACTGGTGCTGAACAGTCTTCTTCTTATAAGTGTGGAGGGGAGGAAAAAAATTAGAATTTTCTCCACCTATCATGGTTCCTAGTTGGCAAAGCATCAAACACAGAAGAAAAACAACAGCCCTTTAATAATGTGCAACACACACACATACACGCACACTTACATACATGCACACTTTCATACACACTCCTATATATGAATACACATCCACGCACACACATACATACCTATATACACATACACACATACACACATGGATGAGGCTCAGAGAAACGAATATATCTCAAAATACAGCCTAAGTATCAGCCTCAACTGCAAGGGGAACAAGTGGGAACTGGAATGTAGCTCTCTGGGAGACCAGAAGTTAGCATGCTCCAGACCCTGGGTATATCCCCTACAGGGCACAGAGTGGGCAAGGGTTACCTCGGGATCAGAAAAAGCCAGCAAACAAGTAGGTAGCCTGAGCAGTTCTCCTTGTCTCCCTGTGTCCTTCGTTGTGATAAAACCCTGAGTAAAACTGACTTGGGAAGGAAAGGGTTAATTTCAATTTAGACCTCCACTGAAGATGGGAAGCTGGAAGCAAGAAAGACCCCAGAGAAACTGAGAAAGAAACTGAGGCTTACAGGACTTACTGTAGGTGTTTTGCTCAGTGTGTGTGTGTGTGTGTGTGTGTGTGTGTGTGTGTGTGTGTGTGTGTATGTGTAAGAGAGAGAGAGAGAGAGAGAGAGAGAGAGAGAGAGAGAGAGAGAGAGAGAGTTTCTCTGTGTAATCCTGGCTATCCTGAAACTCCCTCTGTAGGCCAGGCTAGCCTCAAACTCAGAGATCCATCTACCTCTGCTTCCTACAAGTGCTGGGATTAAAGGTGTGTGCCACCTCACCTGATGCCCAGCCTTATTTCTTAAACAATTGAAAACCATCTGCCCAGAGGTGGTACCATCCAGAGTGGACTGGACCCTCCACATCAATCATTAATCAAGAAAATGCTCCACGAGCCAATTTAATGGTGGTTATTTTTCAACTAAGAGTTCTTCTACAGGAGCTCGGTGGTTAAGACAACTGACTGCAGGGTTGGGGATTTAGCTCAGTGGTAGAGCGCTTGCCTAGCAAGCACAAGGCCCTGGGTTCAGTCCCCAGCTCCGAAAAAAAAAAAAAAAAAAAAAAGAGCACTGACTACTCCTCCAGAGGTCCTGATTTCAAATCCCAGCAACCACATGGTGGCTCACAATCATCTGTAATGTGTTCTGATGCCCTCTTCTGGTGTGTCTGAAGACAGCTACAGTGTACTTATATAGAATAAATAAATAAATCTTAAAAAAATAAAAAAGAGTTCCTCTACAGATCTGTTTGGTTTTGTACCAAGTTCACAAAAACTGACCGGCACACTTGGAATGGAGGGCCAACCTTCCACAAAGATAGAAAGTTCCTTCCTTATAGATAGAAAGTTCTCCTACCAAAGGACAGCTTTTCCTAACATGTGTCTTCGTAAGGGTCACTGTTGCTGTGGTGAAACACTGTGACCAAAGCAAACTTGGAAAGGAAAGGGTTAATTTGGCTTCTAGTATCACAGTTCACCACCAAGGAAGTTGGAACCCAAGCAGCACAGGAACCTGGAGGCAGGAGCTGATGCAGAGGCCATGGAGACCGCTGTTTCCTGGCTCGCTCAGCCTGCTTTCTTATAGAATCTGGGACCACTAGCCTAGGGATGGCACCACCCACAGTGGGCTGGGCCTTCCCCATCAATTGAGAAATGCCCTACCAGCTTGCCTTATCTTATGGAGACATTTTCTTAATTAATGTCCCTCCATTACTATAGCTTTTGTCAAGTTGACCTAAAACTAGCCAGCACACCATGTCTCTTCAGTTTCTCAAAAAATAACTGACTTGTTGTTGTAATAATATAAAAATAGAAAAGTTATGGTTGTCTTTTACCCTGCTAGCTCTACACCTCGGTGCCCAAGATATCTGCTAGATATCTTGGCGGAAACACAGCCCAGCCGCACACTTTCCTACACTCAAACCCTCACATAAAAGAACACACAACACAATAATCTTAGATCCAATTGGTAAGATATAATTGCCCACTTAAGCATACAAAGCCCGGTACCATCCATCCCTTGAGAACATTAATAACAACATGTAAATACACAGAGCAGAATCTTAACATCACCTGCCATCTTGTCCTGCCACGGCTTCTCTCTCCTCTCTTCCTCCTGTCTCTTCCTCTCTCCCTTTGTCTCCTCCTCTTCCTTCAAACTTCTCTCCCGCCCATCCTTCCTTCTCCTCCAATGACAGGCCTCCTTCTATCCTGTACCTGCCCTTCACCTGTACTTTACAAATTCAATGGGGAGGCCCTGGTGAAGTCACCTGATTCCTGAGTTGGCAGCTGTCCTTGGGGCAGTGGAATTAGCATCAACATACAGATAACTTCCGGGCAAACCACAACACTAACTCAAAATAACTCTTATGGGAAAGAAGTGTCTTTTTGTTTGGCTGCTTCTGGTCTCCTACTCTCCTAGTTTGGGGTTGTTGTCCTGGTCCCATCATTGTCTGTGCATGGGGCAGCCATACTTTCTGTTCTAAAGGCTTGCACTCCAACTGTGGGGTTATCTGGGACATTGCAGCTGAGGAGTGCCTACGATAGTCACCACTGAAGCATGAGCATTGTCAGACCAGAGAAAGAATTTGTAACAGCCTTCTGGCGGCTTTGTTCTTACACACATGAAGAGAAGGAAGAGGAGGAGGGAGATGAGGAGAGCGAGGTGTCCTAGTTGGGGCTATCACTGCTGTCATAAAGCAAGAGATGACACGACCAAAGCAACCTGAGAAGATAGTGCTTTATTTGCCTTATGCTTCCAACATCACAGTCCATCACCAAATGAGGTCAGGACTGAAACTCAGACAGGGAAGAACCTGGAGGCAGGAGCTGAGGCAAGGCCATGAAGGGATGCTGCTTATTGGCTTGCTCAGCCTGCTTTCTTATAGAACTTAGGGCTACCAGTCCAGGGATGGCACCCTCCCCCCAACCCCCATCACAGGCTGAGTCCTACCTCATCAATGAATAAGAAAATGCCTTAGGGCTGGATCTTATAGAGGCATTTTCTGAATTGAAGCTCCTTCTTTTCAGATAACTCTAGCTTGTGTCAAGTCAACATAAATGTCGCCAGCAGAGATGGGAACTCAGGGAAAGAGGGAGGCAGTCTTGGTTTGGTTTCTATTGCTTGATAAACATCATGACCAAAAGCAACTTGGCAAGGAACGGATTTAGTTGGCTTAAATGTTCCAGTCACACGCGGTCCATGTGAAAGGAAGTGAGGGCAGAAACTGAAGAGACAGGAGGAACTCCTGGAGGCAGGAACAGAAGCCATGGGGTAAAGCTGCCTTCGAGTTTGCTCAGCATGCCTTTAATACAAGCTAGGACCACCCACAAGGCCAGGCTGTAAAAGTATTTTTTATTGGCCCAATGTAATTGTCATCTCAGAGGTTTACTGCCTCATCTGCTAACCTAGGCCTAGGCCTGGAAGCTTCTCATGTCTGTACCATCTAATCTAGGTCTAGAATGTTTTCAGCTTCTGAGACTTCCTGCTGAATTCCAGTTCATCCTTCCTAGTTCTTTCTGAACTCTGGCTGGCTGGTTCAGCTCAGCTGTTCCGGCTCAAACTCTTCTCTACACTGACTGCTTCAATCTGGCTTCTCTAGGCTTCTCCTGAATTGCTCTGCTTGGCCTCATACTAACTTTAGCATTCTGTTCTAGTTGGCGGGCTCCCTCTCAGTCTTTGGTTCGTTCTATCTTCACCTGTGTTTAGCTTGTTCTCTCTCTTCTCTCTCTCTCTCTCTCTCTCTCTCTGCAACCTGACTCTGTAAAACTGCCCCTGTTATAACTGCCTGCTTCTCCTCTTCCTCTCTGCATTGCTCCCTTTTCTCCTCTGTTCTTTTTTTTTTTTTTTTTTGGTTCTTTTTTTCGGAGCTGGGGACCGAACCCAGGGCCTTGCGCTTCCTAAGCAATCGCTCTACCACTGAGCTAAATCCCCAACCTTCTCCTCTGTTCTTGTGAGAGTTAGGCATATCTTATTCTGTCAAATCTTTCTCTGATCCATCACTTTGTCTGCCACTCAATCAGACATCAACTTTCAAGCATGGGTGCTTCCTTCTGCAAACTAACTTTACCTTCATTGTTTTGGATTAAAGGCGTGTACTAAGGGCATGTCTGCATTCTAGTCAGAGGGATTAAAGGTGTGTGTGTGTGTGTGTGTGTGTGTGTGTGTGTGTGTGTGTGTGTGTGTGTTAAGGCTGAGCCATACCACAAATAGGCACAGATTTTCCAAGTAAGCGACACAGTCTCTCGGTTTACAGTATGATCAAACACTGCACATGTCACTGTCCTCCTTGGGCCAATCACTATCACTAATTAAGAAAATGCCCCACAGATTTGCCCATAGGCCAATCTGATGGAAGAGGTTTCTCAACTGAGGTTTCCTGCTTTCAGATGACTCTAGTTTGTGTCCAGTTAGCAAAAAACATAGACAGTGATGGGAAATTCAAGTTGAGTGGGCCCATAAAAAGTATTTGGGCCCTCATCTTCTAAGACTGTAAGTCTACAAGCTCTCCTTTTCATGCCCTTACCAGATGTTTGTTTACTTTTCTGTTCCTATGACTAAACACCATGGACAAAGCACTTGAGAAAGGGTTTAGGCCACAGTTCCTCTTCCTGTCTGTCTTGGCAGGGAAACCAAGGCAGCACAAGGCAGAAGCAGCCGGTTGCATTCCACCTAATGTTAGCAGAGAGCAGTGCATGTGTGCCTGTGTGCGCTCAGCTAGCTTTCTTCATCTTTATGCAGTTCAAGATTTCCCTGAGTAGGGAGTGGTGCCGCTCATAGTGGTCTGGGTGCCCCACTTCAATTAATGTAGTTTATATAATGCATCACAGAATTGGCTGGAGGCCTATTTTCTATGATTCTAACTTCTGTCTGGTTGACAGTAAACAGTGATCACTATAACTACAGTTTTGTTGTTGTTGTTGTTGTTTTTTTTTTAAGTCACATAGTCTTTCCCCACAACTGGCCAAGGTAGAGAATGAGACTATGGAGTGCTCAGTCCTAAATGGGACATCTATAGAACGCTCTTCCCTCTGAGACGTAGGGATCACTGACGGACTGTGGAAACATGATAAAAGCCAAAGGTGATAAATGTGTCAAGGACACAGTGTTCTGAGGTACAACGGGATGCTGCACATATGAACTCACGGGGGTTGTGATAGTATGCTCTGGTGGTTTGAATTGGTGTGGCCCCCATAGAATCCTGTGTTTGGATGCTTGGCCGTAGAGAGTAGCACTCTTAGGAGGTGTGGCCTTGTTGGAGGAGATGTGGACTTGTTAAAGGAAGTGAGTGACTGTGGAGGTCTTAAATGCTCAAGCTATGCCCAGTGTGAAACACATCCAGTCTCCTCCTGGTTGCCTGTGGATCAACATGTGGAACTCTCATCTCCTCCAGCACCATGTCTGCTCCCATGATGCCATGCTTCCTACCGTGATGGTAATGGACTAAACCTCTGAAGCTGTAAGGCAGCCCCAGTTAAATGCTTGCTTTTCTAAGAGTTGCCAAGGTCGTGGTTTTGGTATCTCTTCACAGAGATAAAACCCAAACTCAGACACATGCATAAGGCCCATGCAAACTTAAGCCAGACAAAATCCAAGCACGGGGAAGCGGGCAGGAAGTTCTACCCTTACCGGAAGAGCTTAGACAACTGAAATTGAATTCAGAGAGAGAGAGAGGAGAAAGGAACCAGAATAGCACAGCAAGTTGGGTAGACAGGGAGTTGAAGTGGAGCTGGGGGAGCTAGGATGAATATGATTAGAACATATTCTACAAAATTCTTTAAAAATTAATAAAATTATTAAAAATTTAAATTCACAAAAGAAATTGTGTATACGTTTTCAACAAAATTGGTTGATACTTTTCTTGCCCCCCAAAAACAGAACAAAATAAAAAGGACAGAGTCTTCCTAGGTAGCCAATCCTCCTGCCTGGGCCGCCAGCAGCCCCTCTCCCTCCTTTCCCTGGCGGGTGCTGGGAGTACCTTCTCTGGAGTCTGTCTGGCAGGCTCAAGGGCGTCCATCCGGGTTTACCGGCAGATGCTGCCACCTTGAGGTCATATTCTGCCACTGCAACGCTCCTGTTTTAGGCTCACCAGTCTGATTTTCTTCAGGGTTCCAGGGCCCCCAGCGAGGTGCTCGTTCTTCTAATATTCCTACAATAACTAGTTCTAATCCAAGTTCTTTCTCCAGTTGACTCCTGTCCCCTCTCCTTGATATGGCTCATAGCTCCCTTAGAGCCCGAGGTCTTACTAACACCCTAAACACCCACATCTGTTTTCCTGGTGTCCTGGGCAGCTCACTTTGACCCAGTTTATGAGTGTGTCTAGAGAGTCACTAGCACTCGGGTAGGTCCACTCGAATCCATGACCACCAACCCAAGCCAGGGTTCCCCAGAATTCCCTACACATCTCAGCTTCTCTTTCACTTGATTCAAATCCCAGGACCATACCCCACCGGCATGGTCTGTCCTCCTGTCCACACTTTACAGAAAAGATTAAAAAATCACCAACTAGGAGTGTTCACCCTTCCCTGTATCCCCTACCCCAATTCTGCATTTACAAAGAGGAAGTTCCTCTACTGCTGCCTACTTAGCCTGGTCCCCTCTCTACTGCTCTTCTCACTGACTACTCCCTACCCTGCTCCAGACCTCCCCTCCCTTCCTGCTCATGAGCCTCCTGGACCCACCGACCTTGGCTTTCTCACACTCTCCTCCCCACCGCATTTATTTATTTATTTATTTATTTATTTATTTATTTATGCATTTATTTGCTTTCCGATCTCTCATATTACAGCTTCCTATGGAATTGCAATCCACATAGAGATCTGTGTGCAAACCCCACATAGTGTTTGCGAATGACTACACATGGTAGGTAACAAAGCACACCCTCCACATCCAGGGCCTTGTGCTTGCTAGGCAAGCACTCTACCGCTGAGCTAAATCCCCAACCCCATTAGTTACCTTTCTTACTCCTGTGATAAGCTATGGTGCAGAAGCAACTTAATGACGGGCTTTTCTTGGCTCCCAGTTTGGTGGCTCCCAGTCCTCCATCATCATTGGGGAAGGCCTGGTAGGAAAAGTGGTGGTTCTGACTGTTGCTGGGACCTGAGCTGGATTCCCTGAGCACAGTATAAGCAGCTTCTTACTGTGACTCTTTAGCTTCTTGCTGTGGCTTTGTTGCATGGTGATGGTCTCTGTCTTTTATTGCTGTGAAGAGACACCGTGACCAAGGCAACTCTTTTTTTTTTTTTTTTTTTTTTTTTTGGACCCAGGCCTTGTGCTTGCTAGGCAAGCGGCTCTACCACTAAGCTAAATCCCCAACCCCCTAAGGCAACTCTTATAAAGGACAACATTTAATTGAGGCTGGCTCACAGTTTTAGAGGTCCAGTCCATTATCAACATGGTGGGAAGCATGGCCGTGAATAGACAAACCTTGTGCTGGAAAAAGAGCTGAGAGCTCTACATCTTGATCCAAATTCAGCAGAAGAGAATTATATTCTTCACTGGGTGGATCCTGAGCATAGAAGCCCTCAAGGCTCACCCCGACAGTGACAAACTTCCTGCAACGAGGCCTCACCTCCTAATAGTGTGGTTCTCTATGGGCCAAGCATTCACACACATACGTGCATTCTAACCACCACAGTCTCTGAGGATGATCATCTTTTTGTGACCCAGGACTTATCCAAGGTGGATTCTCACTGGGCTGACCTCCAATTCACTGCTTAGCCAAGGATGGCCTTGAATTCTAGATCCTCCTGTGCTGTGGCATTAGGGTTGTACATCACCACACCTGACTAATATTCATCTCTAGATGGAGGAATTGTTAGGCTCCACTAGGCTCCTCCCAGGGACCTAGCAACAGCTTACATCATCATTTGTTCACTTGCTGCCTGCCAAGCGCTGGTGATCTGACATATAAAATGACTGCTTGTTGTCCCAGCGCCTCTCTCTCTCTCTCTCTCTCTCTCTCTCTCTCTCTCTCTCTCTCTCTCTCTCTCCCCTATGTGTTCCTGGCTGGCCTTTCTGTCATTCTCTGTCCTTGCCCCACCCCACGCCTCTGTGACTCTGCTCCATCTGTCTGCCCCTACCCCTTCTCCAGATCCTTATCCCCTCTCTTCCCCCAAAACAAACCTCCCTTATCCCACCAGGTCTGTCGCATGGTGTGATTTTTCAGGGAGACTCCTTGGCATGGGCCCACCAGATACTCGCTTACCTCCACCCACCGCCGTATTATGTTTCATAACAGGAGTGCCCAGGTCATTTTGGAAGGAAATTGAAGCAGATGGTGAAACTGGGTCACAGAGATCCCAAGACACTCTGGTGCCACAGCCCCTGCCTGCCGGGTCTTGCGTTTCTGCTCTGCTATAGTTGAATCTACAGTATCTGAGAACTCATAGGTGTTTCCTTTCTCATTGTCACAGCCACTGCTATTTCTATCCTGGTGCACCCACCCCATGCTCGACTCCACCTGCAACCATTTCTGCTTCTATCAAGATGAGTCTTTAGAAACCTTTAGAAGGACAGCTCCCAGGGTCACCAGATAACTCAGTGGGTAAGGGTTCAGGAACCTATGTAAGGGGTGTGTGATGGTTACGCTTGGCTCAGGGAGTGGCACCCTTAGGAGATATAGCCCTGTTAGAGTAGGTGTGTCACTGTGGGTGTGGGCTTTACGACCCTCCTCATCCTAGCTGCCTGGAATTCAGTCTTCTCCAAACAGCCTTCAGATGAAGAGGTTGAACTCTCAGCTCCTCACGGTACAGGACACTGCCTGAACACTGCCATGCTCCCACCTTGATGACAATGAACTGATCCTCTGAACCTGTAAGCCAGCCCCAATTAAATGTTGTCCTTATAAGAGCTGCCTTGGGGCTGGAGAGATGGGTCAGCGGTTAAGAGCACTGACTGCTCTTCCAGAGGTCCTGAGTTCAATTCCCAGCAACCACGTGGTGACTTACAACCATCTATAATGGGATCTGATGCCCTCTTCTGGTGTCTGAAGACAGTTACAGTGCACTCATAAAATAAATCTGTTAAAAAAAAAAAGATAAAAAAAGAGTTGCCTTGGTCATGGCATCTCTTCACAGCGGTAAAGAGGATTGATGAAGAGAACCAGATCCAGAGTTGTCCTCTGATCTTCACACTGTGGTATATGTGTGCTCTGTCTCACACACACTAATAAGAAATATATATTTTAAAAAGAAGTGTCTGGAATTCTTAGTTGGTTTTCTTTTCATTTTTTGGATATTTATTTATCACCGTTTGCTTCTGAAGGTGATTTCTGTCAATCAGCTGAGTCTCATTGTTATTCCCATTTCAGACCAGAGGAGGGCGCGCCTGAGCTGCCTGGAGAAAAGCAGTCCAGTCTCCCTGGGCGGCGGTAATAAACATCAGGGACTCTGGAGATTTGGGGAGCCAGATTCTTCCTGGTTCTAACTGCATCGGTTTTCGGGCGCCATCTAGTGGTTAATTTCTTATTGTTCCTGTGGCCCGTTGGCCAAAATGTGACTTAGCCACAGCTCCCAGGGCATGTGTTCCAGGGGGCCCTGAGAACCTCATTCATTCATGCCAAGGTCTATTAAGGCCCTACCGCCCTGTTCCGCTATGATTCAGTAGGAGGGTCCCTAGAGATGAGCATCTGTGCATTTTGCCAAAGTGGAGATCTGCTGCTAAGAGGAGGCCAACAAAGACCAGCTGCCAATCATCCCTGGGAAGTGCTACGGCTGCCTCTCTAGCTCTCACAACTCAGAGGCCAGGGTGGAAGTGTCTTTAACCTCAATCTAGATACAAAGTTCTGAGGCCGTGGTGGCTTGGAAGACCCCCACCCCCACCCCTATGCCTCTATAATTTAGTCTGTCCTCACGCTGTTTTCTCACGCTGCCAGCCACTGGGCTTCACAACCTTTGCGCTGAAGACCACCTGTCCTCTCTACCCCACTATAACCACTCTCTAGGCAAGGACCCTTTCTCCCCCACCCTCTGTGTAGCACCTATAAATTTCACTTTTTATACTTGAGTTGCTCAACTTAGTTAAGCCTGGCCCATTTCCTATACCCCCAGGATATGTCTACACCCGCTGACAGATCAACACACTTTTCTTGAATGTTCAGACCAAAGACCCTGGCAGCCTCCAGGCCTATGGATTTGCTGAACATGTTTTCGTGGGTCTTGGCTACCCAGGTAGTGAAAGCAGGCCAAGTGTGTATGTGTGTGCACACAAGTGTGCATACATCATGTGCGCTGCCTTCCCCTCGCCCCATAAACACCCAGAGAACCCATGGACTTCCTTTGTCTTGATAATTTCTTGCTCCAGACTGGCTCCCCTTTGAAATGGCCCCAGAGCCAGCCATAGGCTCTAGGGAGCCAAAACTGGCAGGGCCCACAGAAACCTCACATTTGAAGCTTAGCAGACCAATGTCTGGAAGAATACCATGTGTTAACGTAAGATCAGTCTCACCACAGGACTTCCCAGACCCTTAAATGCTTGGTGGCCATCATGAACCTCCATAACCAGACCAAGATCTCTCATTCCAAACTCAGGGGACTGGAGGCCACAGGGGCTGGGAACTGCCAAACTGAGGTCCACAGGGTTATGGGAACCAGCTTATGCAGAGGTACCCATCAGTCATGAAAATTAAAATATGTAGGCTTCCACCTGCAGATTTGTTCACAGGCAGGAGAACTGACACAGACCTATCGTTTTCATTAGCAGGCACAACCTGCAGGGAGAATCTTACAGAACACAGTGTTGTCTGTCACACACTTGGTAACAATGCACTCTCCTCCTTAGATGGGGTATTTGCTGGTGTGTAAACCACCAGATCCGCACCCTGGAAGCCAATCACACACTCCCAGTATATGCACATCAAGCTCCTCCTGCCCGTACAGCATCTGACTGACCACTCAGCCTCAGTTGGGGCACATCCTATTGACCGGGCCAATGGGTGCCAGCCTAAAGCCTTCATCTCTCCCTCCTATGCTCTGTGCTTTAAGCCCTGGCCCTAACTCGGTGTGCAACTGTCAGAAGGCCCATTTTCCCTTCTGTGGGATGGGGCTATTGAGCTGGGCCAAGGACTGGAGCTCTGAATGGTTGTGGAAACACAGAAAGAACAGGACACTCCCATCTGCCACTAAAAGACACTGAGAAGACATCAGACCAGGACCTGGATTTTTTTTTATAGACTAGGAAATATAATTTATTTCATAAAAATTAATTTTGTTACAAGAGGAATGCTAAAGGTTATTTACAAGTTGTTTACAGAATGAACGGGTGGGGCCGGGACTATCCCCAGTGGATCAGAACCCACAGACACACAGCCATGTTCACAGCCTGACATCCAAGCTCCCACACACCCGACCTCTGAAGGCGGGAGGAAGGTGCTGACTCAGATGCCTGGGAGCCTCAAGATGGGGACCAGAGAGCCCTGGCAGATCCAGGGATGAGGAGGGTCTCTGTCCCTCAGGAGGTGTCTAGCCAGAGCGCAGAAGCCTGGAGCCCCCTGAGGAAGGGCAGGAGAGGCACATTAGGAGATACACGGACTGACTGACTTGGGACAGCAAACAGGCATGTCCTCCTCAGTGGCACGAGCCTGGGCACAGAGGTCATGTCCACGTGTGGGGACAAGTGTGTGCGTTCTAGGAGGGGTGCCCTGATGTGCCCAAGTTGAAAAACACAGGCAAGCACACACACACACACACACACACACACACACACACACACACACACACACACACACGATGACACAGAAATACCCTGCAGGACCCGGCAACACCAAGCTGGCCAGGAATGGGAAGGGGAGGCGCCATCTCATTGGAGGCAGGAGTGGAAACCCAACCCAATAGCCCTGCCTGGCTCTGCCCAGAGTTGGCCGACATTCCCCGGGTGGCTGCTACCAAACTATGAGGTTGGAGCCCTGCCCCAGGCTCCAGCTCCAGCCTTTGTGCTCCAGATGCTGAGCACCTCCCAAGAGTCAGACCGTAAACTGGGACTCGCTCTCTACGTGCTCCCACCAGGGCCCAGACAGGCAGGTTTCCGAGGATGGGCAAATGCAGACCACAATCAACTTGTCTCTACTAGAGTCCCAGAGGAGTGTGGGAACCTAAGGGGCCTCGTGGAGCATCCCAGGATAAAAGGACACTTAAGCCCAGAGAAAGCGGTTATGTGCCTGAAGTCACACAGCATAGCTACAACTTGGTTCCCGGGCTTCCCGTTTCTATGTGCGGGCTGAGTATGCCCACGGGGACGAGCATCTTTGGCAGGAGGAGCTGAGGACACTCTATGAGGCACCATTCACCTAGATGCCAGGAGCACCTCGGTCTCAGTCTTAGAGTCCCACTTTAGGAGCCACTGCAGAAACCCAGGGCACAGACGCTCGCTGGGTCTGTGGCCATGAAACCTGCCTCCCCACAGAGGCCCCAACTTTCAAAGCTCAGGACCTGCCCAGGCTGGTCTCAATGGGAGTTCAGGGAAGTTTTACAGCAAGTCTTGATTCTACAGTAAGTATCCTTCGATAGGATCTCTATGTCTACAGTGAGGTCCTGGTCTCCATCACTGCCTGTGGGCTGAAGGGACAAGAATTCATCTCTTCTACTGTGGCCCTGTGGAACATCCCAGAATGGGCTGTGGCCAAAGGTGGGTGGAAAAGTTACCTTCACAGCTCCTGACTCCAAGCAGTTAGATGAGTGGGTAAACAGGGTACGGACTGGCTAGTACCAGCCTAGACACAAAGCCATCCAACCTGGGAGGGAACCATCCCTGGAATAGCCCCTCCCTCTCAGTAAGAGTCACACCCTTGGCCATCACTAGACCAGGAATCACCAAAGTAAAACAGACCTGAACAGTCTCCCCCATCACAGCTGGCCTGGGCCTCCATTTGGGTTCCCCAAAACTAGAGGAG
Source organism: Rattus norvegicus (assembly GCF_021556685.1). Lineage (NCBI taxonomy): Eukaryota > Metazoa > Chordata > Mammalia > Rodentia > Muridae > Rattus > Rattus norvegicus. Next base: position 29,811,268 of record NC_141553.1, read on the forward strand.
GCCACAGAAGAGCACAGAGAGTGGGAGGACCACCAGGCCAGCCTCTGCTCAAGAGTTTAGCACTTGGTGTCATGGCTAAAACCCTATCTCAGCTCCCTGCACAACTAGGGACACTGAGGCCTTGCCACAGCAAAGTATTCCCCTGTGCAGTCTCTTGCTGACCACACCCATGCACACGTGTGCCCGAGAATGCACTTGCCTATGGCCCAAACCACAAGCACAGCCACTCTTAACCACATTCAAGGATAAAAGTTTTTTTTTCTTTCCTTACTTTTTTGTTTGTTTGTTTGTTTTCTTAAAAAGGACCTATCCAGGTATCTGGATGATAAATCATTTTCGTTCCCTAAGAAACTGGGTTTCTTTGCCCTTATAGTTTTTGCACTATCATTGCCCGAGTCTCGCTGACTTCTGAGGCTCATATTCTCTCTCTCTCTCTCTCTCTCTCTCTCTCTCTCTCTCTCTTTCTAAGTTTGTGGGCAGGAGAAAGCGAGCAGTTTGCTTGAACTGAACTTGACCTTTCAGAGAGGACCCGGGATAGGAGAGCAGTCCTTAGCCGAGGACCATGTGAACACAGAACTGAAACCCGTGGGCCTCCAAAGTCACAGGGCTGAGGGTGGTGTGTTGTGGGGGGAAAGCCTCTGGCCTTCAGCTGCCCCCGAGGACTCAGCCCACCCCAGAGTGAGCTGGGGAAACGGTGGGGCCGAGGATCCCCGCCTCCTGGCAGTAGAGCACAGAGTCTTTCTAAGGCTGGTGGTGGTCTGAGGGTTGTGGTGGGGAGGGGCGTGAGGGACCATTCCAGCTGTGAGCCAGGGATGGTGGAGGTTGGACACCCCCACAGAGAGGTTGCTAGGCCTCCTTTCACCATCTCCTACTGGCCCCCACAGGCCTGAGGTCACAGGCACTCAGCAATCGCCATCAGTGGTCATGGCTACCAGCATCTCACTCTTGCCCATCTCCTCCAAGGCACTGGCCAGGCTGTTGAGGTCCCCATCATCCTGCTGCCGAGCTTCCCAGAGGTCTAAGATCACGCCTGTGGGACTAGCTTTGGTGGCGAAGTAGTTCAGGTACCTGTTGGAAGGAAACAAAGAGAAATGTTGGCACCCCTGAGGTGACCAGCCTGTGAACTGGGAAGCCTCGGGTGGTGGGAAGACTGTGGGCTCCAGAGTCCCCTGGCCTTGAGTCTGAATCCTGTGTTCCTCAGTTGTAGGCTTTGTAGTCCTAGGTAAGTCAGTACACTCTAAGACTCATCTCTCTCTTGATCTCCTGTGAGCAGGTTTTTAGAGGTGGGGCTCTGAGCAAGCCCTACATCCTGAGCGTCTGCCTTCATCAACAGATAAACCCACGGAGGGACTCAGAATCTGCATGAAGGCAGGCAAGATGGTTCTGTGGGTAAAAGTGTAGACTTGAGTTCAAATCCCTGCAGCCAACATGAAAACCACATGTCTATAATCCCACTATTCCTTGAGCACTCCGCTTCGGGGGGATGGGAAACAGACAGAGGTGTCCTTGGAAGCTCCTGGGCTAGCTAGCCTGACACACAGGGCAGAACAAAGAGACCAAAGGTTATCTTCTGACCTTCATACATGCTTCATGAAGAGTGTGCTGTGTACATGCGTGTGCAACATCTAAATATGTTGTAGGCCAGGGCTGGACCCGTGGAAGGTGGGGCATGGTGGGAGGAGACCAGTCACTGGGGTGTGTCCTGCCCTGGCCCTTCCAATCTACATCTGAGGTGACTTTGCTTCATGACAGCCTCCTGCCACAGTTGTCAGCTTTGCTTTAATGCACAGCAGCGGCAGTGAAAACTGTGCAGGGACAAAAGTCCTGAAGCTGTGTGCCAAGATCCGCCTCTCTTCCTTTTAACTTCCCACATTTCCTCACACAGCTGATGAAGCCCAAGCTCACCCAAAGCACCCTCTCCTCTTCATCACCATCACCAAAAGACACAGGGACCCTGAGAGACCTTCCGGGCAAGCACGTCCCGTTCTTTCTATAAATCTTTTTTATTTTTATTTATTTTTTTAAGAGTTATTTATTATATATAAGTACACTGTAGCTGTCTTCAGACACACCAGAAAAGGGCATCATATCTCATTACAGATGGTTATGAGCCACCATGTGGTTGCTGGGATTTGAACTCAGGTCCTCTGGAAGAGCAGTCAGTGCTCTTAACCACTGAGCCATCTCTCCAGCCCCATCCCGTTCTTTCTGGCATTCACTTTCACTCTGGGCCTGATCCTGCTGCCCGAGCTTCTCTAAGGGTCAGAGCCGAGTCTCAGACCACCTATGTAGGCTCAGCACAAGGGAAACTGGATTGGGACACGCGCCCCACTGCTCTGCCAGACGCTGAGGATGAGGGCAGCGGGGGTGACTGCGGCTTGGGATACTCACCGGTCCATGGAGAGCTTCTGTGCCAACAGCCGCCAGTCATTGCCCCGTGAGTTGGGGGCGTCCAGGCTGTTGCAGATCTTCTGGCGGATGGACAGTGGTATCTTGAAGGCATAGGGTCCCAGCTGTGTGGTGGCAGCATTGCCAGGGGCAGAGCAGAGTGCATCCAGGGAGCCAGCAGGCGTCTGGAAGGGCGGGCACCGGAATGAGATAACCTCAGCGCTACACAGGCGCTCACCCAGTCTACCTGCCTGGGGAGGGGCTTCAGGGCGGAAGCTGTAGCTTAATTGGAAGAGTGCTTGCCCAGTACCCATGATGCACTGGTTTCTATGCTCATCTTTGTCTCCTTTGGGTTCTCTCTAGCTGCCCACTTCTGGAGGGCAAGGGTTTCTCGGTGTCCCATGTCAGTCATAGCCATGGCCTAGCCTACAAAGACTAACTTTGATATAAGTGGTTTTATGTGCCAACTTGACACAAGCTGAAGTTGTCACAGAGAAAGGAGCCTCAGTTGTGGAAATGCCTCCATGAGACCCAGCTGTAAGGCATTTTCTCAATTAGTGATCAAGATGGGAGGGCCCAGCCCATTGTGTGTGGCACCATCCCTGGGCTGGTGATCTTGGATTCTATAACAGAGCAAGCTGAGCAAGCCAGGGGAAGCAAGCCAGTAAAAGCAGCATCCCTCCATGGCCTCCGCATCAGCTCCTCCCCTTCAAGTTCCGGCCCTGTGTGAGTTCCTGTCCTGACTTCCTTTGGTGATGAACAGCAATGTGGAAGTGTAAGCTGAATAAACCCTTTCCCCCCCAACTTGCTTCTTGGTCATGGTGTTTGTGCAGGAATAGAACCCCTGACTAAGGCAGTGGGGAGCAGTCTAGAGAGCACAGGTGAGCTGCCTTGGGCGGAGTTGGCTTGAGACCTGTATGGAGTGCTTTTTGCTACACTGGTCAGCTTAGGGTCTGGGCTTTATCCCCGGCTTAGTTTGGATTTAGTGGGTGGGAGCCATAGGCTGGTCCTTACCCTGACCAGGTTCAAAGCCAGCCTGATGGCCATGGATAATACATTGATAGGCCCCTCCCTGAGACTTCTTTTTCCCTTAAATTTACAATGTAGCTAAGGACAATCTTGAACTTCTGATATGATCCTCCTGCCTCCACAGCCCCAGCCCTTGAGACTTCATCTTCCACGTGGGGACCATTACGACCCTCTCCCCATGGGCGTGATACCTTGCTATGGTAATATGTGTCCCGTGAACTCAGTAGGCGACTGTTGCTTACTCTAGGTGACCAGACCCCTGCTGTGACTCAGGAGGTGAGTATCGTTGTGGCAGATGCTGGGGGGTGAGGTGCTTTAGCCCCCAGGGTATCAGTGAGCCTCACCTCAGCCAGCGTGGTGTGCAGCTGGAAAATCTGGCCTTCCCCTTCTACCTGCCGCACGCAGACCTTACAGGTGAACTCAGTGGAGGCTAGGCTATGTCTCTCCAGGGTGAAAGTGCAGTGCAGGGCTTTCTGGCTGCCGTTCCACACATGGTAGAAGGGAATCTCCTGCAGGAAAGGTGGTCAGGGTTTCAGGTTAAGACCAGGCACTTGGAGAGGTGGGTGGGGCCCAGCCTTAGAGAGGGCTGGGCTCTAGGGGCAGATGAAGTCTCTCTGAAACAGCCAGAGTAGGGAAAGACAGGTAGCTGAATGGATTTAGGTTCTGGAGGGAGTTGAGAAGTGGGCCTGTGTGGGAGGGGGAAGACAGAAGTTTGAATGTGCATAAACACAGAAGCTGGCACGCATAGGGCCTCAGTGGTGTTGTACATTCCAAAATGGAGCAGAGGGACTTGAGTGCCAGCGACGAGGAGAGTCAGTCTTCAGGCTAGCATTCAGATGGGTGTGGCCCCAGACCAGCAGCTTGAAGTATAAAAGGGGCTGAAGGGGGGTGAGGGCCACGAGCATTTGTGCTGGGGGAGGTGCAAAAGGGGACAAAAATGTGGCTGTTTGCGGCTGAGAATTTAAGCTTGGGCTTGAAGATTGCTGGGAACATGAAGAATGGTAAAGTGGGGAAGAAAGGACAGGGACAAGAGACCTAGGAAGCCGGGCTTCACTACAAAGGATGGAGTAGTGGTCCCCCGCCACCCTGCTACCCCTCCAGGAGCCCAGTGCTCACCTGGTACTTGGCCAGTAGTTTGCTCCTCCAGTGGGCATGGGGGATGTCATGGAGGGAGAGGCGTAGGTTGTGGTAACTGTCCTTAAAGAGCAAAGGCTTGGGCTCCTCCACCAAGTAGCCACCCAGAGTCCTCTCCAGCTCTAGGACCTCCTGTTGGGGGAGGGGGACAGAAGGAGGGACTTGTTACCCTTAGCCTAAGGCTCTTTGATACCTCAAGTTGCAGGTCTGGGGCCAGACCTGTCTGGTCCAGTTAAGAAGGTGTTTCAGTTGAATAGATGGGCAGATACACCAGTGGGTGAATGGAAAAATATGTGGGTAGGTGGATAGATAGATGATTGATAGATGATAGGTAGATAGACAGACAGATGGATAGATAGACAGACAGGCAGACAGATAGACCAACTGACCAATGGCACAGATAAGTGGACAGACAAACAGATAAGTAGATAGATGAATGGATGGATGCGTTGTGGTTTGCCCTGGAGCTATCTGTATTTTGATGCTAATTCCGCTGCCCCCAAGGACAATCTTGTACTCAGGACTCAGGTGACTTCACCAGAACCTTCTCCCCATTGAATTTGTAAAATACAGTTTAGGGGCAGGTACAGGATAGAAGGAGGCCTGTCATTGGAGGAGAAGGAAGGATGGGCGGAAGAGAAGTTTGAAGGAAGAGGAGGAGACTAGAAGAGAAAGGAAGAGACAGGAGGAGGAAAGTGTGAGAAGCCATGGCGGTGACGTTAAGATTCTGCTCTGGGTATTTACAGGTTGTTATTAATGTTTTTAAGGGGTGGATGGTACCAGGCTTTGTATGTTTATGTGGGCAATTATATCTTACCAATTGGGTCAAAGACTATTGTGTTGTGTGTTCTTTTATGTGACGATTTGAGTGTAGCAAAGTATGTGGTGGCAGGAGACATGGGCTGCCGAGGAGTTGGGATGTGTTTCTGCCAAGATATCTAGCGGCACCGCGGTGCTGGACCAAGCCGGGTAAAAGACAACTGAAACTTTTTTATTTTTTATATTTTTACAACAACATGGATGGATACATGGATGGATGGGATTCATGAATGAATTTAAAGGTGGCTGGATAGATAGATGAACTGCTGGGAAGGCTAAGTAGATAAACAGACAATAAACTGGATGGATCATACATGGGAGGACAGGGGGATAGGCAGACACACAAAGAGAACATGTAGGTGGTTAAAGGGAGCTTGGAAGGAGAATTACATACATGCAGAGATAGGTTAGACATACGGTAGGATACTGACAGAGGTCTGCTGGAAGGACAGGGAAACAAAGATGGATAAATGATGGATGGGTAGATGATGGATGGGTGGGTGGATGATGGGCGGGTGGATGATGGGTGGGTGGGTGGATGATGAATGGATGGATGATGAATGGGTAGATGATGGATGGATGAATAGATATATGGATAATGATGGATGGATAGATGGGTGATGGATGGGTGGATGAATAGATGGATGGACAGACAGATTGATGGACAGGTGACTGGCTGGCTGGATAGATAGATGGATGGATGGATGATGGATGGGTGGATGGATGGGAGGGTGGAAGGATGGTTGGATAGATGGATGGATAGATGATGGATAGGTGGGTGGGTGGATGATGGATGGATAGGTAGATAGATGATGGGTAGATGATGGATGGAGGGTGGAAGGATGGGTGGATAGATGGATGATCGATGGATAATTAGATGGATGATGGGTGGATGATGGTGTTGTGGATCTGGTTTATTGCTTATATTATGTTAATTACATGGGAATTTGCACGTCTACATGTAGAATGCCGAGGGTCCCTGCCCCTTGTTGGCTTTGACTGGTAAATAAAGATGTGCAAGAGGCTGGGCAGGGAGACAGAGGCAGGAGACTTTTAGGATTCCTGGGCAAGAAACACAAGCGAGGGAAGAACAGGCAGAACCGCCATGCTGGGGAAGCAGAAGGATCAGGTGTGAGAAGTACAAGACAGGGGTTGGGGATTAAGCTCAGTGGTAGAGCGCTTGCCTAGCAAGCGCAAGGCCCTGGGTTTGGTCCCTAGCTCCGAAAAAAAGAAAAAGGGGAAAAAAAATTCAGGAATATCACAGGGAAGAGTGGGTTAGCTGTGGGAGGTCTGGAAGCGCCCAACCACTGAGCTGTTTAAGGCATAATAAATATAAGGCTCTGTGTGTGTGTGTGTGTGTGTGTGTGTGTGTGTGTTGTGTGTGTGTGTGTGTGCGCACATGTGCGTATGTGTTTGTGTGTTTCATTCAGGAATCCAGAACATTGGGGCAAGTTCCTCACTACCCACTGAGTAGACTAGAGTGGATTAACCAACTACAGTAACCATCGTGATGGTTGGATCACTGGATGGATGTGTGGGTAAACACAGATAGATACACCAATGAGCAGGAATATGACTAGAACAACATCTGAAGGAAAGATACACGAGTGAAGAGTTGGATACTAGCAGGATGAGCACACAGGCTGTTTACTGAGTAAGAGTATTATGTATATACAAGGGTAGAGGGTGGACGGACAGGTGAACGAGTAAAGAATGCAATCAGGCCAGAGCGCGGCAACTTCTCCGCCGATCTTCACACCACCCTCTGGCTACGATGAATACCAGCCCACACCAGTGCCACGGGATCCACTGGAAGGGATTCCCAGGGGTGCCTGCCCCCCTTTTGGAGACCTCCTGGAATGTCAGGGTAGAACGGTCCCACAGGGGACATACTTCTCCCACAGGGCCTTTTCACCTGAGTTGCATCAGTCCCCAGAATGCAGCCTGAGAAAGCCACATGAGACAGAGTGAGTAGGAGAGACCACAACAGAGCCGGGAGGAGGCACTGGTCCTCCAGAAAGAACTGTGAGATTCCTCAGAAGGCTGCCGGAAGGGTGGAGAAGAGAGCCAACTCTATCCTCCAGTGTCACCCCCACTCCATCTCTGCCCCTGCCTCTCTCCCTCACTTCTGTCGCCACTGCCTTTTCTTTTGTGTCTGCTAGAAGCCCATGTTTTCTTAGCTAATCCCACCACCCTGGTCCATCCACCCTATTGACCAACCAATCACAGGTTCAGGCTCAACTCCTGGACACTGCCACTGTCTGAGGCTTACCCTCTGCCTCTTGTAAACACACACACACACACACACACACACACACACACACACACACACACACACACACAAGCATACCTGCAGGGAATTCTACAGAGTACCTGTGAACAGGTGTCTGCTATAGTTGGGCCCCCTACCACTGGATAGCATGACCTGAGCTTACATGTCTCTCCAGGCCTCTCTCTCTCACACCATTATACAAATGCACACCCTACACTGCTCACAATGCTGAACCACACACCTATCTCGGCAGAAGGTCGTTCTGTGGGTCCGAAATGCCCTTCCTCTTCTCTACCCAAAGTGACTACTTGCCACCCAGGGCTTAGGTCTGAGGTCCACTCTCTCAGACTTCTCAAAGATTTCTGCTGCTGGTCTCCCACCTCCAGCCCAGAGCTAGGAGCTGTGGCCTCCATCCCTGTCTGAGGGTCCAATGTTGTTCTGAGGATGGTGCCACAAAGAAGTCTGAAGGAACCACGCACCCGGGGAGGGTCCTAACAACCTGGCTGGGCTGACGCCCTGCAGTGCCCTGGCCCGCTTGTACCTTCAGTGCTGCAGGAGTGTCCTCCAGACAGTAGACCCTGAGACTATACTCCAGGGAGGTGCAGAGGGCTGGGGCGAAGATGGCTAGCTGGAGCCGCTTGACTGCGGAGCGGGAGTAGGACTCGCCCGTGAACACGTAGGTACCCAGCTGGTCCAACAGGATGTGGCAGGATTTAGCCTCTAGCTGGCAGTAGCAGGGGGTGTTCAGAGTCTCCTCATCCAAAGTCACCACCTCCTGCGGGGGACAAAGAGGAGGTTGTCATCGGGGTTGAGATTAGTCAATTGGGGGCAGTTCTGAGAGTCAGTCACCTCACCTCCCAGTGGCCCTGATGGGCCTGGGTCTTGAGCTGGAAGATCCAGTCTCCGGCAATGACTTCAGCACAGTGGGGCACAGTGAGGACAACAGGGCGGCACAGGAGGAGGCCCGTGGGCCCGCAGGTCACCGAGGGGCTCAATACTGTCTGGGAACCTTCCGAAAGTGGGCTGAGTGGGGAAGGGCAGAGGGAGGCAGGAAACAAAGGCCAGAAGTAGTCATTTAGTGAGAGATACTCTACTGTTGCGGAACTCCCAACTCTACCCAGGACCCACGCCGAGGCAAGTCTCTGCCCTCTGTGGACTGGGACCATATCTCAAAGGGAGGGGAAGGAAGATATAGCATAAGGAAGTTCTAGATTTTTGCTGTCACAGCAAAACAGTCTCAGCCAAAGCTTTGCACAGCCTTAAGACCTGAGGCTTTAGAGAACACTGTTTTTTCCTTTCCGGTCTTTAAAACAAAACAACAGAACAAAAAGGAACAAAATTGTTTTGAGCCCAGCCGCGATGACAACCTCCTCTTTGTCCCCCGCAGGAGGTGGTGACCTTGGAGGAGGAGACTCTGAACACCCCCTGCTACTGCCAGCTGGGCTCAGTGGTGCACGCCTTTAATCCTGGCGCTCGGGAAGGCAGAGGCCAGCGGATCTCTGAATTCAACGCTAGTCAAGTCTACAGAGTGAGTTCCAGGACTATTCAGAAATAAAGTTAGACCCTCATCTTGAAAAAACCCAACAATAAAACCATTTGGGGTGTGTGTGTGTGTGTGTGTGTGTGTGTGTGTGTGTGTGTGTGAATTGCTTGTTCATGTTCTATGTTCTATGTCCGTGTTCAAACTGAGATGGTCAGCTTTTCTTTGTAGCCATGATCGTTAATCTTTGCTGTCAGGTTAACTGAATGTGGGGTCACCAAGAAGATCCAACCTATATGTGGACCACAATACTTGTGGGCTGGAGACCCAGACTGAATGAAAAAGAAAGAAAAGGGAGGGGAACCTTGGACACCAGCGTTCATCCCTCTCTGGTTCCCAACTCTGAATGCTTCATGTTCTTGTGACCACAACTAGAGGGACTCTCACCATGGCGAGCCCAAATGGAGCCCACCTCCTTAAGTTCTTATCATGCATTTGCCATAGCAATGGGACATACGCAATACGGTTGTCTATAAATCCCCTTCCCATAGGAAAGGTTTGCTGTTGCATTAGAACATGCTTTCTCTGAGGGGACACTGGGCATTGAGGCCAAGCTCCAAGGGGCAATCAGAAACGCGTGTGCCCAGTGTGGGCAGAGTGGGAGGGGCGCTGGCTGACCAGGGCTGGCCTGTCTACTCACAGGGTGCTTTCAGTCTTGTTGATACGTAGATACAAGTCATAGAACTTGCCCTGGGGAATGGCTCCATTTGGTACCAACAGGCTGACCCCTAGGGAGGAAGAGAGGCCATCAGGAAGGTCACCAGTAGGGATGAGAAGGATGGGGTAGGCTCTGGTTCCAACTTAGGGAAGGGAAAGACTCGAGATGGGGGGTGAGGGAGATACAGGGAGCACCAGCGCCCTGGGCAGGAACACAGTGGCCTAACACTGCTGGGGGGTCAGAGCCTCCAGTGTTAGCCTCACTCTGGCTTGGGACAGGACTCTGAAAAGCTGCCAGTCTCTACTTCACAAGTTGACAAGAGCCTTGCTGCCAGTTAAAGCCAGGGCTGCTCTGTGGGACTAATGATAAGAACCACTCTCAACCCAAACGGAAGTGAAACCCCCTCCAAGTGGTTGACCCAAGACTTCCCTGGCCTAGAGAGGCCCAGGAAGTCTGACCTCAGATTTTCTACCAGACTTCTCTATGTATAATCTGCCCAAGCATAATCTGCCCCAAGCTTTCATTTCCCATCTGAGCAATGGAACCGGATGGAGGCCTACCTGTGCCGGGAATGGTCAGCCTCCCACCCAGGCAACCAAAGGTGCCACTGACACTGCTGCTGGGGTCTCGAGGGAGGCCCAGGAGGTGCTGGGAACCAAGGCTGGCGCTGCGCAGGTGCAGGAAGTGGGTGTCCCGGGAGAAATCGCCTGGGTATGTACCGGGTGGTAAGACACCCAGCAGGTCGGCTCCATCAGCCAGGCCAGCCCCAGAGCCGATGGTGCTGGAGTCATAGACCTTGATCTTGAGGCTGGGCAAGGGATCCAGAAGGGGTGAATTAGTCATAGGGATCTTGTCGGCAGAGTCCTGCAGGGCATACACAGGTCCGCGGTAGATGCCAGCACTGGCCGTTAGGTCCGGAGGGGCGGATGGGTGCAGGAGCTGTGGGTTGCCTGCAGGGGTGGAATGATGGTTAGAACCACCGTTCCCACTCCTCGCCACACTGGTCCTGCCCACTCTGTCCCCTCCAGGCCTTCTGTCCCAGCCACATGTCTAGCCACAGGAGGCTCAACTGCCACCTGCCACAGGAAACTCTGGGGCAAATGGGGGCGGTACTCCAGCTCTGGTGACAGCTATAATGCTCTGGGAGCCCCACAGCCATTTCTGTCCCACCAGGCTTCTCCAGGTCCTTACTGGGCCTTGCAGTCTTGAAGTTGACGGGGTGGAAACCACCAGTGAGGGCAGCAGAGGAGTCAGTGATGTCCGTGTCGAAGTCCCGGCAGTTTCTCCGGTACACGATCACTCCTACAGCCATGAGAACTGCCAGAACCACAAAGACGGCCACCACGAGGCCCGCATACAGCGCCACGTCTCCCGACGGCTCCAGGGCTGTAGACGCAGTAGGGTTAAGTGAGGGGCAGGCCCTTTGGGGTACCAAGGAAAATCTAGATTCTAGGCTTCACCCGCCAAGGCAGATAGATGGTGGCCTCAGGCAAGTCTCACAAGCTCCTCTCCCTTAATAAGTTGTCACAAAGTCTCCACCCTATTGCCCGCCCTCCCGGTACAGTGTGGAAGGAAGGGGATGGAACCCACAGGTCTGATTCACGAGCTCAGTCTGGCTCCCTGCTGAGGAGCCAGCGGTGTGAGGCTCGGAAACACGAATCTACCTACGTGATAAAGCTTTGCTGCGAGCCCACAACAACTTCCATAAGGCCAAACATCCTGGTTCCCCCCGAAACCATCTTAAGTAGTCTCTTCACTATGCATCGGGTGGGAGCTGCAGTGGGGGTAGGGGTGGGGTGAGAGGCAGAGCAATGGATGGAGAGGTGGCGAGCAGATGGTGAAAGAAAGATGGCACCCGGGGAGGCCACAGCACAGGTTCAGGTTCACCGCCTTCCTCCAGCAGGGGGCGGGGCTGCAAATTGCTACGCTCTGCTACTAAGCAGGAATGTGCAGGGTCCACAGATCATTCTAGAAGGGTGGAAATATCCTGGCCCCATCATCCTGGGTATGTGGCTACTGAAGGCTAAGCTGTGAGGGCTGCAGTCGAGGAGCTGTGTTTCCTAATGAATTTAGTTTTAATTAAGTGATACAAGAATTTTAAAAGCCACCCGTGGTAACTAGCACACCAGCCAGCTCAGGCGCAGCAAAATGGAGGCTACCCAACAGCTGCTCTTTGACCTAACTTCTTTTGGGAGCTCAAGAATCACCTGTGCATCATTAAAAACAGGGAACTCTGGGAGAGGGAGTCCGAGTTACGCCTGGCTTTCTGCACCCTTAGGCCAGCCCACAGCCACACCTGGTAGCACGGAAGGCCATGGCTTCCTGCTCTGGGAAACTCTCTACCTCACCTCAACAATCCCCCCACCCCCACCCCACCTCCCACTCCCGCAGCATCCTGGCAACCTTGGGAGGCGCTACCAACTCTTCCTCAAGGCTGGGCTCCCACTTCTCCGGAGGCTCCTGTCTTAGCTGGAGCACGCTCTCCCCTAAACCTGGCCCCACAGTCTAATAAAGTCCACACTCACACTGAGGGCCACTTGCTTGGTGATTTATACCCTCTAAACCAGCCCCCGGCCTGTCCTCTCAGTGAGTGGAAGACTTCCCTGCAGATTTTATGATTCCGGAACTATCTGGAAATTGTTCTTCAATTACCACAGGCTGCTCTGAAAGAGAGGCTGTGTTGCCCTGACATTGCTGTCACAGCGGTAAGGGCCCTTGGGGTGGGAGGGGAGTCCTTCGGGAGCTGACTCCAGGCAGCAGCACTCAGACCAGTGTTAAGCTGGGAGGTGCGGCCCAGATGCTAGGGATAGGGCATGGTGCAGAGGTGGACGGGCACACCACTGTCTCCTGAGAGAGTCCCAGAGGGACAAACACTAAGACCACCTGCTTTGGCCACAAAAATATTTAGGTTCAAGTCCTGGCTGTGCTACTCCCTGGATGTTCCTTGGACAGGTTTCTTCCTCCTCCTCTGAGACTCAGTTTCCCATTCTCTAACAGGAGTGAGTGTAAGGGGGAGTCTGGGGCCTTTCTGTCAGCCGAGAGTCTCATTGCCTCTCCGTGACAGAAGTGTGGCAACATGCTTGACGTGCAGGGATCCTGTGGGGTTGTACTGGGAGGAAATAACATCAACCCTTCCTGCCTTGGACCCCACACCCATGGAAAGCCAGCCAAGGAGAGCCAGGAATCCCCAGAAGAAAGAAGAGAGGCGTGAAATGGGACTTACGGCGGCTTTTAGGGTCGTTTAGAGTTCTCTGATCTGTCAAGGGAAATAAACGGAAAGACCATAATGACCCAGGTGACAGAGAAAGGGTGGCAGAGGAGGTGACGGGGGCATGGTATGGATGAGATGGAGGGCAGAGGCTCTCTGGCTGCTCTGCTCAGAATGAGCACAGTAGCCAAAGGCTGGGCTAGGGCAGAGGGGCCTGTCACCCTTCTCCAGAGCACTCACTCAGCACGCACAGCCCATCGGTGCAGTTCTTGGAGTCAAGTAGCGTCCCGCTGCAGTCACGGCCTCCGTTCTGGGGCGGCGGTGCCATGCACTCGCGGCTGCGCCAGTGCGCACACTCTGTGCTGCAGGCGGACCACTTGCTCCACTCAGTCCACGCTCCATCCACTGTAGGAGTACAGCATGGGCACGGACACGCAGTTAGGCAAGCAAGGGGAGACACAGAAACAACACACACACACACACACACACACACACACACACACACACACACACCAATCAGTAAATCCACAGAGCGTCGGGCTGGGGACAGTTAGATGCACTTGGTAGACGAGGGTAAAGATACTCAAGGTTACTGGCACAAAACCTGGGCGAGAAAACAGTCACACGGGGTCACACACACACACAACCAGAGCACAGGCACAGAGTGGCAAACGAACCCAGAACCAGGACAAGACAGTCAGGAAGGAGGCTGCTGACAGTATGTGTATCTGTGGCTAATGGGCATCTCAACAGATACATGCAGGGAGCTCTCTGGGACCCCAGCAGCCCCTGAAGCCAGGCTCAGCCCTGTCCAGCTGCAGCTCAATGCCTCTGATCCCAGCTCCCAAGCAGCCTGGGACTGAACCAGAAACTAGAGACCATAGAGTACACTGGACCTGGGCTCTGTACCGTCCCAACTCTATACCTATCCCATGGGCAGAGGAGCCAGGATGGGCTTGTGGCTCCTACCTGGGCACACGGTGGTGCAAGCCGTCTTCTGGAAAGCCTGTCCCTCGCAGAAGGCACCTCCATTGAGTGGGGCTGGGTTGGTGCAGGTCCTAGTACGTTTCTGCCAACCTCGGCCGCAGCGGTTAGAGCAGGGTGACCATTCTGCCCAGCTGGACCAACCTCCGTTCACTACGGGATGGGCCATCACATGACTAACATGGATTTGGTTTCCTCCAGGTCATTTCCAGCCCATCACCCACCTTTACTAACCCAGCCACGCTGGGTGGAGCCATTCACCCTTGGGGCTGGGCACTGAGATGCCACTGTTGGCACCTGAGAGGGTCTAGGAAGTCACTATCTCATCCTGACCTGTTGTACAGTGGTGCAGTAAAGTTGTTAGAGGAGTAACACCTAACTGGAGTCACACGGTGTGTGGTGGGTACTTGGTAGAGGGTAACAGTTAATGAGGGTCACCCAGTGTATGATGGGTACTGGTAAAGGGTGACACCTAACCAGGGTCACACAGTGTGTGATGGGTACTTGGTAGAGGGTAACAGTTAACTAGGGTCACCCACTTTGTGATGGGTTACCTGGGATTTGGCCTGGGACTAAATCTCAGGAGAGGACTCCCTACTAAATTTTAGACACCTCCACTGTGGTTTTCTCCTGTCCTTAGATCCAGAGAAACAGCAGAAAGCAGCAACAGGCCTGGACAGCATCCTTGGCTGTCTGGCTGTGACCCTGCCTTGGGACTAACTCAGGAGAATTGGGCTTTTTATAGAGAGGGCCAAAGGGTCCTGAGAAATAGCGTGCTCCCATCAGGGGACCCAGAGTCCTGACTTGGCCACCTATCTATCTGTACTCTCCATACAGTTTAGGGGGCCCACTGGCAGTTTAGGGGGAAGTGGCAGTGGGGGTGGGGTGGGGGTAGGGGATGGATTGCTTCAGGCCTCCACCCGAGAGCTCCCACCAGAGGGCACCCCAGGTCAGGATTGCAGCACATGCCAGCAAACACCCATCCGCACCATAGACGATGACTGTGGCCGTCGTGCTCCGGCGCTTGGCCACAATATTCTTGGCCACACAGGTGTAGTTGGCTGTGTCTGAGAGGCGCGCCTGGCGGATGATGAGGTTGTGGTCAATGGTGAGCAGGAAGTTAGTGTCCTGAGCGGGATCGATGACATCTTCATTCTTGAGCCATTCCACCTGTGGAGGGGTGGCAGTGAGGACTCATCGTCTGCCAATTGACACCAAGAATGGGTCTCCCGCAGAAGGAAGGGGGCGTCCAAACATAACTAGAACAGCGGGTCCCGCCTGTGTCGTTGCCTATGCCTAGGTTCACGCCTGGCACAACAGGTACCGGCAGGGCTGCAGCTTTACCAACTGTAAGCTGGATCTTGAACAGCGCCCACCCCATGAGGCTGGGGTGAATGTGACCTGCTGGGCTCAGAGAGGTACCAAGCAAGCATAGGCTGCTAGTGTCTGCCCCTCCCAAAGTTCCTAAAAGCAGCAGGACCCTGGGTTTGGTCCTCAGTTCTGCTACCCACCAGCATTCATAACCTAGGTGGTCACCCCATCCCTCTCTCTAAACAGTGACCTTGCCCACACTGCAGGGCTGCTGAGGAGATCAAGGCCCAACAGGTGGCAACCACCACTCTGGACCCCACCCATTGCCTAGGAGGGCACAAGCAGGAAAGGCCAGGCGCCCAAGTTTGGGGGCCTCGACGGCCAAGACGTGAATGAGAGGCCTGGCCTTTGGTAGAAGGCTACATGTCTCCCATGAATGCCTGGACACAGGGTGTGAAAGGGGAAAGAAAGGAAGGTGGTGGAGTGGGTAGCGCCTAGACACACCCACCGAAAGCCAGTGGTGTCCACAAGTGTGGTTTCTGGGGTTATGTCAAATAGGGGTGTCAGAGACCAAGACCTTTCCTTGTGAGGCTGTTCCTACGGAGGGCTGGGTGGGCTGTGGGGTGAATGGGGTTCAGAAGCACAGGCAGAACCACAGGACATCTGGAGCTGCTGGTCTATACCCTACCTCGCTGGCCATGCCCACCTCCTCACCTCAGCCACAGGCACTCCCTCTGGTGGGCGGCACTGCAGAAGGACCTCATGATCCAAGGGTACCTCCTTCGCCAGAGGCTCCTGGTCAAAGTTCTTGCGCAAGTCTGAAGAGAGTTCAAGAATAATATCAAGTGTTGAGGGCAGCGTGAAATGCCCACTGTGGCCACTAGGGGGCAGGGCACACCTAAGGAACTGTTTACAGGATCCCTTTACCTGTGGAATAGGGTTCCCCTCCCTGACTCTGGACCTTGCCTGGAATCTTCCAGCTCCCTTTTCCAGGTTGCTGGAACCCCGGAGCCTGAGGAGGCCTGGCCTCTGGGTCTAGGAGCCCGTGTAGCCTAGCATACCGTGGAGGGTATTTCTCTTCCTGACCTCAATGGGGACGTGGGGGGAGGGATAATCGGGGAGGCATACAGGCAATGCGGATGTAGGCTCGGCGACTCTTGGTGGTTCCCGAAGAGCTCCAGGCCACGCACTGACACCAGTAGTCCTCGAGCCCAAAAAGTTCCTCCACCTGCTGCCGCGACACCTCTATCTGCACCTCTCGTATTCGCAAGCCTGAAAGGAGAGGACACGTCCACGGTGGCGCCGGAAGAAACCTCTTCCCTCTACCCGAGCCTGTGGCTCGCCTGCAGAATCCCACTGGCTTCCATCTGGATCTATCTATGGCCATTTCCCGGGGCAACGTAAATACCAAAGCAGAGGGAAGGACACAGGGCCCAGAGAGGTTGTATGACTGCTCCACAGTCACACAGCCAGAGTGATAACGCCCCGGAGGGTCTCTTCTGTTTTTAAGAGGGTCTCACTCACTTGTGTAGCCCGGGGGGTTTAACAGGCCAGTATCACACTGACAGTTCAATCGGGCTTGCTTTGCTTTGCTTCTAATTCTTTTATTTATTTATTTTAGATGATTGGAATTTCAAGTCTTGAACCTGCCATCCTCCTGTCTCAGCCTCCAGAGTAGCTGAAACCACAACCATACACCACAAGACTGCAGCCCCAAACCAAAATGATCGTTGACAGAATACTGCAGACACTGCAGGTTTTGGAGCATCTTGAATGTTGTGTTTCTAATTTTGTTTTCTTTTCTTTTCTTTTTTTTCAGTTAGGGGGCACTATCTGATTCAGAATCTGAGCGAATTCAAAGTCTAAAAAAATTCTGAAATCTGAAACACTCCTGATCCCACGTGTCTTAACAAGGGCCACTCAACACGTGTGAATCTTTTCCTTTATATCAAGAACAACTTCCGACAAGGAAACATACCATGGATATAACTGGAAACAGTACAGAAAGTATGGAAAGATGGAGAGACACTGCCTGTGTTGTCTTGTCTGGTACACAACTGCAAGACTGGCCAACTGTGAGGGAGGAGGGGACCCTGAGGCCCAGGGGGCATCATGGCTCACTCTGTGGCATCTCTGAGGAGCCCAGTTGGGGCTGGCCTCACCTGTGGCCTCATCCAGGCTCTCCTGCGTGACGTGGCCTTTCTGGCTAACCCACTCGCCATTACACTTGAAGTAGATCTGTGTGGCAGGGAAGGCTCGGCAGTGCAATTCCACTGGCTTGTTCTTTACGATGTAGGCATCCTCTGGTTCCAGCAGGAAGTGAGGCAGCTGCTCCGCGGGTGCTGATGGGAAGGAGTCTGGGAGTGCCTGGCCACCAGAGTCAATGCCTGTGGAGGGAGAGTACCATGAAGTCCGGGCTGGGCACCTCATCCTGGGGACCTGCACCACCATTCATGCAACGTCTCCAGAGCCTGCAGTTTTCCGGCCTGGCCAGCCCTGGGAGGTTAGTGATCCAGAGACAAGGACACCGCCATTAGATCTGCCCATATCTCCAACTCTGGCTCTGATTGGCTTCAGTCACCTCCCACGCCGAAGCCTCAATGTACCACAGGTTGGCGCTAAAGCATAAACCAGGCCAGTTCTGCCTCAAAGCCACCATCGCCCTCTGCGGCCCCACTGGGGACACAGAGACATCCAGGACCTTCGGGGTGTGTTGTGGGGAACATGGTAATGCCAAGCCCAGGGCTCTAAGCACTCCACAGGCTCTTCTCTGGCTCATACCCGCAGCAGAACACAGGGGAACCCTTAAAGCACACAGCTAGGCTAAGCCGGCGGCCACCTCCTCCCCCATGTGGCCTGGTGGAAAAGCCTGTGTCTCTGGAAAGAACAGCACCTTGGGAGGTGAGACAAACAGGAAGGGAGGAGAGCAGGCCAGGCCTGTGATTGGCCACAATTCACTTAGGAAAATTGGCTTTACATCACAAATTCAGAACAATCAGGCAGCAGCTTGGGACAAGCAGTGGGGGGCTTGTGCTCTGTGTTCACTACTGGGAAAATGGAATCAAATACAGGGCGCCGTGTGTGTGTGTGTGTGTGTGTGTGTGTGTGTGTGTGTGTGTGTGTGTGTGTGTGTCCTCCCACCAGCAAAGTGCTTGTAGAGGCAGAGGGGTCCCGGGAGGCCTATATAGGGATCATGCACTTGTCCTTCAGGTCAAAATGTTGCGTGTGGCCCTAAGGAACCCCCCTGTAGGCAGAGGGGCAGAGGATACACAGTCCTTCCGTAAGACCAGAATAAACAAAACATGTCTGTTTTTTCTCTCTATGCACCAGGAGACTCTCCTAAGGCATGTGCGCGCGCGCGCGCACACACACACACACACACACACACACACACACACACATACACACACCCTCCCCAAACCTAGTGGTTAAGGAGAAGCCAGCCAATGGGATGCAAAGCCATTGCTTCCAGCCCTTTCTATATGGACCAGAGAGTGTGTCTTATGGGTATCCTGCTCTTGTTGCTAAGGAAGACTGGAGGGAAGTTCCAGCCTCCTGATAGGCTGCTTTGAAGATCACACAGTGGTTTGGAGTGGGCCTGGCACATTGCCCCATTTTAGTCTTAGCAAATGCCCACCTAAGCAGTGAGTCATTGAGTACTTGGGAACAGCTGAGTTAATCAAATTCTTGCAACAACCCTCTAAGGTGTGTTCTGTTGTCTTCATTCATTTGATTGCTTGTTTGTTTTTCAATACAGGGTTTCTCTGAGTAGCCCTGGTTGTCCTGGACTCACTCTATAGACCTGGCTGGCCTTGAACTCACAGAGATCCACTTGCCTCTGCCTCCTGAGTGCTGGAATTAAAGGTGTGCGCTACCACTGCCCAGCCTGCTGTCCTCATTTTATAGAAGAGAAATTGAGGCTCAGAGAGGCTGGCTGACAAGTTGCTCAAGATCATATGGTTGAGCTAAGGTTTGAACCCAAGAAACAAAAAATCTGGCTATGCCCACCACCAACATGGTGCGGCATGTGTGGTAACCACTACCAGGTCCTCTGGCAACAGCCAAGGATGAAGTACTGGGGGTTCCTGGGGGCTACTCTGCCTGGCCCTGCTTAGAGGAGAGTTCCTAGCCCCCAGATACAACTCAAGACCACCGTCAACACAGCCACCTGTACTTTCTAGCCGTTAGTCGCTTTATCAGTTTTAATGGTATCACAAGGCCACCAAGAATTTATTATTGTTGTTGTTGTTATTGTTATTGTTATGATGTAGTCAGAGCCGAGGAACTCAGTATGAAAGCTGTTGAGTCATCACTCACAGAACACCTGGTTCAGTCACACGGCCACGTGCACCACTGCTCTCCTCACAACAGCAAGGAAACTGAATCAGCATAAATGCCTATCAATGAAAGAAAATGAAAATGTGGTAGATACACACAGTGGAAGTTTATTCA
The DNA here is from genome assembly GCF_021556685.1 of Rattus norvegicus. Lineage (NCBI taxonomy): Eukaryota > Metazoa > Chordata > Mammalia > Rodentia > Muridae > Rattus > Rattus norvegicus. Next base: position 29,831,063 of record NC_141553.1, read on the forward strand.
TCCACAAAAATAAAATTCTGCAGCGAAGGGGGGGCAGACCTGAAAATTGTCACCATAAGTATGGTAACTCAGAGTTATTTCATGTTATTTTTCATAGGTAGATCTATGGATCCTAGTTTCTAACATACACACACACACACACACACACACACACACACACACACACACACACACACACACACACCCCTTGGCTGCTTTGACAGACCAACAATGACTCACAGGTGCCACCTGCTGGCCATTCCAGTCATGACACTGACCTTGAAGATCACAAGACCAGCTTCCTGGTCTCTAGGGATCCCAACCAGCACGCTAATCATGGTGAGGTCACACAGCCACCTCACCTCACCTCAGCCCCCAGATTCTCAAACTCTTTTGTCTCCTGTCTCTAAGGCCAGGTTTGAGTCAACCCACACTGCTGTCCTCATAGGGAGGAGTTCACTGTTCTCTTGGCCAGGGACACAGGTGGATATGGGGACCAGTAAGCTGTGCAGGCACTGTATGTGGGAGATCCGAGTCGCCTTAGCAGCCTCAGTGACTGTTCTGGAGGACAGAGGATGTACCACACTTCCAATGGACTTCAGTGTTCAGGTCAGGAGACATGATGGACACGGGCAGTGGGAATGGCGAGATTGTTCAGTCCACAGGCTTCTCCCCAGCCATGAAGACACCGAGGTGTCAGGATCTAAGGCACTAGGGTAGGCAGGAGGCAGAGCAAATCTGATCGTCCTGCCCCAGCCTCCTGAGTGCTTCAATTATAGGCACATGTCACCTCACCCCATTCTAGTCCTTTTTTTAAAAAAGATTTATTCATTTATTATATGTAAGTACACTGTAGCTGTCTTCAGACACACCAGAAGAGGGCATCGGATCTCTTTACAGATGGTTGTGAGCCACCATGTGGTTGCTGGGAATTAAACTCAGGACCTCTGGAAGAGCAGTCAGTGCTCTTAACCGCTGAGCCAGCTCTCTAGCCCCATTCTAGTCCTTTTATGAAGAAGGAGTAGCTTTGCTTTCCCTGAGGTGACCTTTGACTCCAGGCTCAGGCTGGGCAGAAGTGGGCAGGTTGTCTAGAACCTTCTCTGACCTGGTTCAAATCCTCAATCCGAATTAGATCTGAGAAGGTGGTTTGCCCTTTGTCTGCTAACTTCAGGGGGTCTCCATGAGGGTTGTCACCCAAGGAACCAGATGAAAATGTGCCCCGAGAGCAGTGGTCCTGCAGTCTGGGCAGCAGGTGGGGGATGGCCTCCAGCTACGACTGGGCGAGGATCTGGAGATCTGTACTTCGGGTCCTCGGCCATGGTCACCTGAACCCTTTGAAGAAAGTTGTCTGGACCCCTGCATGTTACCAGCTCAGAAATGAGAGGCACTAACAACATCACACAACAAACTAACTCTACCAGATCAGAGTTCTGCTTCAGGCTGGCTGCCACAGGACAGGGAGGCGAGGAGGGGGTAAGGGACGTGTGCACAGAGCTGCCCCACGCTGGGCACATTTATCATCAGTCCTCACAGTGGCTCCTCAGCCCCTGGACACTAGCTAATTCTCCCAGCCCTGACTCCCACTGCATGGAGAATCTCTCCCATTCACTGTGGGCCGCTGTGCTCGGTTGGAAGCGGGCAGAGCTGGAGGAGACGAGCCAACTTATTATTATGTTTTAAAAACACAAACCCCACAGGGTGGACCCCTCCTTGGACGCAAAACACTGCCTCCATCTGGCCCTGGCTCCTGTGGGGTTCAGGCTGCGGTCCCCCTCAGAGGCTGTTACAATGCCCGTTACTCATGACAAATGGGGGCTGGCCAGCTTGGAGGATACCAAGTTGTTCCTAACAAAGAAGGCCTCTCTTACCCAGCCCTGTTCCCACACCCTCCACAGACCCATCCATGCCCATGATGTCATTTCCTGTGATGGCCACAGGAAGCAGTCTTGCCAAGAGGGCTGGGACTTGCAACCTCAGGAGGGTCTCCCTCTGAGGCTCAGACATTCCCACTTACAAGAGTGGGGATGGACACACGGTCCTTGGGGAAGCTATACTGCTGCCCTCCCTCCGGATCCTTCCCCTGAACCCTGGGTTCTCTGGCATGGACACCTTCATAGTTAACTTCAGTGCCAGGTTTGGTGGGGTCAGAGCCCTGAGGAATGGTCTTCTGCTTCCTCCTCTCCTAGGTAAGAGGACGAAGGTCTTTTATCCCCCCTCTTCCAGAAAATGACCTTCAATCTCACTCGCGGCATTTAAAAGCCTGTATGGTACCACACACACCAGCCAAACAACATGTTCCATTTTACAGGGCTAGAAACTGAGGCTCAACAGCTAAAGGATACACCCAAGACCATCCAATCGCATTGATGATCCTCTGGACCACTGAGAATAGCTGTATCTGTCGTCTTGGTGAGAATCAGGCCTTGGCCTCAAGCCTAGCATGTGGGCCCCTTCCCCTTGATCTGACCCTCCCATGTTCCAGACCTGTTTGTGGGCACCTCAGCCAAACAATGAGCTAAGCTTATACCCACAGGATCACACACTCCAAACCAGAAATCACCCATTACCATCTCCCTACACATCAAAACCATATCCTGGCAGGGACAGAGGCTCCATTCCTGCGGCCCGCTACGATAATGCTGCCATCTCTCTTCAGGGGATGCCAGCCTTCCACCCTTTTTTTTATTTGGTGACTTGCAATTTCAAATTCCACCAAACACTCAGCTGCTTCTGTGGACAAGGTGGGAAGTGCGTCCCTGGTACATGGACGGGGTGGGAGTGTGTCCCTGGTACATGGACGGGGTGGGAGTGTGTCCCTGGTACATGGACGGGGTGGGAAGTGTGTCCCTGGTTCTGTGGACGGGGTGGGAGTGTGTCCCTGGTACATGGACGGGGTGGGAGTGTGTCCCTGGTACATGGACGGGGTGGGAGTGTGTCCCTGGTACATGGACGGGGTGGGAAGTGTGTCCCTGGTACATGGACGGGGTGGGAAGTGTGTCCCTGGTACATGGACGGGGTGGGAGTGTGTCCCTGGTACATGGACGGGGTGGGAGTGTGTCCCTGGTACATGGACGGGGTGGGAGTGTGTCCCTGGTACATGGACGGGGTGGGAGTGTGTCCCTGGTACATGGACGGGGTGGGAGTGTGTCCCTGGTACATGGACGGGGTGGGAGTGTGTCCCTGGTACATGGACGGGGTGGGAGTGTGTCCCTGGTACATGGACGGGGTGGGAGTGTGTCCCTGGTACATGGACGGGGTGGGAGTGTGTCCCTGGTTCTGTGGACGGGGTGGGAGTGTGTCCCTGGTACATGGACGGGGTGGGAGTGTGTTCCTAGTACTCTCTTCTTTCACCCCACAGCCAGATGCTGTGGATAACCATTTGATGCTTCAGACCACATGGCAACCCCACTCCTTCCTGTAGCCCCGCAGCCTGCAGGCCCTTCCCCATTGGACTGGAGACTTTTTCTTTTGCCCCCCTGGTCTCACCCTGGGGCGATCTTGAGAGTCCTCTGTAGTCCCTGCAACAGCTTCCCTAACCCCACTTTAGAAACGCACATTTCAGGGTTGGGGATTTAGCTCAGTGGTAGAGCGCTTGCCTAGCAAGCACAAGGCCCTGGGTTCGGTCCCCAGCTCCGAAAAAAAAGAAAAAAGAAAAAAAAAACTAAGGTGACAAATAATACAGGAATGTTCTACACCATCCTCCAAACTCTATATACATGTACAAATAAATGTTTAAAAAAAAGAAACGCACATTTCCTGCTCTGAGCCATCTGGGCAGCTCCAGCCCCTGGGACAACCCTCCCTGACCTCTCTCTTTAGACTGTGTCCCTTCCCCAGGTTCCCAGCTCTTCCGGAACCATCTCAGCTCCAATGCTGTGAGCGCAGGGCATTCCTGAGACAAGCATCCCACACCAGCCCCTCACCTTCACTGTGTCCTTGGCGTACAGACCCTAGGTCACTACAGAGCAAACTCCATGGTGGCCCAGGGCCCTGTCTGTAGAGGTGGGCCCACTAGGTAGGCTTTTCTCTGTCTCTGCTGCCCAGCTTCCTTGGAATCAGGGTAGCAGTTGGGGTACAGGAGAGCCTGGGCCACAGAAACCGACTGGAAAGCCGGATCCTCAGAGCTCAGCTGATAACTGTCCCCCGAAACAGAACCAGAGAGGGTATGTTTGGGCCTTCGATCACACAGCACATGATCAGTAGAACCACTGGGCACTAGACCCCCAGGGGCATCACAGGGACTTTATTTTAAAACTCTTTCCTTTGAGCTGGGGGCAAAGTTCAGCAGTTCAGCACTTAACCAGCATGCATAGGCCCTGGGTTCAATCCCTGACACATATAAGTAAATTTACTTAAAAAAATAAATAAATTAATTAAATAAATTAAATAAATAAATAAATAAAAAAGCTTTGGTCCGTTCTGATTGTAAAGATAATCATACTGTTGACATTAAATGACATTAAGAATGGTTTGGGAAAAAAAAATATAAAAGTAAAACCCAACCCGTTCCACCATGCCCCTTGATGGCTTAATTTTTTTTTTTTCGTTTTGTTGTTCGTTTGTTTGATTGGTTGGTTTTGGGTTTTTTTTTTTTTTTTGGTGTTTTTAAATTTTTTGTTTTTGTTTTTCAAGACAGAACTCTGTATAAGAGGTTAGCTTTGAACTCAGAGAGATCTGCCTGCCTCTACCTCCATAGTGCTGGGATTAAAGGTGTGCACGGACACACACAGCCTAAATATTTTGTTACTTGAGAATTTCACACAGGAGCATAGGCATGACCTCTTCCTCCTTCCCCCTCCCCCTCCTCCCTCTCCTCCTCCTCCTCTCAGTCCTCCTCCCCCTCCTCCCTCTCTTCCTCCTCCCCCTCCTCCCTCTCCTCCTCCTCCCCCTCCCCCTCCATCTCCATGCAGCGGGCATCAACCACTGACACCTCACAAGCATAGGAATTTCTCATCTCTAGGCTTCTACCATCCCATGCCCTTCTTGGTCTGGAAGCCACTGGTGCTGTCTGACACCCCAGTGGGCTGTCCTCAGAGTGTCCACTTCTCACAGGGCCTTGATTTTCCCATCTGGGACATGGGATCATTTTAATTTGCTCTGCCAATTTCAAGACGCTGGGCTTCTTAAATTCAGAAAACCCTTTCTTCAGCTGGGCTGCCGTGTCAGCCACCGACTCCTCTTCCTTTAGAAGAGAAAGAGGTGGCCTTCAAAGGGGGTGCTGGGGTGCGGGCTTATAGCATTTCTTTTTTTTTTTTTTTTTTTTTTTTTGAGACATGGGTGTTGTTCTGTAGCCCAGGCTTGCTTTGACTGGCAGCAATCCTCCTGCCTCCTGAGTGTGGGATCTCAAGCATGCAATTACGCCCGGCTTGGGCTTGACGGACAGCCTCGGGTTTCCAGGGTCCCAGGGTAGACTTCCAGCCTCTGTGTGTGTAGCCTGCTCTCTGATGACACAGAGCTGTAAAAGGCTGATGCAAGCTGGAAGAAGGGAATGAAACAGACTCCGTGGGGCAGATGGAGCTGTTGCCAGCCCCGGGGGACATAGGTCCCTGTTTCGCCTGCCTGTTTGCGACTGCTGATGTAATCACCAGGCCTCCTTGGCTCAGGGCTGGGCCTGCTCACCTGGTTTTCCAAGTGAGCTGCAGGTGGCAGGTGAGAGGGCAGGAGGGCAGGGGGGATGACACAAGCGTCCACGGAACTGCAGGAGATGCACTCCAGGTCACAGGACCCACTGTCACTTCAGGGGAGCTGGCCCCATCTCTGATGTGTCCGTGGCGTAAACCGGAGACACAACAGGCTCTTGGTTAGTTCCCACCTGTGGAGTTCTTGTGTGGAATAAAGAAGGAAACTTGGATCTACGGAAGAAAAACACTTGAACGGTCCCGGATCAGCTACTAGCCCACTGGGCGACTCTGGGCCAGCTGCTTTAACCTCCTGAGACCTCAGTTTGTTTATCTGTAGAGTGGGTGTGGTAACATGTACCCACCCACCGCTGAGGCAATTGGGGGCCAGAGAGTGAAAGCACTTGGGCACTTGGGGACAGCAGTACTGGGTGGGTGGAGGAGCGGAGGATCAAGTGCTGGGATCTCAGGAAGCTAGAGCCACAGGCTGGGCAGACAGCGCTCAAGAGCCTCCCCATGGGGAGGAAGCAAGGAAGAGGATAGCCAATTCCCCAGGGTCTTGAAGGAGCCACTAGAAACATGCTGGGGCAGAGGCCTGCAGGGACCCCCAGAGGCGTTGGGAACAGTAGGCTGCATGGTGAGAGTTGGACCCTAGGGGAGACTAGGCCTCCGATTATGGCTGTGGATACTAGTCTTCTAGAGCACTTCCTCTGACTTGTCTAGGTCCAAGGAAGTGTCCCTCCTCTGCATGCTGTTTAAGTTCTTAATTGTGTGTCGGATTGACTCTGATCAATTATGGTCAGCTCTGATAGGAGACTTTTCACAAGGAACCAAAGGAAAGACACGGCTACACAGTGCAGGTCTGGTCCCTGTCTCTCCCCCCCTCCCACCGCTCCACCCCGCCACCACTCAGAGAACTGGGCGACACCAGGAGGTTCCAGTCTAGAAGCTCCGAATCTCTTTATTAACGTCTAGGTCATATATAGGATCTCAATCACTGGTGTTGTCACCAAAAGTCACATGGTTACTAAATGGCAGAGTCAAAGCTGGGTGTCCAACCCCGGGGCAATGGATGTGCCACTGGCAAAAAGCAAGCATGTCCCTTAGGCTGCTTCCCCTGGACGAGCTGTGTGCGTTTCTAAAGGTCTTTAACTTCCTCCTAATTCAACACCTGCCCTTGATTTAGCCCAGGGCACACACAGTCATTGTCACCCGGGAAGGGAAAAGGTCTCAAATATGGGGACTGGAGGCTGTGGCCTTGGTTAGCCCAGCGAATTCTCTCTCAGACTGTCCGTCCTCTGGCTCCTTTACTCGACATTTCTGAGGTTTAAGAGTGGCTTGTATCATCCGGGTGAGGGACAGCCACCAACTTCCCCGAGTCCCCTGGGATCCAAAGTTCAAAACAATAGCAGCCGGGTTGCCCTTGATGTGGACGTTTTGTAGGTGGCTAATTTTAGCTGAGGACTACAGCTTTTTCCCAGCCATGTCACTGGTCACTGTCTCAGCCCTGGCCCTGGACACAAAAGGTCTTGCTTTTCCTCCCCAGCTGGGAGCTAAGGGCTGCCTGGAGCTCAGGACAATTCCCTTTGTGCCTGCTTCCGGGTGGCTCTTAAAACTCAGAGAATGGTCAGCCTTGAGCCCTCGGCCCTAGCTCTTTGGCCCCTCAGTCTCTACCGCTTCAAGGTCCCCTTGTTATTATTCCCAAGAGGCGGCATTGGTGGTGAAAGACTAGCAAATTCCTTCCGGTCAGGGTAGAGTGAGGGACTGAAGTGCTAGCCGCAGTTCAGAGAGGGTGTGAGTGGCCTGAGGTCACAGAACACCCGGGGAAGGACTCACCTTGGACTGTGCATCTCTCTACATACATCTAGGTCAAAGCCGTATGCAGAAATTCTGTCACCTCCACCAGGGCTGCCTGAGTTTCACCTTGACACCATCTGGAGGTGAGAGGCTGCCTCCCCACTTCGCTGCCCTGTACCTGGTGACTCCTGGCTCCTTCCTCAGGCCTAACTGTCCTCCTCAGAGCCCTGCTCTGCCTGCAACCCCTGTACCACCACCAATGGAGTCCTGTTCTTCCTCTGGCTTGTTTTTCTTTATGACCCACGCCGCCTCCTACCCCATGTCAACTCCTACAGATCAGGCGCACTGGTCGCTTCCTTGTTAATATCCAGGCCCCTCCAGACCCCAGGGTCCCAGGGGACGGACGTTCTGCAATGCTCTGCAACAGCGCATTCCACACAGACAGCCGTTAATCATATGTGTGGGTGCTGAGGAATCTAAAGACCTTGGGACAGGAGCCTGGAGACCCCGCTGTGCCAACTGAAGCCACAGGGTCCTGGGAGAGTGACTGACTGAAGTTCTTGAGGCTTGGGGCAGAGACGTCTTCGCATATATTGTAATCAGCATGGCCTCACCACGTCTTCACTTTGAGACTCAGATAGAATGAAGGCACTACTCTGCCTATTACTGTGCCTCTGGGATATCTTTAGTTTTTTAAGGCGGGGCCTCAAGGAGCCCAGGCTGACCTTGAATTCACTGTGTAGGCAAGGATGACCTGGAGATCCGCCCACATTGCCACACCTCTTTCTGTAGTGCTGGGGATTGAACCCAGGTCTTCATACGTGCCAGAGCAAACGCTCATCAACTGAGCCATGTCCCCAGATGTTTCTGTGTATTGTAGATGCTTACGAAGTGCTTCTCTCGCATGAAGTACTGAAGCCCCTGGACTCTCCTCTGGAGGCCTCACCTTCCCACACAGGCAGGGGGAATAGGAAGACTTGGGGAGCTTGCCCAAGGCCAAGGACAGCTCCCACCCCCCAGCCAGCTCCCTGTGCCTCCCTGTAGAGGCAGGCCACAGAGTAGCCGGGCCCCTGCAGCCACTCCAGCCGGCCAGCATGCTGTAATTAGAGTGCTCCTTGCAGGCCCTGGTAATGAGGGGGTGTCTGGTGCCAGCCGTAATTACAGCCTGGTTGGAAGGCGCAGGGGCCGGCCTCCAAGCCACATTACAAAGTCTGCAGCGGGACTCCCGCCCGCCTGCTCCCTTTTTATGGTGCTGGTTAAAGGGAGGGACAAAGAGTTGATGGGGAAGCCAGCTCAGGCTGGGGGCTGTGTGCGGTCTTGGGAGAGTTGAGCCCTGAAAGTCCGGGCCTGTACTGCTTTGAAATTATGCTCCTGCCTCACCCCTACCCCACCCACGCCAACATTCCCATCTGAGGTAGAGGTCAGACATGCAACGACACCAACGGAGACGTCCATGGGGCTCTCACTTCGGCCCAAGGTCATAAGCCTTGGACGACAACCTCACCACAGTTAGCACACCTATTTACTTAGCTAAGGTTTAAACAACTCAGCCTCAATCACATAGCCAGTAAGGGCAGATCCTAAACACCGGCCTAGCCTGTGTCCCTGATGCCAGTGGTACAGGGCGAAGGGCAAGGACGGGCTCAGCCAAGCCTGAGAGGCCTACAGTTTGCATGCCGTTTGGAAACTTCCTCTTTAAAAGATGAAAAACTTGAGCCAGGGTGCCTTGTTTAGCATGCTCAAGACCAGACACTGGGTTTGATCACCAGGAATGGGGTCCAGAGGTAAGAATCTCAGACCCATGTTTTGGCAAGTATGCAGGATCCAAGGATACAGTGCCAGCACAGCAAGGGCCTTGTCTACACCATCCTGAGCCTTGCTGGCCTCAGGATGTTAGTGTGGATGGGAAAAGTTATTCCACCGGGTAAATTCTGTGTGGCAGTCTGGCACAGCCCCCGTCTGCCCACCAAGGCATGACAGACATCACTAATCAATAGCAGCACATCTGGACAGTGACTGCATCCGTGCCCTTTTTAACACAGAGTACAGTGAAGAAGAGATTCCACAATCCCCGATTTAACGGGTCCCTACCCACCCTCTCTCAGGAACATCACCTGGAATTGGGTGACTTAACTTCCTTAGAGACCAGTGTCCATGCTCGGTCAGCCTGCCACACCAACCTTGTGGATATGAGGCTTGGGTGGGCTCCTGTTAAACCCTAGTGCAGACCAGGGGCCATTGCGATGCACGGACCCAAATGCAGCTTTTGCAAGGAGCGTGTTCCCTGCAAAGCCATCCAACACAGCAGCAAGCATCTTTGCACTCGGCCCCTGTGCCCCTCTCCCTTCCACAGCCCAACACCAAACACCAGGCTCCAACAACTACTAGCCACTCGCCACAGGCAGCCCACCATGCCGGAGCCTCTAAGGTACTTCCTCTCGCCCACTCTGCCTGGAACCCTCCCTCAGAGCCTCTCAATAGTGCCTCTAATCCTAGCTGTTGCCAGCTTCAAGAGAATATAAGAGTTGCCCTAGAGGTTAGTGTGGGCTGGGACAGGACAGGGTGGACACAGCTCTTCCAGCCCCAATCTCTCTTTCACAGCTTAGGTCCCGGGCCTCTGGGCACTGCATGGAAGACAAGAAGCTCTTGAGGCAGGGACGCAAGTAATTGCCTCATCTGCTTTTCTGAGCCAGGACTGGAGGGCATTTTTCAGAAGGGCACTTTAATTAGGGAACAGGGCAGCTAGCCACCAGGGCCACACCCTGTGCAATCAGAGGCCTATATAGTCTAGGCCCAGCCTGCTCTCTGACCTCAGGTAGCTTCTACCTCCCGTGTGGCTTGGGCAGGGGCCACAGCACCCCCATGCCTCCTCAGACTGTGGCCTCTGGCACAGAGCACTAGATTCTAAGATGTGTTTCCCGTGCAGAGCTCAGGCTCTTGGAGGTGGGAACGGCATCAACCAGGCTAGTGGAGCCAAGCGGCCCCTCGTGACAGGGGCAAAGGCGCCAAAATCCCTGTGCTGGGCCACCGAGCCCTGCTCCTGCATGTCCCCACCAGCAGAGACAACAACAAAAGTCCCTTTTGGCCACTGCCTTGCTTCTCAGAGTTTCAGCTCAAACTCTAAGCTGTGAGGTCCCATGTGTGGTCCCCAGCAATGTCATTCACCTTAAGAACTGCGTGCCCTGCTGTCTGTCTCAGATGAGTGACCAGGACAGTGCTCCACCCTCCACCTTGCCCCAGGCACCTGGGTCGTCAGTCTCAGGCCTCCGCTCCCTTATTTACTCCTCTATAAAATGGGAGTCACACTGAGACTCCCAGGTGACAGCTAAGGCAGTTGTTGCACTATGACAGTGACCAGGCCAGCGCAGGGCAGGGCACTGGAGCTCAAGTCTGCCCCACAGACTCTTAACTATCTGGCTATGGGGCTGAGCCTTTCAAGCTTCCCAGTCTTGTCCACGGTCTTGGATAGGTAAACACTACGGTCTTATGAATGCAAAGTACTTTATAAACTGTAAAGGGCTGCCCAAGTCTAAGTTTAGTCATTGTCATTCTTCTAATTATCTACTTTAACTCAATGACTCACCTCCACCCTGCCCAGGAGAGCCACCTCCATCCCAGCTCAGCCTGTAGAACTCTAGTGATATCTGCTTTGTAGGAACCCCAACAGGCTTGCACCTTGAGGCCCGAGCTCCTCCTTAGGTAGGGCAGGGTCTGTCATCCTCAGGCAGAGTGGAGGAAGAGGGGCTTTGAATGCCTGGTTTTCTGGCAGGAGGACCTTTACCCATCACTTGGATGCTCTGCAGGACTAGGAACCAAATCCAAGAGAAACGGCCACGCATGTGTGAGGACCATGGTGACTAGCGGGCTTGGGTGGGAACAGGGTAAAAGCTGGTTGTACAAGTCCATCCTTGGCTCCTTTTGCCTTTTCCTGATAAGAATCTGGGATGATTACCCAGGAGACCCCATGCTGTTTGACTTCTGGCAAAGCTTCCCCACTCCACCTCCCCTCCTCAAAATAGGCAGTGCTTCTAAGTTCAATGGCTT